>NW_005054363.1:2037487-2070170 GCF_000277835.1 Geospiza fortis
TTCCCTTTTCACTAAAACAGACATGCTACAACTGAGCGAGATGTGAGTGACTCTGTAGACACCTCCAGATACAATACAAACCACACTTTTGATTTGGAAGGTAATCAGGTGTTTATGATTTAGGTTAAAAGTAAACTCCTGTTAATTAGGAAGAGAATGAATTTTTAAATGAGTAATGGCCCATGATTAGCATACATCTAGTGTAAGATCTAGCCATAATGTTTAAAGGATTGTTTGCTAATGTGTAAAGTTGTAAAGGAAGAAAAATGTGTACTGTTTTTTACAGTATCATCCTACAATTCCCCCTTTATCTGTTGTACATTTCAGAAGCATTGCCTTTACCTATGAGCTTGTACATTAAACCTTCTGCCCTCAGTGTTACAGATTAGCTACAGCTTGAGACACTGGAAAAACACAGAAGCAAAAGAAACCAGAAGAATCTGCTGTTTTCACTTTACACAGTGAGTTATGATGCATGTAGGATGTCTGTCATTGTTTAATACTTTCTGCATTACTGTAAGCAGAGTCATCTTGACAGGAGCAAGAGCGCGTCTGTGCTGTGTCCCACAGCCGAGTGCAGCCCAGTGAGATGGGGAAACAGCAGCAGCACTGACTGGGACAGCAGTTCCCACTCTGTGTAAAAAGTAGGTGTCCTCCTCACAGAGAGGATCAGCCCACACCTCTGTGGCACATCTCTTCTGGTGCCCTAATTAGCTGGGCTGTCATGTAGGCGTCACACAGACACATCTTTATCTTGAATTGCCAATGACTAAAGTCAATCTTTCCCGGTCGTACAGGAAAAGAAAAAGACAATTTAGCTCCCATGGTAAGTTTGCTTGTTTGACTCCTGCAGGCTCCATAATCCTGAGAGTTAGTGTAGCTCCCACCTACTTAGTTCATGCATTAACTTTCTTTATATTTCATGTGAACAGCCTGCTGTCAGTCTCAAATGCTAGGTGTAGTACTGGCAGTTCAGGCTGAGGAGCTCTTTGCTCTTTTGGTAATGACTTAATTTTGATATTTATGAATTTAGATGTGGTGACTAGTTCCCACAATGATTTTGATTACATGAACTACTCACCTTGGGAATGTGCTTCCCCAAAAAGTTAGCTTTCTGTGCAGTCCTGCTGTATCAAAGTCTTGATCTTTCCTAGGTGCCACTGTGCATGAACAACACTTTTGGTCCTGTTAGGATGGGGAAAGGAAACAGCTGATTGCACAGATAACAAGTTGAGGTGAGGTGATACTAAAAAAATGAAGTCAGTTTGTTTCTCAGAAGGTGGTTCCCTAAACATGTGGATCTAAACAATAAAATTAATATGCCTGCTTGTCCTGGATGTTCCTCCCCCAACGTAGTTAAGTACCTGTAGCTCTCACTGCTTTCACTGACAATTGATTCTGATATTGCTCCAGTTTTATGTGAATTTTGAATTCCAAACTAAGATACTTTCTGAAATTTTGTCTGCGTTTCTTTGATTTTACTGCATCCTTCCCGCTTTGCTTACACCTTCTTTATAGGAGGTATTTCTACAAAACAGGTGACCTTCCTGTGCTGAAAACTGAGATTTTTTTCTCCCAGCACACTATAAAAATTTCCTTTTGTTCTGTGTTTTGTCCCTGCAACAATTCCAATAGAAGATACAGGCACTGCACTTTTGACTTTTACAGTCTTGCAGTAATGCCATTGCTTTGGGGCATGTTGTGAAAAGCTTACCACATCCTTTTTCAGTGCCTGGATCTGCATTCCCACAGCAGAGAGACAGACATTCACTCCAAGTGTAAGCTTTGGTCTGGTGTTTAAATATAGCTCAAATATTCAGAAGGATTTTTCCCTTCTCATGCCCTCCTACCCTCTCTTTTATGGTGTTGCTTTCCAGATGTTCTTGTGAAAAGCAGAGGAGAATCACTGGGATTTTCATGATGGGAGATAAGTTGCGGGGTTTTTTCCATTAGCTCTGCCGGACAACCTGAAGTGTGAGATCTCAGAAAGTTAGATGGGCTGCAAAACTGGGATGAAGGAGAGGAGATAAATATTCCATCGGTAATAGAATTTCTTGGTGTCACTGGCTTTGTAAACTTTTTTTTATTACTCCTGTTTTCCATGCAGCCAATAACCACTGGTGTAAAGGTGAAATCTATAAGAATGAAAGATCTGTAGGCTTTGCATAGGTCATTTCACATTCCAGGTTTGCAATTGTATTTGTATGTATGGCTAAATATAAATGTGAAGGTTTAGTTATGCCAGTCCTGAGACTCTAAGGCATGAATCCAAACCTGAGAGTTCAGTGGCAGGCTGCAAGCATCACGAGTTGTTCTGCTGTCTCTGAGGTCTTGCAGGAAGCAGTGGAATACTAATGATGGAAACAGGACAAATCCCTCCTGAGTCGAAGTGTTCTTCAGTTCCCTTTCCAGCAATTTCACTCTTTGAAAAACTGCACCCTTTCCTTTTGGACATGCCCTGGTTGTCAGAAGAATACTTCTAAGATAATACTCCTCCTATCTGGTTTGTTCCTCCATGCAGTTAGAAGGGATGTAATGATAGTGCTCACCTGCACTATCCTGGCTCCTTTTCTTGCCTCACAGAGTTTTACAGAGACTGAACCGTGCACTGTTAAGTCTTGACTTTTTCTCTGACTGTGTCTGTTTGCTGCTGGGGTCATTGAAGAAATATTCCTGGTGGTATTCCACAACATTAGAATTTGAGTCGATACACAGCACACTCATACATTTTTTTTCTTGCATTTTTGAGGTTAGAAAGATGTGCCAAGCACCTTTCAAAACAGATAAGGCCATGCAAGGCTTCACAGTCTGTTTTTTACCATAGTGACAATAGGTTAGAAATGAAATATTTGCTCAGAAGAGAGGGGAAGGCCCTGACTTACCAGCGTAAATTTTTAGCTTATTAAAAAATTTAGGATATATGCATTTGACTCTCTTTTTGTGTGGATGCTGTGTTAAAAGAGTCATCCAAGAGTCTTAGTCAAAATAAGCACTGTCTACGTGAAGAGGAATGAAAAGAATAAAGCAGAAGTTGAGAGAAATGAGGATGTCGGGTGTTGCAGATGGAATTAATAATGGATCCGTGTTGATAATAGCGTACATAATTTATGTTTGACCTGTAAGAGTTTTCAGCACTGAATCTTCACAGTATCTAAAGAGCTTTCAAGATTTCCCTTTATTTCCTCAGGAACTTGCAGTTTGCAGCAGCATGTGGGAAATGTGGAGTAGCTGTTTTTGTGGCTCTTCACTATATGTTCCTGGAACAGCTTTCATGAAAATGAGGATTTCTGCAATGAATTCAGTACTGGCTTTCCTTCTGTCATTTCCAAAGTTTTAAGTATTTTCCAAGTGAAGTGGTAACCTAAGTCAGATGAATGCTTCTTCCTTTGGTTCTGACCCTAAGAGGTTTAGGTTATGTTATGTTATGTTATGTTATGTTATGTTATGTTATGTTATATGTGTGCCATTCATTTCCACTGACTCCAAGAGGGAGCAGAGAGTGCATGAGATCTTGCCAATTCTGGCCTTTAAACTGCAAATGAGTGTAGTGCTTTTGATGTTCGACACTCAGGGATACACTTGTTTTTACAGAGTTGCAATTACCTGTTCATTAAAAGTAGTACTATATTGCTGTGAATGAGAGTTAAGCCTTCCTTTCAAACCTCATGCTAAACTTCCCAAAAGCACAGTAACCTGATGTCAACCACCTGCTGATTTTACACCCAACTCATGTGAAAATTGGTGGTTTCAGAAGGGCTCCCCACCTTTTATAAACTGTATTTGACGAAGCAGCTCTGACACCACAGTATATATGCTTGACCTACTTAACAATTCAGATTTCTGACGTTTCATATGGTGGGATTGGTAGATACTAAAAGACTTGGACGGTGATGGTGAAACAGCACCTTCATTCTCTTTGTGTGTGTTCTGGTAAATTTGAATCTCTACTTCCCTCTAGCTGCTGTTCTGTCTCCATGTCCTTATTGCTGTGGGGCCAGCAGAACTTCTAGGTTTTTTTCTCACTTGCATGCTAGGTGCTTCTCCCTGTAGCAGTGTCTCGCCACCTGCTGTGCCTGCTTCTGCCTCAGTCACACAGCTATTGATGTCAAACAGGCATAACTCCCAGCTGCTTTGCTTTGACCACCATGCTGTGCTCTGTCAGCATAGCAGCAGCTGTGCCATTTTGGCCTCTTGATAATTCCATGCTGTAGCTCCTTAACTACACCTCAGAGCATTCAGTTTACCTCAGACTCTAGAATATGGCTTTGCATTGATACATGCTTGGCTGAATATCCATGAAGGTATTTTTGCAGCCCTGAGAAGCCAAGAGTAATCCTAGGCTCTGTAAAATGAGTGTATTAGGTCCGTGCACACAGCATGTAAAGACTCTCAGATGTTCCCAGTGAGGTGAATTCCCATGCACCTCTGAGGGTTTTTGTCAGAGCACTGCCAGAGCGATTTGCAAGAGTGAGAACTGATCATGCAAACCCTGTTTGGCAGAAAATAACGGTGGTAGTGCAGGTAACCTCACGTAGCTGGTATTTAGGTAATTTCTGCTCTGCTGCATGCTTGCAGCAGGGAACTAAATCTCTTAGTTGTTTTAGGTGGAAGACATAACTTCCATGGGTTCAGTCACTGGATCAGTTCATACACTTGGTCTGATATATTTTCTGCTAGCTTAACTGCCTAATTTTCTTTCAGTTGCAAATAAAATGTGCAAAGATTATCAAAGAGTCATATGGGGCTGCCTATGTACAAGAGTGAAGTAGGTTATGCCTTAGTAACACTATCAAAGTTGCAGAACAGTAAGCAAGAACATCAGAGTGGTTCAAAATTTATTGTGTAATTTCTAGATTTGTCTGCTGCTAAAAATGGTTCTAAGACCTAATGAAGGCTCCACAGATTAATGAAAATGTGAGCCTATTTGGTACATGGTCATTAGGTGGAATATGATTCATATCACTACCATCCCTTAGTACAGCAGTGGCCTGCTAAGTTTAAAAAATATTGAACAAATTAGTCTGTTAATTTGCACTCTTGGTGGAAGATTTGAGACATGGTATGTAAGTGTATGTATTGTAAGTACCATGTAAATTATCTTTCACCATCTCACATTTGGTCCCTCTGGATTAATGGCAGTGCAGCATAAGGAAATCTGTGCTCTCTCTCTCTTTTGTTATTAAGTGAATGGAGTTTATGAAGTCTGCCCTGCTCTGTACTTGCCTAAAACCTTCC
This sequence comes from Geospiza fortis, assembly GCF_000277835.1. Classification (NCBI taxonomy): domain Eukaryota; kingdom Metazoa; phylum Chordata; class Aves; order Passeriformes; family Thraupidae; genus Geospiza; species Geospiza fortis. The sequence continues at coordinate 2,042,723 of NW_005054363.1, forward strand.
AAACTGGCTTTTCTCTTGCACAGCATCACAGCCATATAGTTACAACTCTGTCCTGGTGCTCAGCCATCAAGTACAACCAATAATCCTTTTAAGTTTGAAAGCATCTTCTCTTTGCCAGTGGGCTGGATGTTTACTTTTGTGGGTACAAGTTTTTGGCCTCCTAGAGAGGTGTGCTTGAGGAAACAGGCACCTGGGGTAGTTTGTGCTGCCAGGTCCTACCCCAGGGAGGAGATACAGGAGCCCAGGTGCCTCCTCTGCTTCAGGCCAAGTGGGGATTGAAGTGAATATGTGAAAATACCTGCTGTTCTAGGGACCGGAAAAGTGTCCCAGACGCTGCCTGGTTTCAGGCATGCCTGCTTTGGTATGCCAACTCCGACCTTGAGAGCAGCGAGAGGAAAGGTTGCTGGGATGTGCCAGGATCCAGCTCCCCAGGAGATCAGGAGCACAAATGAGCCCAGCTCCTTGCATGGCTGGTGGGTGAGTCATGCATTAGAATAGATGGCATTTCAACACTTGCAGCCCTGAGTTTCCTACAGTGATGAGATCCTGGGTTCAGTGGCAGGGCTTCTGTGTCTCTACAGCGAAGAAACCCAGGTACATGCCCCTGGTGCATGTGGGCTAAACTGTTAAAACATTACAGTGGGGCTACCATGTTAAAAGGAAAACAGCCTGGCATGGTGGTCTGCAAAAGCACTGTATAACAACAGCTCTTTTTTTTTTTGAGATCTGCGGCTGTGATTTGAGGGAGCGTGCTCTGTGCTGTGCTCATGGGAACTGAGCAAGGCCAGGGTTCCAGCAGTGTTCCCACTCCCCTGCATGCTGGCAGCATGACTGCCCATGGCTGATGCTCAGCCCTGCTTCCCACAGAGGGGGAAGCATGGCTGGATCTCCCCTCATCCTCCCCAGTTGTTTGCCTTGGTCTAATTAAAAAAATGAACAACACAACTGTTCTAATTAAAAAAATAACACTTCCTTTTCCTCCTACAGATCATGCCTCAGGATGAAAGTGGGCCATATAAATTCAAACAATGGTTGCTTGCAATTGGTGTGGCTTTTGAGGCTACAAGCCCCTTTGAGCTACTCTTGTCTCCATCATCTGGGTTTTTTTCCTCCTCTTTCCCCTTCATTTATACAGACCAATTACCAGTGCAGTCAGTTCTGTAAATTGGTTGCTGTTCCTATTGATCAGAGAATTGATCAGCCTATAACCTAATTCCTCCATGCTTTTCCTGCCCCTAAGGTCCCATTTGGTTAGCCTGTGCACTCAATGGCTCCGTGGGTGCAGATGACAGCAGCAGGGACAGCTGGGATGAGCTGCTCCTTTCTAGAGGAGGTCAGAGAGGACTTGGGTCTGCTCTGTTTGTGAGATTCAGCCTGGGGAGGACGGTGATGGGTCATGAAACATGTGAGAGATTGATTTTCATCATCATGGAAAGCACATGGGTAACTACATCCAGTGTGGGTCAGATCACATGGGTTCATATCCTTAATGGGCGATTTTTTTGTGTTGACCTCTACTGCTAATTAATATGGAAAAGTAATCTGAGATGGCCCAACATTTTTAGTATTTTACTGGTAATTGATGACGCTGCTCAAAGCAAAAAGTAAATAAACCCTTTATCAGTTTTATTTTATGTTTACCTTGTGCACATAAGTGTTTGCTGAACTGCCCAGAGCTTGTGAGAACAGGAATGGGATGTGGAACACATTCCCCTCATAGCATAACTGCTTCAAATGGTTGTGGTAGAAGAGCTGCACAGCCCTTTGCAAAGGGCCTGACTTTCATCAGAAGGGTTTTTTTCACCTTTTCTTAGCACTTTGTTCCTTAATTTAATATTCCCCACCACTTTAGCTGCTTTTGTTTCTTTTGGAGGGAAGCAAAGACTCTCACCAGCTCTTCACTTTCTGTTTTGAAGTTGTTCCCTCTTCCCCCACTCACCTCCCAGCTCATGGTTTGCAAAGGTTTTTATGTATGAAGTTACTATGGAAACACTTTTTTGATGAGAGGCTCTTGATTTACATATTCAAGAAGTAATTTCTTAAATATACCTTGGTGACGTGGTCTGTAAATTGTGTTTTACACCAAGAGACGTCTTTTTGATCTCTCAGATACTTAGATAAGATCTCTCACCTCTTAGATAAGAACCAAATTTCCATGTTCTTTTTCAGGGCTGTTTTATTTGGTCTTTTCTAGCCTCTACACTAGTAAAGAAAGTTGAGGAGTTGAGATAGAATGCTATTTGATACCTGGAGTTTTGTCTTCCTTTGGCAATATGCAGCTTTGCATGTTTAGAACCCAAGTGCAATGCTGAAAAGGTTGTCCTATGGCAGCTTCAGCAAGCATTTCTTAAAATTCGAAGCTTACATTCATTTAGGCTGCTTCTTAATTTACTTAGCACAATGTGGTGAGTAATTTTGTTCTTCAAAGACCTAAGCACTTTGCAAAGTTCATATAAATCCCAATTATAAAAAATATTGTTATTTCTGAGTACAGAAACTTCCTGGGCAGGGAAAGAATTTAAATGATTGTACTGTTTTCCCAGACCAGCAGCCAAAACACCTTCTTAGTTTGTACACAAGGGAGGTTGGATGTAAAAGATGCCAAGGAAGTGATGTGGATGGATTCCCATACCACCTCTGCCAGAAATGTTTTTCGGTTATTACTGCATTGTAAACAATGTTTACCTGTTTACTGTCATTGCTTCATTTGCCTCTTTTCTTTTCCTTCTGCCTGTGTTTCTGCAAGTACCACTGTCCTTTCTCTTTTATCAACTCTTCCACAATCTCTCCTAGAAAAGTTCTGATTTAGGTGAAAAGAGAAATCACAAGCTGTTGGCTGATAGCATAAGGGGAGATTTCATTGATGCACTGTTCTCCTTCCTTTGTCCTTGATGCTAGAGAGGTTTGCATGTGGTGAGCTGTTAAAATAATCTGCTCTACCTTTACACAGTTTGTTTGCATTTGTTGCCACTATTAGCCACAGAAACCTTCTATATTGTTAATGGTATTTATTTGATTTTCGCATAGTACTCAGTTTAAATGTTTATTCAGCTCAAGATAAAGGTGTTTTCAGATTCCTGTTTTGGCTTTTCTCTTCTTTTTGTCTAAATCTGCAGGGGATCAAATCAATGCACTTGAATTTTGGGTTTTGTGCATTTTATCTTTGAACAGACACCTATTTTGCCTGTCTGGATATATCTGGATGACTCAGTGTTTGCTTGATGGGCCATGTAAATTTCTTTTCATGCTGAGAGAAGAGACTTTTTGAAATATGATGATTTTATTCTCTGCTAATAAATTTGCAGTATTATCTTTATCACCTGTAAAATGTTGATATTTGGTCAGCTTCTAGCTTACATATTTGTAGCACTTCTGTTCCAAACTAGGTATCCTTCATGTTAGCCTTTTAGTTTTTATTTTGCAACTTTTTCTACAAAGGTGGACTACATGTCTTGTGAATGCTTATATGTGAATACTTTTTATGTGCATAACAGTAATCACTATGTCTGGAAGCCTTCTCTGTTGTAGAAGGGTTGTAGCCGTTGGGGGTTTTTTGACACTGACAAGCTAATTACTAGCTTCCTGTGGTTTTCTTCACAGGCTTCTGAGCTGGCTAAGTAAGAGATACCAGCTTTCACCAGGGGTCTGCTCTCTGCTAGTGATACGATTCTCCTAAACCCAGGGGAACATGGAGATTTTGCTTCCTACACTGTTGGTGTTTTCAGGCAGCTGATTTTCTGGTGAAGCAGTGAGGCAGTGGAGTCCCTGTGATAAGCATCTCTCTGATGTTTATCCAGTAGCTGATCTTGCCAGAGTGAATAGACCAAGAAATGGAGCCTGGTCCAGAGCAACTCACTTGAGATGTTTCTGGTGGTGCCAGTGCAGTTGTGTTGAGAAATGAAGGTCATCTTGATCTGGTGATTTCCTGTTACCATTTAAACCATGGTGTACCACTGACACGTATGTGTTTGTGTGGATCCAGATACATATCAGAAGAAACAACAGCCAGAAGGTTTTGATCCCTCTTGTTCTCTGGTTTCTGGAGTCTTGGAAAATCCCCAATTCTCTCCTCAGTGCCTGAAAAATAATGACATGTCCCTTTTTCTCTTTCCATCCCCCAGCTTTTACAGATGGATGATTGTAATTACACATTGACTTACTGATAGCGAAATTTGACACAGATGAGTACAGTTGAAGGGAAGTCACTCAGCCTTTCTCTCTGAGGAGGCATAAGCAGCACTTTGAAGTTGGAGTTTGGAATGGGAATGGGTATTTATTAACAGGAGCGCAGGCTGTGCTCCCCACCCCATGAAGCCGAGGGCTGCAAGATGCCAGATGAGCTGTGGCAGAGCACTGCTAATCACACACTGCCCGGGGTAAGCGTGTATAGATTGCCCTTGTAAATCGCTCTCAGAAATCCTTTTAACGGGATGATGGGCCTTAATTTTGTTTTATGACATTTGTTCTGGCAGGTCAGTAACTGTTTATGGATTTGATGACATTTCTGCTGTCGCAGGTGTCCTAACATAAATGTGTCCATTTGCTTAGTTGTCCTGAGAAGCCACGGGCATTTGGCAGAAGGCACGACCTGCTGGGGTTTCTTTTTTAACTGAATCACTTCCCTTTGTGGTAGTTCTTTCTCAAATGTGAAGGCAATGAGCATCCCAATGGAGAGTAACAAGCCTGGGTGTAAGTGAGGAGAAAATTAATGTTTTAAATATTGTGACAAAAATCAGTGTGTTTCATTGCCTTTACACTAAAATAAGATGTCAAGATTTTTGAAATAGTGGTCATTTTGGAATATTTCCGATTAACTGTTATTTCTGGAGGGGTTTTTCTTTGGGTTTTGTTGTGGTTTTTTGTTTGTTTTGTTTGTGGGGTTTTTTTTGGTTGGTTGCTTTTGGTTTCTCTTTTTTGTATCATTTGCACTTTCTGTAAATGGCAGTCAAACCTTGTATTTCTTATGGAGCACTAACTGTAGACAGTATCACACCATAATCTCCACTTACATTACAGAATGTGGAAGCATATGTCTAGAGTAACTTGCTTGACATAGATCTTCTGTTCCCTTGAGGCCTTTAGATTTGTGAGGAAGGATTTTGATTATTTTTGTCCTGTCAGGAAGTTTTTCCACTTTCACATGCAAGTCATGAACCCTTACATATTAACCCTTTACAATTCTTTTACATGTGCAGCAGTGCAAAATCTTCTGAGTGTACGTTTCTCCCATCAGTTCAATTTCTACCATGGTGGAGAAACAGTCCTGCAAATCTTCTAGAGTACTGAAATTATCTGCTACTCTGGGAGAAAAAGCTTGCATGAGTTCATTTAGAGAAGCTGCATTTCCAGTATGATGGGGTGCTTCAAGCACCAATGTTCTGAGATTTGAAGAGCCTAACAAAGAAAATGGTTGTATACAACTGCTACTACTGATATAAACAGCTTTGCTGCTTTGTTTGGGTTTCCCTCCATCCAAAAACCATGTGTTTGATTGAAACAATCATGTAGTGGCCTTTTATATATGTTACATGGCATGCCAGACTAGAACAATGATCCCAAGTGCCTTTCTGGCAGGAGGTCATTGACCCAGCAGCTCTCTTTGCCTTCCTCTCACAGCTGCTCAGAGCTGTGAAGGGATGGAACTGTGGCAGTACAGACTCTTGCAGTTTTCTCCCTGGGCCTTTTCCACCACCTTGGGATGGGACTGAATCTGCCAAGGTGCTCAGCAGGGATGCTTGCATGAGTTTGATGTGTGATAAGGATGTCCACATGCAGGTCAAACAATAAGCACCTCTCCAGTCATGCCATAAAACTGGGGAGAAGCTGCAGAAACTTGCCTGGCTCGCTGCAAGGAAAGCTCTTTGCCAGACCTGTTGTCCCTGCTCTATTTTCCTGATTGAGAGAGAACTGGTTTTCACAGAGGAACATTTGATATTTTTAATGTCTGTTTCTGAGATGAGTCCAGAGCTAAATAACCATGTTTAAAGTTCTGAATGGATCAATGTCAATCTTGGGCAATTTGATAAATCCTTTTTTAGGTCAGCCCTTCTTGGGGCAACCTGTGCAGAACAGTATTTTAGAACCTGTGGAGGCTTAATAAGCCAACCCTCTCTAGTTGGCCTACTATTTTTTAATAGACCTGACAGTAGACAGCAGATTTTTATTTTTTTTATCAGGTAGACAGCTCTCATGGCAGAGCTGTGCTTTCCTCTTACTTAGCTAGATAGTGGGTACGTGTTGCAAGGTATCCTTTTGCTGGCATGGTAAGGACATCTGAGGAACAAGGGGTTCTTTGAAATGCAGCTTTATCTCTTAATGTGCTTCTGCCTCTTTTCCAGCCTAAGTACTGCAGAAATTGAGCAGGACTGATGTAGGCAAATGCTGCTAAAAGCATCTAATCACAGCCTCAGTCACTGGAGTACCTACTTGCTGCCCACTGTCCTGCTTCAAAGACTGTGAATTTTCAAGCGCTTGAGCTGGATTTCGTAGACCTGAGTGTCAGAGAAAAAAACATTTGCTGTTAAAGTCGAGGGCACCCTCTTCCTGCCTGGAACAGCCTGAGCTGGTTATGAGCACAGAGCTACTATTGTTCTGCCCTGGGAGATTGTGCTGAAAGCTTTGAAGCAGCGTTTGCATGTAGGTGTCCGTTTTCTAAGCAGTTTTCTTTCTTTCTTTCTTTGTTCAGGAAAAAAAAAAAGGGAACAAAATGAAAGAGAGAACCCTGCCCCCTCACCTCCCAGCCTTTTCTTGGCATGGCTCTTTGACTTGGTAATTGTTGATTTTACAAGGTGTTGTTTATGCTTCCTAGTTTTTCTTTGGCCTGGCTATTAAACTTATGGTCCTTGTTGGATTGAAATCAGAGTATACTCAGTGAGTTAGTGCAGGAACTTTGCCATCACAGATAACAGAGGTGCGTAATATTATATCATGCAGTACCTTCTGTGGAGCATTACAGGTGATAACTGATAAACTATTGTGTATGTCTAGCACCTGCATTTTAAAATTCCTTGGTGAAATCAACAGGCTGCAATAAAAAATGGGCAGGAGTTTAAGGACTGTCATGCACAGCACTGCTGTTGTGTCTCAGCTGCACTGCACAGCTCTTGGGCTGCTTGATCCTGGCCTCTATGAGTGGAGTTCATTTAAGTTTCAGTCTAGTAAGCTGTGACTCTGAAAGGTGTCATCCTGCTCTGCCTCTGCATAAATCTCAGTCAGGTGCTAGAGGACACATCAAAACTGTTTTTAATCTAGAATTTGAGGGCTGCTGTAGGTAATGTAGGATAAGCAATAATCCTCTTCCCTATGTGTTTTTTCCAAGTCTGCTGACCTGCACCTGACTTGCATTGTATGGAGAAGAGCAATCATGGATATCTCTAAAACACTGAAGTTCAGCCAGTGTTTGAGAAGGGCTAGGGAAGAAATTCTCTTCTGCTTCACCATGGGATAGTTTCCTGTTCTCTCTTAGCAAAATGCAAGCTCCTACCCAAAGTGGAAGAGAGAGGCATCTGTTTACAACTAAGAACATGAAAGTCAGTGGGAGGGGGAAGGGTGGTATAGGAAAGAGCCTGGTGTGTCATGCTTTATTACTCTTATCCCTTTCAGAAGGCAAATCTAGAGTGAATTAGAGCAAATGTGAAAAGCGTGACCTTTCTTTCTTCAAAGAGCCTGTGGGGAACAGGGGGTGATTGAGCACTGGTGGAGAGAAACTCCTGTGAGCTGGTAATTGTGAGTTATTGGCTATGCAGGACAGGGTACCCCGTGGTCTATTCAAGGACATGATTTGCTGTACCCAAAAATCAGAAAATAAATTGTGCAAGTGTAAAAAGTGAGAAAAGTGATTCCCCTTCTGTGGTTTTTTGATATTTTAAAATTGTGTTTGGATTGGTCCTTTAGTCTTTCACATGAAACTGTGAAAGCAAGGCCAATTTATCTTTCTGAATGGATTGTCAGTGTATTGGACAACATGACTCCAGACACTGAAATCTTAGGGAAATCATTCAGGACACATGTTTAAAAGGGTTAAGAGTTGGCAACGTGGAACAGGGCTTACTAGAGTCATTCCCTGCAGTGATTCCCTGAAATGGGCAGGAAAGACTTGACTTCTTTACTCTGGTACTCCCTTGGATGGTGGATAAATATGAATTACTCCCTGGAGTCAAGCATTGCAGCTATGATGTGAGGAAGACTGACTGTGTTCCTGTTTGTCTGGGTGTAATGTCTTAGGAGAAGCAAGGAGGAGAAAAGTGGAGGAGGTCACTGTCAGGAAAGGTGTGGTGCTCTTACAGAGGTTATGCTGACTTTCCTTAGAGCCCTCTTGACCTAAGCTGCCATTAGACCCTTGATTTTAGCACTCCTTCAGGCAGCTGAAGAGGTGTCTGGACGGATTAGGCAACACTGGATGAGTTGCTGGTGGCTGAGTGGGTGGAACCATCGTGAGCCCAGAAGGATTCACACAGGAGGTTCCATGAGGGCCACAGAAGAGTGTCTCAGGCAGTCAAGGATTGCAGCATCTCATGGCTTCCCTTTACTGCATCCTTCTGTTGCCATATTATGGCCTTGCTCAGAAGCTGTGTCTGTTGGCTGGCCTGGTACTGCCTCACCTGAGGTGGGTGTCCCTTCTGCCAAGGAACAAGAGACAGGCTGAGAGGACACGGCCTCAGGTTGCACCAGAGGAGGTTTAGATAGGATATTAGGGAGAATTTCCTTCCCAAAATGGTTGTCAAGCATTGGAACAGACTGCCCAGGATGTGATGGGGTCATCATCTCTGGAGGTATTGAAGAGATGTGTAGATGTGACACTGAGCGACAGAGTTTAATGGTGGACTTGGCAGTGCTGTCTTGGCCTTTGTAATCCTGGAGGAGTTTTCCAAACGAAATGATTCCATGATTCTATGCTTTGGCCCAGGTTTTGCCAAAATGCTTATCAATGTTGGACTTTGCTACCTTCCTCTTGCTCCTCCAGAAGCCCATGTCATCTGTGGCAATGTGCATGGAGTTGCATGGAGGGAGGTGAAAGTCCTGCCTGGCAGCACCTGCTCCATGGGAATAGCCACTGGATTGCCTGCAGGAGCTGCCTTCTGGCTCTTGGCCAGTGGGAGTGGGTCAGGCTTGTGCCTGCTGGGTTGCAGGGAAGGGAGGAGACCTGAGGGGGTCATGCCAGGTGGATCTGCCTGGGCAGCCCTCTTACCCAGAACATGTAGAAAGGAGCAGAAGCTATGGAGAAGCTGTGGAAAAACAGGCAGCAGCCAAATAAAAAGTCATTTGGAAGTGCAGTAAAAAGCTGGAAAGAAAAAATTAGTAATAACAAAAAAAAATAGTGTTGTAAAACCAGGGGGGAGAAAAGATACAACAAAATTAGGATATACTTAAAAAAAACCTAAGTTATAAGGAGTTTAATGGATTGCAAGAGATTTTTGGGTGGGAAAAGAAATGATAAATAGTTCTACATAACCTAATCTTCCATAACAGGCATAATACTCAACTGAGAAAATAAAATCTGTGAAACCTCATTTTGTGGCTAATAAATACTTTTCTCTGGGATGCTTATTAAGGATGTTGAATTAACAGCATTGAAAATGAGGCCATTTGCCACCTTCAAATGTAATTTTTTTTTCCTCAAATAAATAATTCAGTAACTTCTTATGAGCTTTAGAGAACAAGCACTAGGATGGCAAAGTTAAGTTCTTTATCATCTCTTTTTTGATGTCTGCTAAGTTGCTGTTGTGAGAAGTGTAAATTGTCCTTGAGTTGAAGCTGCTGCGTGCAGCACCTAAGTACAGAGTGCTAATTTAACTGGGACTGCACTGCCTTTGCACCAGCCAGCTGAGGGGAAAGGGCAATTCTTAGGGCACACTATACCAAAGCAGGATGCAAAGGTTTCAATAGGGGGCAAAAGATCTGGTGCTCTTTCAGAAGAGCTGGAGGTGTTGAGGATGTGTGGAAAATGCTAAGGAAAATCTATTTTGAAAGAATAATGTAGAACCCAGCAGAAAAAAAAAAAGACAGTGGGTGCAAAGCCCTGATGTATGTCTGTGTTCTGCTTGTCCAGAGAGCAAATGTGCCCAGAGAAAAGTTATCTGTAAATAGCCCTGTATGTTCTCTGCTGAAGAGGTGCAACTGGGTTTGGCAGCTGTCCCCCAATGGGCTGATTAAGGGGGGAAAAAGTGGTATTGCTAAGTGGAAAGGGAGACCAATGGACTGATCAAAGCACAGAGAAGGAAAGTACTTTCACCAAATGTAAGACATTCACTTTCCTTTTTGTCCACTGAGCTTATTTGGGAAAGCCTTGTCAGCTTTGTGTTGTGGAAAGTACACATCTGCATGTTTTGAAAATACTGTCTTTAAATGACACCTTCATTCTTCCATCTGATTTTTATAGTGTAGGTTTCAAAGCAACTTCTTAAATAATCTTAACTGTGTTTAAGCCATAATGAAGGAAGATCTCCTTGTTTTTTCTTTCTAGCCTGCATCATGGAAGATGAAGGAAGGTTGTCTAATGAGCTGTGGTGGGAGAAGGAGACAAGATAGAAAGGGGAAAACAGGGTGTCAGCAGCAAGAGGGGATGTTTGGTAATACACCTCTAAAATAAAGAAATAGTGCATTTTGATGTGTTTTTTCCAAGCAGCTTGGGGGAAAAATTTGCATTTGATGTAACAGAATTATTTTATTCATCAGGGGTAGATTACAAGGAAATAAACTCTGGTGACCTTCCAGAATGTGTTATTTCTTTCTGGATTCATAGGAAAAAGAGCAGTGACATTCCACTGTTCCTGATGTGCCATTAACAAAATTTATGTTTATTCATGCATTTTTTCAGTTCACTGTTGAAGTACTATGTACTTTAAGAGGAAGAGAAGTCTAGCATAATCCAGGCTCAGAAATGTCCCCAGTTTTCTTAATTTCTCTTTGTGTAATGTGGAATTTTAGCTTCTTTGCACCCTACCTGAGTGATCTTCACACATCTTAGTGAGGTATTCGACAGTAACCATAGTTTTTTTCCTCTTGACAGCTGAGTGAGGAACAAGATGTTTATCTCATTCGTTATGCTTAATTTATCATTAGAAAGATTCATATGATGTTGATAAAGATGAATATGAGATGTTTCCTCTTGCGCCTGATCTGCGCTTGGTGTGGTGAGACACTATGAATCCTTGAAAGGGAAAGTAAAGGGAACCTATAGCTGCTTCCTTATTTCTGAGTACTGCAAAGTTGCTAGTGCACAGTGCACTTGAGAGTTCACTGACCAAAGAGTCATAAAACGTGGTGCTCTGCCATTTTCCCTTCTTTGTAATTGTAGAATAGAGATAGATGACAAAGCTGTTCCAACACAAACTTTTGTTTTGCATCTGTGATACCTTTCTTGATGAATTAATAGCACTGTAAGCAGATACTAAACAGCTTGTGCTTACTGTACTATAGGAAAAGAAGATGCAATTCTCAGATTAATTAGCAGTTTACAGTCCCTACAAGCAGAATATTGATAAAGATTTTCCAGAATTATTTTTTTCTATTTTATTTTATTTCTATTTAATTTTCTTTCTATTTTTTTTCTTTTTTTGTTTGTTATGGTAGAAAAGGGAGGGGCAAGGCCTTGTGAACTCATTTAAGAGGAGGGTCTTCTCAGGAAAGTATGTACTTTTCAGAGAGAGCATGTAATTTTGCAGGAATGTTACAGATTTTCTGTGTTGAATATGGAGTTGGTTTTGCGTGATAAAAATCACGATTCTGTATGTCAGAAGCAATGTTTCAAGTATAGCTGAAGTATTACTGAATGTCTGCAATTATTTCTCTGGGCTCTACAGGCATGTCTCCTAAGAATGATGACCTTCATCATTCAGCTTGAGAGAAACCGTGTCAGAGAGACATATAGTGAGGGAGGGGGGTTGTTTGGCACGCTGGGATTGCAGAAGAGAAGCTGGCCCTGGAAGCAGAGTGTGCTGCTCAGAAAGCAGCTCTTCCAATGAAGGCCTTGCCAAGGAGCCACAGCCCAAATGACAGCCATGTGGAGCAGAGGGGAAATGATAAATTTGCTGATGTGTAAAAAAGCATGTCTTGGAGAACCGCAGGAGTCATGCTGTGAGTATGAGACATAACAGGCCTGTACCCTGCTTATGCTTAAAAGTTTCGATGTAAGAGAAATAGAAATCTTCATTTCTGACAAATGGAAGATAATACACGTTCCCGGAGACTGTTCTTTGCTCTAGAAGATGTGGGGAGTTTAATACATAAAGGTTGTATAACCCTGCATGTCGCCACTGGTCATCTTCAATTCCAAGTACCAGCCTAAGAAGGAAAAGAAGAAACTCTTGTTGTCTTCAGTTAAGTGTGACTGGATGGGGGTTCACCTACCAGCTGGGGTCATCCCACCACGAGGCAGAGAAGGCTAAGCAGAAAGAAATAAGCATAACATTTTTAAAAAGGTAAACTCATTTTAGGAAAGCTTGCTTGTTACAAGTGGCACCCACATCCAGCAAATCTGCTTGGGTGTACCAGAGATGGGCACTGTGCACAGAGCCAGCTGGAATGAGAGCTTGGGTAGGATAGTGGCCACAATCCAACTGTTCCTTGGAGGTCCTGCCACCAGCAAGGGTCTAAGAACACAGCAAACTTCCAGGCGTATTTCAGAAGCTCTTCCTTTTTTGTCTGGGTTTGGTTCTGCCAAGTTGTATCTACCCCAGCCAGTGCTGGGGATCGTCATTTCTGACTCTTTTTTCCTGGTTCCTGACTCTTGGGTTTTTTGCAAAGTTATGATACCACGTGCTCTAAGAGAAGAGCTAGCAGTGAACTGCACACATTAATGCCATTTATTTGCTTTGATAGAGTACACTTGTCAAGTGACAGTTTTTGAGATCTATTTCAGCACAGGAAAAGATTTCACCTTCTGATGTGAATGTCATCCTGCCAAAGGGAAAGGAGTGTTTTCCTCTGACAGATTGTTTCTTCTTGGTTAATCAGCAGGCAGACACTACTTTATTCAGTTTACCTCTGAAGAGGTGACTAGGCAGTTTAATCCTACCCAAAGAGCATTAACAGTTCTACAAGTTTGTTGAGGGCAGGAAAATAACATTTTAATTAATACTCTTTTCTGTCCTTCTGAGGAGCAGAAGATTTGTGAAGATTTGCATAGATTTGCGTGAAGGTCTCCCAGGGAAGCTCTTTTTATGGGATGTTGCCTCTGAGCTAGGCAAACCTCCAGGACTTTGGACTAACCTAGGAGCTGGCAGGGCTTATGCCTTCAGAGCTAGGAAGTACAGACAAAGGGAAACCCTCCTGGCTCTGATCTGCAGTACAGAAAAAGTTAATTTTGGTCTCCTGTTCACGTGTTGCTAAAGAAATTGTTGTCGCTACACTCCCTCTGTGTTCAGATTGTGGAAAGGAGTTTTCAACTCTTGCCCTTTTCTGGTTTTAGGGGCAATTCCAGAATGACTGTCAAACCCAAAATCTTCAGTTGTCATCAGTGTGAGGATATTCAGATGCTGGGCTTCCCCACACAGCACTCCCGGGCATTTGAGAGATGATACAACAAGAAGCTTCAGTCCCTGTTGGGAATTACTAATGCAAGCTTCTCTGTGATTGAGATGACTTTTAATGGAATACAGCAGTGTAGTCAGAGGGAGAGAGAGAGGTTGAAACATGTGAATCTCCATGGGGATTTTGAACAATATCTCAGTTTGGTTTTGCATGCCTGTCTCAGTATATGCAAATGACAGCTTCAAAATAATTTCATTGTGTGCTCCTCTCTACTGCCAAAACATCTAATGCATCAGTAGATTCTGTGGTCATAAAGCTAAATCCTACATTAGTTTCAGACTATAAGAAGCTGAAATCATTAAGTCCTTCTAGAAAACAATGTTGGATGTAAAGAGAAAAGGATCATATGATAATAATTTTCACTATGTTCTTTGTCTTCAGTGCTCAGTCTTTTGGATGTTTTCTGGTGGGAGGAGGTGGATGTGTGCTTATGTCCGTCCTTTTACGGCAAAGAGCTTGATTCATTGGGATGGAGCAGAAATGATTTTTTAAATAAGTAAGTCCAAAATTGTTGAATAAAAAAGCCAAAAAAATGTTCCCATTGTGAACCTGGGCCTTCAAACATAAGCACATTGTAGAATTAACCTGCAGCCTTGTTCCACGTTCTGATACTGATAGGTGTCATGGGCCAAAAATTAGACCTTCTCAAAACATTATTTTTTGTGCAATGGTTCTGGCAGTAGGCTATTCCTTGTCCAGATTTGTTGCAGACATCTCTTTGTGAAAAACCTTTCTTTAGGTTTTTCCTTCTGAGAATCTGTGGCCTCAGAACCAGACGTAAACAATAGGTTATCTGCTGCTGTGGAATGCAACAGGTCCGTCTGGATTGGCCCAGCTTGGATGTTTATAATTAATGGCCAATCCAGAACTGAGCTCTCTTGGACACAGTCCGAGAGGGCAGCATTTGTTATCATTCTTTGCTTTTCTATTCTGAGGGTAGCTAGCTCCTGAAGAAACCTTTCCTTCTTTTTCTTTATAATATAGTTATAGTATATGTATATATCTTCAAATAATAAATCAAGCCTTCTGATCATGGAGTCAAGGATCTCGTCTCTCACCTCACCTGAAAACCCTTGTGACCACCATCACACAGATTTTAAGCCCTTTCTCAGCAGCATGAAAGTTTTCAGAGAAATACTTGCAATACAGTGAATGTTTCCCTCTTCTAATTTTTAGTAGTGTGCCTAAACTGCTGTGGCTGAAAGCTTCCTAAGACAATCTGCTTAGGGTAGAACATGAACTAGGATCATTTTAAAAACAGCTGAAAACAGTGTTTAATAATGGAAAGTGCCTGACAACCCAACTGTAAATGGCACTATCCACTTCTTGGCATGCGGCATGTTTTTCGTGCACCATCTACTTAAAATAAGTTACCTAAACAATAGCAGGAGCCTTTGGAAGCTTTATATGTTGCATACCTGCCAGTTGTGTCTGTGCTTGCAAGCGTCATTGCATCAAAACTTAATCCAAGCTGAAATGCTAGCACTCTACCCTTTTCCTCTGCCTCCAGTCTCCTTCACTGGTAGTGGCTGCCTAGAGTTGCTGTCTTCAAATTTTTGTTGACAGAGTACTGTAAAGACTAACAAAAATCCTCCTGTTGTTGGACATATCCAGTTGATTTTTCCAATACTGATGGTTCAGCAACAAATGCTACAGCCATATTGCTACCTGTTCTTCTGTTGGAATGCAGCTCTTTCCTTTTGTGTTTCTTACATCAGCAAGGAAGTGGTATTTTACTGGGATTTGAATATCCCTCTCTGTAGCAGACCTGAAGTGTATTCCCTCTCTTAACTGATGGCAACAGAATCCTGTGCTCGGGGGAGGACATTCTTGTAAGGATTTGGGTCCTGCAAGCACTGGGAGTAAACCTGAGGACCTTCATTAGAAGCAGACAGATTTTGATTGAAGAATTTTGGGTTGCAGAGATTTTGCATTACAACGTAATTCCAAGTACGCAGAACTTAGGAGAAAGATGATGAAGTGGAGGAAGTGGTGGTTACCAAAGCAACAGTTTTGTTGGGACTGGTTGCAGGCATAGTGGCCAGTGATGAGTTGAGTTGCTTTTTAAATATGGCTACAACTTTTTTAAATGAGTGGGCATGACTCAGAAAGTCATTGTATGGGTTTAAAAATTCAGAGCACATCAGTGTATTGCTGGATATTAGGTTTGATGAGAAAAATTAATTCACAGCAATGCCTGTGGTGGGTTGAGGAACATTGGCATGCAAATTATTATGATCATTCTTTAGGAAGCAAAGAGGAAATTGCCTCAAGTTGCAGCAGGGGAGGTTTAGATTGGATAATAAGTAAATAGTTTCTCATGGAAAGGGTTAAGAAGCATTGGAACAGGTTGCCCAGGGAAGTGGTAGAGTCACTGTCACTGGAGGTATTTAAAAGACATGTAGATGTGACACTGAGGGATATGGTGTAACGGGGGACTTGGCAGTGCTGTACTAGTGGTTAGACTTGGTGATCTTAGGGAACCTTTCCAAACTATATGATTCTGTGATTATGCAAGTAAAAGGTTAGAGATTTTAACAGGTGGTGCTTAACCATTCTTGATTTCAAAGAAAAGATTAGTTTCTACCTTGTGAAAGCCAATGCTATTTATATTGTTATCTGTTGAAAATAATGCTCTTTCATTAATATTTAAACTGTCTCCATACTCAGAATAATTCAGAACTACTGGACCTTTAAAATATGAATGTGATATACACGAATTACAGACATTAGATGCTGTTGGCATTAATTATAGATTAAGGACTTCTTGAAGATTTTAGCAGATTTTTCTTCTGCTTCTCTTCTGTACTGTAGTTTGTTGTTCAGATTGGGAGGAAGACAGACTGTGTAATTTTCCTCCGATTGTGCATTCAGAAACAATGTTTAAAAAATATGGAAAGAGATTTGAATTCTCATTTTCTGGGCTGCAGACACAACAGGCTAATGCAGCTGTAGAGATGTGCTCAAGTAAGAGAGTTTATGTTATGAAAAAGTTATTTCTGAGTAATTATAAACAAACCCATGGCCCTTGGGACAATATAAAACCATTACTCACGGAACAGTTGTTTTGTTACCACTAAAATATTTAACTTTTTCTTGCTTATTCAAGGTCAGCAGCTGCTTCCAAGGTCCGAAGCAGCAATTCTGTTATAATAGAATATAGCACAGTATGTGAGGGAAGTGGGTGGCTCAGACTGTGTCCTTGTGACCACCTTTCCCTAATGTATGAGCAGCAAATACCAACTAACATGAATTTTAAAAATAGTCTTTATTTTATTTTTTTTTAAATAATTACCCTCTAAAATACAGAGGGAACCTGGCAGATGAAAATTAATCTATGAATCTTTCTGTTCATGGGGGTGGCACTGTTCACTACTGGTTCTTTGTGGTAACTTTGTGTAACAGATTCTTTGGGAAGCTTTGGCTTCACTTTTCTGGGCATTAGGCACGTGGAGAGGGACAAACAGTCCCATGTGAAATGTTGCCAAGCAAGAGCAGAGTGCTTTAGTTAAGTGTCATTCCTTGTACGATGTAGGGACCCTGAACCCAGCCATCTGAGAGTCAAGAAAGTGCTAGATGCTTATCTGTGTTTCTGTGGCCTCTAGGACAGCAGGCTGAGGGGGCTTGGCTTTGGACTGTGCCTATGAAAATGTTTGCAGTCATGAGCTCACCCCCCTGCTCCAGAGGTCATGGATGCATTTTCTCACTAAACTTGATTTTGATATGAAGTGTACTTGCTGTTGGGATGGAGAAGACCAAAGCCCAGGTCTGTGCTTTGGTGGAATGTATTTGTGAAGGGTTTAGAGGCTGATAATCAGTAAGTCCTGACTCATCTTGCCCATTAATGTAGGTTAGGATAAAGGTCCGAAAATCTGAAGAATTTGGCTGTGACTTGACAGACCTGAAAAAAAAGTCAAGTGTAAAACAAGAACTTGTTCTTTTCCTACTGACACACTGAAGTGCTATCTTGTATGTAGCCCATTTTTAAAAGATTTTTCTTTTAAAATGGGCTTTTATCAAACTCTTGTTTGATAAAACTCTTGTTTGATAAAAACCAGTTTATCAAACTCTTGTGATATCTTCCCCAAATTTTCCTTTTGGAGTATATAGGAATGTGTTTCTCTACTTGGTGCCAGCACCTGACCTTCTCTTTTTATTTAGAAAAATATTTTCTTTGGACAGTAATAGGGTGCTTGCTGAACCACTAACATGAGATAGTGCCTTCAAACTCATCAAGTATAATTTGAGTGTAAAGCCTCCAGCATGGCACCTGCCTTGCATGACATTCAAAGCAAATTGAATTGTTTGTCATAAGAGAGAGTGAATGACTTGAAGGTTGGATCTTCCATCAAGGATCTAATCAAATTTTGAAGCATTTGTGCTCTGCAAGGAGTGCAGGGCTTGCTGCTGTTAGTTTAGCATGGGGAATGGCTGGTTTTTATTGTGGTTTTTTTTCCCTCATAGCTGCACTTTGTTCAAGCTGTCAAGGTGGTGGTAAGGTCTTACTGTGTCCTGATGGTATACCCTAGGAAGATATTCCTGCTTGTCTGATGTGGCATGTCAAAGGTGACAGATGGTATAAAGAGACAGGGCAGTCAAAGCTGGAGACGTGTCACGGAAGTGTGAAGGGCTGAGACCAGAGAGCCAGGGCAGCTGTGGAGGTACGGTGAACAGGATAGCATCCACCATTTGTGCTTGGAATTCCTGTCTGCCCACATCTTCAAAAACATGAGAACTGTCAATCATCCTGATTACCTCTAGCAAATAGTTGGGTTTGATCCTGCCTTGAGAAATTGCTCTCAAGAGTCTGCCAGGAATAATAGGAATTAATTTTATAATTGTAACAATTAATTTTAATATTACTGCAGTACATGCATCTCATTTGAGTGCAGATATGCAGAGCCAATGTAAGTAAACATTTGAGAGGTAAGTTGTCTTTTAAAAACAAATGAAGAAGTAAATCTAAGCCTGAGAAATGCAGGAGCTTTTACAATTAGCTGGAGTTTTAGTTAGTAACAGGATCAAGTTCATGGTTTGCCTCACATATCAGCATCATTTTAAAGAGTATTTTTTAAAATTGGTTTACATTTGCTTAGTAATGACCAATCTCTAGAGGAGGAGGAACTATGACTGGCAACGAATCAGGACAAAACCAAGGGGGAAGACCTTAAAACAGCTGAAAAACAGAAAGAATTGTGGCCAGGTCAACTGGCTGGGTGAGAGTTTTGAGCAGCCAGAGGGCTGTGGTCAAAGCTCATAGCTGCTTCCTGCTCTAAAGCACTGACTTTCAAGAGCTCTCATTTGAAAGCTGAATGTTTAAATTAGCCATCTACGCTCCTCCATTTTTAGGCATCATAGTGCTTTTGTGTGCTGAGTTTTGGACTCCTTCACACTTTGCTTCTTTGAATTGTCAACCTAAGCATACAGAAATCATGAATCAGCCTCCCTCTGTCTCCAGTGGCTTAGAAACCATGAGATTTTAAGAAGTAACAGATGTTATGTTCTTTTTATTTGCCTTCTGGTTTTTGAGCTTGAAGAGTTCATATTTGAAAAGTGTTTCACCTCAAACCCCAGGCTAACAGTTTAATTTATTCATTCTTCGAATATAAAACAGATTCTCCCATCAGCCTCAGTAATGGAGGTTTAGAGAAGAAAAATTTTGTGTTCATGAGAAAATCATGAGTTGGCATTGCTTAGTTCCTTTAGGTTGTTTTTGGGAATATAGGATGGGACTTGATTTTCTGGGTTACTGGGAATGGTCCTATTTTATTGCAAGCAGCCGTATTATATAATCCCATCTGAAGTTTGGCTTGACTACATTTATTTAAAGTACATTTCATTTCGGTCTATTTAGTACTTACATTTACCACCCTGTATATTCCCTATGGAAAACTCTTCCAGAACCTATCTAATCAAACAGTTAAAAATGTGTTCTAGTTTCTTGTCTGTATTTACTCATGGCCAGGCTAATACTCACTTGGTATTGTGTTAACATCCTGCTGCAGCTGCTGAGAGTGTGTAAATGAGTTTTATTTCTGCTTTTGCTTGCTTTCCTGACACCTGTCTTTCATTCAGGTGTGGTCAACATCACCTTCATCATTGCAAACTGTGAGAAAATCAGTATAAATCTCCAATTGTTTTAAGCTTATAAACCACCCCCAGTACACCGTGGCCTGTCATAATGTTCAAATGTTGACTCAGTTACATTAGAAGTAGCATAGTCTAGGACAAGATAAGGTTATTCTGCCCCATCATGTCATTAGTGTAGCTGGTGCTCTATGCAGAGTTGGAGTGGAAATTATATAAAAATTCAGGCAGAATGGGTGTTCTCTGGAGATTATTGTCCCAGGCAATCATTGTAGATTATATTAGCTCACATTTCAGTCTAACTTTGAGAACATACTTTTCAAACTTGAATGCTAAGAATAACAAATTAGGCTGACATGTTGGGACTTCGAGTGACGATTTAAAGGCTGATTACGCTGAAGACCTGCACTTCAGTCGCCTGAAAGGTTTAGTTGGAAATTTGTCCGTGTCCTGGGCTTGTTTGATGTACTTAAAGCAATGTCTGTGAACATATGGGACATTGTGTCAGACCTTTGGTAATTGGGGTTCTGATGGATTAGCTCTGTGGAAGCTTCTATCTTTATCTCAGACTTTCACCTGCGCGTCTCAAATTCTGGGTCAAGGGAGGTGAAAAGTGAGATGCCTGAAAGTGAGAAAAAACCTTTTCCATGGTTATTTGTTCTCTGTTAATAAACGATCTTTTGATAATCTGGTTCCTAAGGAATCGTGGTTCCTAGTTGACATGGGCTTGAAATGGCAAAATGAAGAAAGATCATGGAATTTAATCACAGGATCATTTAGACTGAAAAGGACACTCAAGATCATCAAGTCTTGATGGCCAGTTTCTGCTTGTGCTACGACTTTCCTGAATTAACTGCACAGGCTTAGGGAGTTGTCTCTTAGGGAGATAATTCATCATTTATATATGCAAGCTAGTGTTTTTTCAGGCCCACCAATCCAGTATGTTTTGACTATACCCAGGTTAATTGCATGGCAGTTCACAGTACCAGATTTTCTGGAACTGATTTGCTGAGTATTTACCAAAAAGACTTGAATCATAATAATAGTGGGAGTTTATTTTGTTTTGCTTTTCTGGATGGTAATCATTATATATATAAACAGCGGTATATGATCAGACATACTGGATTTCAGCTGCATTTGTGGAAGAATACTGATGCCTTTGTCAAAAATACATTATTCAGGATATCTTGGTCTCCTTGGATATATTTTTAATTATTTCTCTTAGATTTTTTTCTGCTTCAAAACATTGCTTCTGTTTTGAATTGCACATAGAGGGTGGTAATAGCCTAGAAATTTTGTTCAAAAAGGCATAAGGTTTTTACTTTTTTGGGCATCAGTCCCTTTGATGAAAGACCCACCACTTTGAAGATCAAGTGGCTAACTAAAGAACATTGAAATATGTTCTAAATATGTTCTTTCTGTGCATGCTTGTTTTTTATTTTATTTTATTCTGTTTGCCTCCCACACAGAGTACAGTTTGTTTGATCTTCAGCTCTTGTTCAGCACAGGATTTCTCTAAAATCCACTTGCACTTCCTCCTCTCCCCTGCACCTTCAGTGAAGGAATACTATTACTTTCACACTTCTGTGATGGGTGTGAGTCACTAGAGTTTGTAAGGAAAGGAGTTTTGGGTCCTGCTGCTGAGGCTTGCCAGCCCTAGTACAGGAAGGTGAGAAGGCAAAATCCACTTACAACCCAGCAGCACCTCAAAAAATTTGTCACCTATGTAAGTCCCTGCACCAGGGATTAGTTAGGAAGTTTATTGCCACTCTTGTGACAGGGTCTGTTTTTGGACTCTGCCTGTTTGTGAGAGGCAAAAAATCAAGGTAACTCAGAACTGACCATTCAGCTAAGCTCAAGTTCTTCCTCAGATCTCCTACTTAGACTTCTGTTCACCTCTTGGGGTATTTACAGTAAGTTTCTTTGGTTTTGTTATTACAGACATTCAGACTTTTGAGTTGAAAGTATCAGTAAACTCAGATTCAACTCAGAGCAGCTGTTGCTTTAGTTGTTTCTCTTTGTTATGGTACTTGGCTAAAAGGTTGGGTTTGTTATTTGTTTGTTTTAACCATGTAAACAAATGTCAAGGGAAAAAAAGAAGATATGCTTACGAGGCTGAGGAAATGTAATATTTGTTATTTCAGTCTTGATATAATCAAAGGTTAATTTTTATTCTGCTGGACATGAACTTTTATCTACAAGTAGACTGCTGTAGAGTGGGAAAGGCTGGCTCTTCTCTTTGTTTCTGCATGACTTTGAAATGTGCCTGTCTGTGTTAGTGTGTGCCTTTCTGTAGCAGCACAGGCTACAGGTAAAACATGTATGTGCACACATCAGAGATGAAGTAGAACAGCCAAATGAGTTTTGGCCCTTCTCCTTGTGAGTGTGTAGGGGAAATTTTCAGAGAGGGCTGCCACCAAGTTCTAGTGGATTTTTGGAACCTCCTCCTTTTGCCTCCCCCCTGCTTGTTCTTACAGACACAAACATGTTTTTCAGTGGTAGTAACTTCTGGGCAGAGTTTTGATGTAAAGGGCTGGTGTCCCTAACGTGGTTGATGCCTTTGTGACCATAACCCATGTGTTTAAAAACCAGCCATATAGTAGCCAGCACAGTCACTGAAAGATTTATTTCTTAAAAAAAACCAAAAAATGAGAAAACTGTGTTGTCATGTTGCTGAGTGTGAAAACCTCCCTGTTTGGTGAAATCAGTACTCACAAATTAATCCAGACATAGGGATGCTCTTGAGGTGAGAGACATTCCAAAGACATTAAGATTTTTGGTTCAAGGTGTGTGATTGTAAAGGACCTAAGTCTATAAGTTCTGGGGTTTTCTAGTAAGTGAAACTTCTCAGAAAAGTATAGCAGAATATTAAGTATGGAAAGGTGAGTCTGAGCATAGAATTTTGGGTGATATTTTCCATCAGTCTTTTTATAGGTGTTTGATGGTTTGAAAATACAATACTTGGTGTTGTAGCAGTGGCTTGGGATTGTGTATGGATAGTAACCATTCTATTCACATAAGAACCATCAGAAATAGTACTATGTACGCTGAGTATGCTATTTGATTGATTGCTCTAACTGCAGGATCAAGTCTTTAGTTCATGACACCTGTTGAAAACTTAGCAAATTATACTTTTCTTTCCAAAGCATCGTTTCTGGTATCCTTGCATATAATTGTGTTATTATGTATTAGAGTGTTATTTATATGAGTATTTAGAAGTTATAGTTATGGTTTTGTTAAAGACCTAGTTTTGGGGGTTTTTGCTTGTTTTTATTTATTTATCTTTTTATGGTGTATGGACTTCCATAATGCTTGGAGCTGTGATTTATGTGCAGTATTTCAAGCCTATTGTGAATCTTTAGAGGTCCTTCCAACCCTTGTGTAGGATTCTTGCCTTATACTGACTGCACAAAACATCTTAAACGTAATCACAAAAACAGATTTCACAAACCACTTAGCAGCAACATAAAAGGTTAATGTATGTTTTATGCTGGATTTGGAGGCAGTGTTTTGGGTCATTTTGCAAAAAAACTCTGTCTGTTTAATACAGTATACTATTGCTGGAAATTACAGTAACAGTAAGCAGATTTTTGCCTGTGGCAATTGCAGTCATTAAAACAGGGCTATAAATCTCCGCTTGTATAACTGCATGCATGATGTGTGTGCTGTGGGTATTTTTCAGCCTGTTACACTAAGTGGTGAAGGACAAAAAGCATGGCAACATGTATTTTCAGCCTAACTATATAGCTGCATAATGGTTTTTAGGAGTTGTATCTTCCCAAATCACTTATTGATCTATCAGTGTGACGGTGCTGCAGTCAGAGACTGAGCGTATTGGTTACTTAACTGTTTTAATTCATAATGCCAGTTCTTCACAAGTAGAAAAGTATGGCTCTTGGACAGACATGCTGTTCCCATTATTTGGCATTTATTTTAAGACCTAAAGCCGCAGCCTGCACATAAAGAGCTTGGTTTACATTTTTCCTGTTTGAGTTTCTTCGTCGTTTTTGAAGACCACTGTAATTTTTGCTAGCAAAATTTTGCCCGTAGGGCCACATGTGCTCTGGAAAACACTATGGGAGGTTCCAGCTGGCTGGCCTTGCAAGCTGCTCAATCCCTGAAGAGCATCTCCATATGTCTGCAGCACTGGGGAGTCACTCAGCACAGGTTCTCAGCACCTTACAGGGAGGTTCTGCTAAGCTGAAATGTGATCCTTATTCAGTAGGCTGCTCTTGGACTTTGAATCTTCTTAAAGCCATCACTTGAAGTCTAAAGTAACATGGAAGTCCTTCTTTTCATAGAATTGTAAAATCATTTAGGTTGGAAAAGTCCTCTTCAAGATCATCAAGTCCAACTGTTAGACCAGCATTACGAAGTCCACCATTAAACCATGTCCTTAAGCGCCACATGTACATGTGGTGGTCTTTTAAAGCCTCTGGGGATGGTGACTCAAGCAATTCCTTGGGCAGACAGTTTCACTGCTTGACAACCCTTTCAATGAAAAAACTTTTTCTCATAGTCAACGACTTGGGCTGTTGTGACCCAAGTGCAGGACCCAGCACTTGGCCTTGTTGAAACCTTCACCATTGATCTCAGCTCATCAATCCAGCCTGTCCAAATTCCTCTGAGGAGTCTTCCTGCCCTCCAGCAGATCAACACTCCTGCCCAGCTTGGTGTCATCTGCAAACTGACTGAGGGTGCCCTGATCTCCTTCTCCAGGATACCAAACAGGGCTGTCCCCAATATTGAGACTTGGGGAACCCCAGTGGTGACCAGCCACCGTCTGGATGTAACTCCATGCAGCGCCACTCTCTAGGCCCAGCAGTCCTGAGAGATTCTTACCCAGCAAAGAGTGCACCCATCCAAGCCACAAGGCAGTCAATTTCTCCAGAAGAGCACCCCAGCATGCTGTTGAATGGAATTGGTTATTTTTACTTTGAGAAAACTTGGGATTATAAACCAGAATTAGAAGCAAAGTGTGTTGGTCAACACATGTAGAAAAAGGAGGATTTTGCTGTTGCTCATAGCCTGTGCTGTAGCTCAGCTCTGGGGACCTGTCCTTCTTGTAATACATTCTCAATCCTACTGTCTTTATTTCTGCCTTGTCTGGTGTTGTCTTCTTCAGGCTTTTCAAGACCATTATCTTACTTATATTCTCAACTTTATAAAAATGTCTCTTTCTTCTGTTTCCCAGGAAAGGAAATGCCACATGTATGGTATCTCAGGCATGTGGAAAAGTTGCAAGCAAAAAGTGTGGGACCATAAAATCCTACCTGCAAAAGTTTTAGATAAGAAAATCTCATATCTCATCTCATCTCATCTCATCTCATCTCATCTCATCTCATCTCCTCTCATCTCATAGTTGTCTGAACATCAGATGTACAAGGAGTAAGAAAGGCTCTCCCAGTTGTCCATGGGGTCAGAGTTGTGCCAGTGGGCAAGGCACCCCAAGCGTGTGAGCCATCTCTCTCCAGATGGGATGAATTTCCTATCACAATACCTCTCTCTTGTCCAGCTGTGGAGAGACAAGCTAGATAATAACTTTAGACATAACACATAACTTTCAGACAGCTGAATTTGGGTGCGTTAAATTCCACTGTGGCCACTGGTGCAGCTGTGGGAGTGCTCTGCATGAGCCCACCACTTGCCCCATAGCTCAGCCCTGTTGGAAATACATTGCTTTTAATGCATTCATTGCCTTATTTAAAAGCATATTTAGGCACATTTGGGTACACAAGTGTATTTAGGGACATTTGGGGATGCTGCTGCCAGCAGTTATGAGAAGTGAAGTGGATTTTAATAGTGTCATCTCTTGATCATAATTATCAGGAGTGGAGAAGCGTTGGTTGTGCTTCTGATGAAGTGCAGGTGATGGGGGAAGTTCAAATCCCCACTGCTTTCAGGACGAATGGCTTTTTGTACAATGGCAAATATGTGGTCTGTAGAATTTTTATATTCGTTATTGATGTCAAACAGATCTTGTGATTTCTCAAGCTTTTAAAATTACTTACTCTAATCCTAACCCTAATTATAAATCTCCAGCAAGGGCATATATCCAGATATATTCAGCATCACTCAAAAAGAAATATAAGCCTTTCCTTAAATACTTGATTTAATGTCAGGATATCCTGAAATAGCTGGTGGTGAGAGCTAGCCATTCATAATGGATGTGAACTACATTTTTTTTCCAACTGAGAAATATTTGTCTTTAGTAGTTTACTCATTTGAATTCAGTTTCAGAAGACTATTTAAAATATGCTGATTATGTTCTCTAATATCTTTTATGTAAGCACTTATCTGTTTCCTAAAAGCAAGTAGACAAAATACGTCATGAATGTTAATGATAACAAGAAATAAGCACACCACCATATTAAAGATCATGTTATCTAAGGGGAGAAGCAAAGTAGCAATGAGATGAAGGCCAGCTTCATCTGTTCAGTTTTGCCTGGCCTGAGTGTTTCTCCTAAAGTACCCTTCCTTTTCACTTGACATGAAGGAATTCTAGGGCAACTGGATGCTTAATTGCTGTTAAAATGGATAAATCTCAACTCAAGGCTCTGAGGGTCATGGAGGTATATATATATCCTATTAAATAATGTGTCCTGGTTAGCGTGTAACTGGGAGTGAAGAGCACTCCCAGTGCTGGGAAATCGTGTTTCTTTTTGAGCTAGAAGGAAGTGTGTGGGCTTGGAATGAATGGTTACTGACAGTGATGAGCATAACTCACCTTTTCCTGGCCTTAATTGTTCACGGTCTGCTTATAGTTGTGATATGTTGCATGAAAGGAATTATCTGTGAGGGAATTGCATTCTTCTTGTGGATCACTTTCTTGTTTTCAGCCCTTTTCCCTCTCCCTGTAGGCAATGGAGAGAAAGTAGAGGCAGCTTGTGGCTGTAGGCACATGCCAGCATATGGGAGCAGTGGGATGTTTGTCTGTCAGCATTTATGCTTTCTTGAACTGCGAGTACTGCTTGTTTCCAGTGCCGAGACGGTGTCCGAGTGTGATGGTCCCATAGGGTGACAGCCACACACTGAACCTGTCCCTAATCTCTGTATCATACTGCCACTTGAGTGAACTGCCTTTTGCTCTTGGAGCAAATTATTCTGTAGCTACTTGCAGCACACACTAATTACTTTTTAAGATTCTATCAGTAGAGGGGATGAGATGTGAGTTGCAATTATGACAGACCTCTACATTTGCTGTTATTTGCATTTCCTCTGCATGATTTTAGACCTGCTATTTTAGTAAAAACATGAAGGCTTTTTATCTTCCTTTGTGTTCTCTAGGTAGCTAGAAGCAGAACTGCAGCACGTTGTTTGGTTAATGAATCCTTGGCTTGCCTGAGACATGATGTCCAACCTCTTCAGCTCCCCCCACTGTGTGGTCTGAAGGTGTCTCCCACTGGGGCTCACTCAGAAGTTGCTGCCTTTGGTTAGCTTGAGCGGACCTGTCAAGGAATATTACTGATCTGGGAAGAATTAGAGAGCCAGAAGGATGCCAGTGACATGTGTCTTCACTTACCTTTCTCATGATGCAAAGCCCATGCCCTTCTCCTGGCCAAGACCTTGCTTGATGTTTTAGTGTAGACAGGATGCCTCAAGCTGTTTGGTAGCAACAATTAAAGAAATACTTCCAGTCTGAAAAAGCAAAATCTGATAGTATTGTCTGCTTAATGCCACATCAGGGTTAGATCTCTCCCTGGTTTAGTCCCATGGTGTTTTTGTCAAGCATTATTACACATTGTAAATAAAAATTAAGTCCAGTACAAGAAGTATATTAGCAGTAATCATTGGTCAATGTCATTGTGGTCTTCTGCAGACAAAAGTTCTT
>NW_005054363.1:2070188-2124044 GCF_000277835.1 Geospiza fortis
TTACTTCTCCAAGTAAATTATGATGAAGAAAGATGATTCTTGAAGCTGGTATCAAGACAGTGTTTTGGTGGAGATCACTAAAGTATGTATATATGCTGGCGCAGAACTTGAGGGCTGGTGAGAACATTGATAACCTAAACATTTTGAAAATAGGCAGAGATGAAGTATATTTAGTGAGTTTCATACTAGGCATCTTGGTCATAATCAGTTGCAGCACAATCAGGGGGAGAGGATTGTCCTGCTCTGCTCTGCACTGGTGCAGCCTCACCTTGAATCCTGTGTGCAGTGCTGGGCAATGCAAAATGAGAACCATATAAAGCTATTGGAGAATGTCCAGAGGATGGTGAGGGGCTTGGAGAGGAAGCTGTATGAGGAGAAGCTGAGGTCAGTTGGTCCATTCAGCCTGGAGGAGACTGAAGGGAGAGCCCATCACATTTACAGCTTCCTCATGAGGGGAAGAGAAGGGGCAGGCACTGATCTCTTCTCTGTGGTGACCAGTGACAGGACTGAGGGAATGGCCTGGAGTTGTGCTGGGGGAGGTTTAGGTTGGATATTAGAAAAAGGTTCTGCTCCCAGAGGGTGTTGGGACACTGGAACAGGCTCCCCAGGGCAGTGGTCACAGCACCAGCCTGACAGAGCTCAAGAGGTGTTTGGAAAATGTTCTCATGCACATGGTGTGATTCTTGGGGATGGCCCTGTGCAGGGCCAGGAGATGGACTCCAGTAATCCTTGTGAGTCCCTTCCAACTCAGCATATTCTATGATTGTATGATCCAATTATGTTGTTATGTTGTAAATGAAATGTATTGCTCTCACATAGTCCAGGAATCTCTAAGTTACCTGGGTATTAACATTTAACAAATTACATTTACAAATGTAAATTTAAAATGAGATGTATGCTATCTCTAAAGGCATAAGAACTAGAGTTTCAGCATTAAGAAAAACCCACAAATTAGATAAAATCAAATCCTTTTCCAGCTACACACATTATCCTCAAGGTTAAAGGGATTAAAACTCTTTGTGGAGGAATTCAACTCAGACTGAAAATGTGGTCAGAAAAGTCTCATTGTGGCTGCCTAATGTTTGACTTTGATAG
Organism: Geospiza fortis; assembly: GCF_000277835.1. Lineage (NCBI taxonomy): Eukaryota > Metazoa > Chordata > Aves > Passeriformes > Thraupidae > Geospiza > Geospiza fortis. The sequence goes on from NW_005054363.1 coordinate 2,071,284, forward strand.
CACATCCCCAAAGACTTCTCTTTGACATACCTTGAACAGAGAATGCTTGTTTCCCACGAAGTCTGTTGTTGCTGATAAAGCTCGTTTATATCTAAGTGGTATCTAATACGGCAGTGCTGGATTCTGGCCTTACGAAAAAAACAGCTGAACGGCTCATTTGCCTTTTTAAACCTGCTGTGCCTAAAGATGTATTTTAGCAATTTTGTCTAAAGCCCAAATCACAGCAACTAATTCTGTACAACACACAGTTTTTAAACAGAGCATGAAAGAAAACATTTTTGCACAGTAGAACAAAATAGAATCTGTAAAAGTTGTGTTTCAGAGGCTGTGTTTATGCACTTATGGTAGTAAGTGGTGAGGCTGTGTTTATGCATTTGTGATAGTAAGTGGTGATGCTTTCCTTTGATATTTGAGGCCTCTATCTGAGTGACACAGAGCAGATCTCCTAGGAATCTCCTTAGCTTGAACTGCTGGTATGGCTGAATGAGCAGTGAAGCAGAAGGGTGTACGTTGTTGTCTCTGAAGTATTTCACATTAACTGCAGGCACAGGCAATTCTGTAAGGTACACACACGCACATCAGGAGAGGTGGGAAATCAGGTGAAAGTTGAATGTTCCACCTTCAACACAGGTAAAAGTAAAATCTTGCTTGCAGTCAGGAGGAAGCTCTGGAGATAAATGAAAGGCTTTTGCCTGGCTCAGACCATATGCTGTTAACAGACACCCTGTACAGCTTAGAAATCCTGCTGGCCTTTCTTCCCTCTTCACCTCCTCCTGCCCCAGAGATATGAGCACAAATCCCTGGTTTGCCACAAATTTATATGCAGATCTCTGCTCTGGCTGTGCTGCTTTGCTGTTTGATGCTGGGTTGAACATGGAGGTCAGTCCCGGCAGGTTTGGATTTTGAAGTGGCTGGAGGTGAAGTCACTGTTTCTGCAGTGCACACAGACACCACTCCACTTGTGCTCCCCCCAGTCATGGCTATGGCTATGTGGTTTTAGCTAACATAACCATTCATCAGACTCCTACAGTTTAGACTCCTAGCAGTTCCACCTTCCAGAGACCTGAGGTTGACCCATGGATGGAATTTTTAGGGCATCTGCTGTGTGATGAGACACTGCAAGTTGCAGGCAGGCTACAAAGAAAGAGTGGAAAAGCTCCTGAGGATCTTTCTGAAAACTGTCTAGTTATATTAAAAAGGGAGGTAGTTATTTTTTATCTTTCATTGAAATTGTGCCTTGACTACATCATTGAGGTGCCTTTGAAATCCGATGGTAGAAGCAGCCATTATTGTAACTCTTACCATACCAATTCCCCTAACTCCTATGTCCACTCTAGTTTGTGTCCCAAACTAAAGGTAGCACTTTTCAGTGATGCACAAAACAGAGCTTGTATCTTCCCCTTGCAAATACCCTAAGAGTAAAGACAGTTCTCACTTCTTCATGTGCTTTGCATGTTTAAAAGACAGATCAGACTCCAAGTATACTCAGTTTTAAGGTCTTTCAAGGCTGCTTAGAGAAATGTTGAGCACATTTCCTGTACATCCATCAGGTTGGTGACAGGTCTTGTGTAATCAAACAAAAAACTCTTGTGTATTGGGGATTTGACTGGCAAAAAACTACTCTAAAGTTCTACCTTTGAGATACTTAAAGAAGGGATTGCTTTTGAGACTTGTTTTGCCCTTGCAAGTTTTGCTTCCATGAAAATGTGTTGTTGGTATGCATTTTGCTCATTAGGCATGAACTCAGATAATCTCTGTTTCAGTTGCACACATAAATACAAGATTGCTCCATGTCCAGTCTGGAGCAGTTGCAGAATGCTGCAGCCAAGCTTTTCTTTACACAGTCCACATCAGTTTTGGAAGACAGGCTGGTACCAAATGGGTCCTACAGAAACTCTTAATTTAAATTGCATGCAAGGTTGTCTTCCTTACCCTGCCTTGCACTTTGGCTGTCAGGGCACTGCATCCAGCTGGAGCAAAGTCTAGCTGAAGACAAAGATTTAGGGTGTAAAATTATTACATTATAGCTTGGCAACAGCCACAGCCTGAAGGCTTCATCTAGGACTGTCCTTTTTGGAAACTTTTGTATCCAGTTGTTAAAATGTGCTTTTCTGCCTCTGATAAAATAAAAAGTAAAATATGTACAGTCCTGGATGGTGGGAGCTCTTTCTGAGATTAATAGTAGTGTTGAAACGGATGGAAAGGTTTTTCCTGTTGAATTTGGCTTTTCTTTAGATTTCGGATTTAATATTTTCCCTGAACACCTCTTGTTTTTTGTTTGGGTTTGTTGTGAAGTTTTTTCCCAGATCTTGGACTTGCATTTAAATGAAATTATTTTCTTCAAAGGATTTTAGTATAATCATGGTTGAACTAAAATGTATTCAAATTGAAATAATAAATGGCTGCAATCTGATTTTATAGTAACAACTCCCATATTCTTATAACACTTCATAATCTCATGTTTCCAGTCTATATATAAAGGTTCTGGTTTTACATTTGATGGCTTAAGAATTGCCTACTCCTTCATTCTAGCAAAGTGTTTGCTTATGTCTAAAGAAAATGAGGAGAAATGGGCAGGCAAAGAAAACAAACAGAGAAGCAAGCAGTTCTTAATGTTAAAAAAAGAAAATTGAGAAGGTGGTTAAATGATTTTTGCCTTGAAACAGAGAGAGGAGTGGTAAAAGTGGGAGGCAAGGGGTGAGGGGTGTCACAGAGTTTGGGTTTTTATCCCCAATTATGCGCTGGCTGCTACGCTGCTAAATTACACTGAAAGCACTGAATGGTGCCATTATATTCCTTTTCAAAAGTTGTGGGCTATGAAATTCAATCTGAGGTATTTTTAATGAGTGTTCTGAGCCTCAGTTGCAGCTCTTCCCAAGAAACAACGAGCACAGTGTGCCACTAAATAGTGCCAGGGCTGGGGGTTAAACTCATTCAGTTTTTTGCTTGCAGGGAGAGAAAGTAATATCAACATTTATTTGACAAGTATATGCTTGGTTCCAGAGTTCAGCTTTAGTAAAACAGCTTTCCATAAAGAAAACGTTCTGAAATATGAGGTTCTATCAGCTTCACATCAAACTCCCATCTAGTTTCTGAAAACAAATCTTGTGGTGTGCTTTCCAAAGCCAGTGCCCACAGTGCACAAGCTGGGCTTGTTTTGTGGGCATCCTAGTGCTGCAGAATGCTGGCAGGCACATCCCTACGGGCAGAGCCTCGTGGTGGAGGTGCAGCTCATGGCAGATGGAGACATCTGCCCAGTAACACTCTTGGCTGTCAATTAAACATAGATAATTCAGAGGTGATCTTCATTAGAGAGATGCCTGCTGGCCTCCCTGTGTCTCCATTAAGGGTTTTGGTGTCATAGCTGGAATGGCTTTGGTGTGACTCCCTCTCTTATTGCCCCTCTGAACTGGACACAGCTTTTCAGCGATGAATTTTGAGCATGCACCTGGTTTTAAAAAAGCCATGTAGCACAAAAGTATTGTTGCCTTCCACCTTTCCTCCATGCTGATTTGCAAAGTTGTGTGTTTCAGATCATGAGGAAGGCACTCTTTAATGCATCTGCCCTGCAACTCACACCAAGATCTTATATTTGTGATGGGCTGGCTCTGGTTTTTGCAAGTTATCACCATGCAAAAAAAAGTGTCAAGGCTCTGAGGCTGGAATACATCATGTGGGTGTTACTCCTCAGAAAGGAGAATAGTTACTTCCAGCAGTGGATGGTTGCCTTGCTAAGGGGATGAACAACAGCCACAAACCACTTTTAGTTTTGCTAGTAAAATTAGGCAGAGATGATTCAGCATTTACAGGAGCTAATGTAGGAAATAAGATGACATATTTTTAGTAATTTTTCTCATTGTTCTTTTAATGCCTCAGTTTTTTGGTCCACACTGTGCATTTTAATGATGTTCGAGGAAGGTAATTTTAGTAACAGTCATGCTGCCAAGAGTTTCCCACTGGAAGTCTAAGAATTTAATTGTTGGTGTGTGAAATTTTGCAGCCTTAAATAGTTATTTAAAAGACTTGCTCTGCCACTGCTTATTTCCCACAAATGTTTTACACCTATCTCAAGGAAGTTATGGCTGTACTACAAGAAACAAGGTTTGGTTTTTTCCAGGAGGACTACTTAGCTTCTGCAGAGACCTGGAGTTGGGTTTAGGGTTTTTTTGGCATTACTGAGATCAGCATTCACATTTCATGGGAAGCAATGTGTTGTCTCCATCGGGACAATTTCATAGAGAAGTTTTAGGCAGATAAGAATGAAGTTTTCCAGTTGAATTCATAAAAGCAGATGTGATCAGAGCACCACTTTTAAATTGATAAAGTGAATTTTAGTTGCATATGTGTGAAGTGTAGGATCTTGTAAAATCAGTACAGAAAAGTTAATACAGGATCAGTTCTACTTTTTAACTGAGAGTTAGATGCCAGCTAGTTAAAATGCTGTAAACAGAGCCAAAGGAACCAGTGAACCAGGAAACTAATCATGAAGTATTTTGTTAATGCATTTTGTAATAAACAGATGTGTCCTTTGACTACTGCAGCCAAAAGCTGAATATTTTTGGTTTATATGGTTTGTAGCATTTAGCCAGTGAGTTTCAGTTTTTCTTTGGCATTAATGAAAGAGGGATGAATGTGTGAAACAAATTCTGTGAAATTTTGTTGCTACAGCTACCGGAGGAGGAAGTTCTCCAGGCTCCATGAATCTGCTCCTTTCCATCTCTTTTTTCTTTACAAAATGCTCCACTACCTTTGTGGTGGTTGCTGCTGATTCTGCAGTAACAAACATCTTGTCCACTAGAAATTTGAATAATTGAAAGATGGCAAATAAAATCAGTATTAATATCAGTTTGCATTTATAAGAACTGCAAAGAAATCAAATTATTGAAGGATTACACCTGGAGATGATGTTGGTTTGTGATGTGAAAAGCTCAGTTCTGAAGGTGCCCAGCCCATCTCTCCTCTGCTTTTGTGTCCTCTCATGCTTGTTTAAATGGCATATATAATAAATACAGTGTGGGTGGTGTTTGCCTGTTAAGGTGCAAAGCTGCTGTTTTATGAGCCAAGTGAAAATAGACCAAGCAGAGGCTCCAGTTCCATAGCTTTACTGTACTGTAATTATGGAGATGTGCAGTTACCTGAGGATTTACTGTAGCTGAGTTTTGTGTTAGTCGGGCTCTGCTGTAAGAGAAAGCTTAACCAAGCACTACTGAAAATAGCCTCGTCATAAAACTTTTCATTAGCTTTGCTAGATAATATTTTTCTTTTTTCTTCCACAGCATTTAACTATTGAAGCGGATAATGTAGTATTTACTGTTCACCTAAATTTTAATGTTGGCTATTTCTACTGAATTTGATTTTTGGGCTTTGAAAGAGAGTTTAAGGTGAAAGAGCAGTCCTTCTGCTTCTGCCTATTTTAGAAAATATTTTGACATAAACCAGTTTGTCATGATTAGAAATCCAAGACCATGGTTGCAATAGCAAATCCGTATTTTAAATATAGAAAACTGCAGTTTTCTTTTGGAGACCATGCTAGAAATTCAAGCAAATGAGAGGGTTATTAAACCCCTTCTCCTTGTAGTCTTTGCCTCACTAATTGTTTACTATGTTGATTTTTGGTTAGCAAAGAAGTTCCTAAAATAGTTGTTGTTGAAGTTTGTCATAGCTGATAGGTGGTGGTGGGGGGAGGAGCTCAACTTTGCAGCTGCATTTTTTAAGGGCAGTAAAACATACCTGAAGTAAAAACTACCATGTGTTAAAATTGTGCTGTTTAAGAAAAGGTGCCACCACCACCAAAACTGACCAAAAGGTAAAAGTGTACATCAGAGAATGTGGAAGGCAGCCAGTGGCATTAAGGGAATACAACTTATGTGGTGAGTGTAAAAGCAGTCCACTAAAATCTTGAAAGAAAAGAACCCTAAATAGTCTCATTGTACACACACAGCAGATGATCAATCTGTTTTTATGGCAGCATAAGAGCCTTATTCTGCTGCTGCTTCTGGCCTCAGTCTGCCCTTTGATGGCATGTGCACAGTCTGTGCAAAAGCACGTGGGATACGTGCCAGCAGTGGAGCCCTCAACTACTCAAATGGAAAATATCTTAAAAGGAATGAGGTGCCTTTAGGTTATCATAAAAATCTGCCTCTCCTGCAGCCTCTTTTCAGATGGGATGCATACCTGGTGGCTGCAGGTCCTCTGCTCAGAAGCAGGGGTGGGAGTGTGTGGCTGCTCTGTTCAAAGGTGTCGTCGCTTTGCTGCCCTTCTTTGGCCTGGTATGTAGGAGTGATGAATCACACTTCTTCCAACACTTCTCAACTACCCAGTCTGAGCTGAACAGCCAGGTAAAAAGTAGTAAGCCCAGGTGTAAGAGCTATCTTGGTGGTCTAATGCTATTTTTGTAGTCATCTAATCCTTCCTATAGGATTAGCACCTACGCTTTGAAAGGGAGGAGAGGAGAAGAAGGGCAGAGGGTCTCCAAGTGTCTTGGCAGTATTAGGTCCAGAGCAACAACACTCAGACCAGTGATTTTTGCCTTTAATCCCACCTTTCAGGAAATAGACTTTTGCTAAATATTAATTATGCATTTCATTTTATGCCAGTAAGGAGAACTATTTAAAATATGAAATTTGTCTTCAGATGCTGACAGCATTGTTCTCCTGTGAGTAGTTTTTGAGCCTTCTTTGAAGTATAAATTTCTGACAGTTATTTTAGAATCCTATGCTCAGTCTCATCTGTTAGGTTATTTTTATACTATTTGCTTATCACAAACAGTTCTTGGTTGGTTTTCTTTCATTTCAAAACTGTAGACTTGTACACACTTTTTAACAGTTTCAAATAACTGAGAAAGTTACGCTGTTAAGAGCGTGGGGTTGTTATTTTTAGTAGTGATTACAACTGTGTATGACTTCAGGAATAGTAATGAAGTTACTGAATGAAGTTTTCACAATCATTTCAATGCAGTTGTTAAATTGGAGTATAAAAATAATTTGGCAATCTGGTTTGGCTAATCTGATAAAAGGCTGATCAGTAGAATGGATTTTTTTTAGGTCATTAACCCTGAAAGACCAAATACATTTTAAACCTTGTGCTTAACCTTTGTGCCATAGAGTATATAAGTATTTGTAAAATATTTAGCATGACCAATTTGTCACATTTCATTTTAGACCATTTGAGCACCCAGAATATGATAGGAAGAGGGCATCAGTGGAAGAAACACCTGCCTTTATGTGGTGGCAGGTGTGAATAATGGATGTACCTTTTTCTTTAAGATTAACATAAAGGAATTATTTTCTCTCCTATGAGCAAAAGCAAGTACAAGCAAGTGTAATTAAAACCCAAAACAACCCAAACTTCTTTCTGACCCATTCCAGTTTTGAAGAAGAGAAGGAGAACAGAGTAGTCTTTGTTTCCACATGAAACTATTTCTTACTTCAACCAAAAATCAGACTTACATTTTTCAATGTTCAGAAGAAAGTGTTTATTTTATTTGGTTCTTTTAAGCTGGTATGACTGCTCAGTAATGTAAAAACAAACAAATAAACAAAAACCTTTCAATCAAAGATCTTGTTTAAGCTGGGATAGGAGATTATTTTGCTGAACAGATAAAAAATCGTGAAATCTCTATTTGACCATAAACATATATACTTATTTTTTGGTACATAATTAGTGAAATAATTGCTGAATTAACTGTGGGAGGTTGTGTTAATGTGTCCAAACCTGCTTCTTTTAAAGCTCTGGATATCTTGTATCATGGCTATCAGATATAGCCATGTACTTTCTGGGTTTTTTTTAAAAACTAAATGTATTGCAGTCCGTGTCGAAGAAAGGTCTAGACAAGTATGTAGAGGTATATTTTTTTAAAGGATTGGCGTTTGCTAGAACAGGAAAGAATTGTTGAACCCATTAAAATATTCACCATTGGAAGATCGTAAGCAATATACTGGTTTGGATTTTGGTGGGAGTAGAGTGAGGCTGAAGTGAGTAGGACTGAAATAAGGAGAAGACAGCAAAATATTGAATATATAATGTGTAAAGAGGGCTAGTTTTGACTGGGTACCTTCATAGCTTGCAGCTAAATGTGATGATGCACATTATTCATAATTTAGAACTTGACGTTCCCTGAAAATGTAAAGCTACTTTTAAAATGTGATTTCACAGTGCTAAATGAAAGACCGGTTCAAAATGCATTAAGGAATAAGAATGTGTAGCTGGAAGTCAGTGAGCTTCTTTTCACTGTAATAAATTTCTAATATTATTTTGGTGTAAGTAAATACCACATCAAGAGAAAAATAGTAATTCTCTGGCATATCAGTCTGGCTGGGACTCACCTCATCTCAGATGGTTCAAACAGATGTCAGGGCTCCTTGTTGTCAGGGTAAAAGATACACCTGTACTGCTCAGGAGAAGTTCCCTGGCACTGTGCTCAGATGGCTCATTGGGGTGGGAGGAGTTGCTCCCTGGAGCTGCAGTATTTTTTATTGGTTGTACAGGAATCTGTCTGTCAACAGGAACAGGAGCAGGGAACTGCCACCTGCTGCAGGTGCTTCCCAGCTCCTGGGACTGCATGTGACCCTCCCCCGGCTGAATTCCATCAGGGTACCATGCCCTGCTGCTTCCTTTCCCTTGCTGCCTCACAGGGTTGCCTGTGGCAGCAAGTGGTCTGGAGGTATAGTCTTACCACCAGCCTTCATTGCTTCCATGCTTCTGTGTCAGTGACCCCCATGGAGCAGCCTGGTGCTGGCATGGAGCAGGGAAAGCAGCCAGGCTCTGGCAGATGCTGCCATGGGGCTGTGGAACAGAGGCCAGTGAAGCTTGCCTGGAACTTGCTGTCTGAGACATGGCAGCACGGCCATGCTTCATGGTTGGAAAATGCCTTCCAGGTTCTGTGGAAAACTTGTGTTTTCTCCTAGGCCTTGTAACCATGCTGAAGTCAGGCACAACTGTTGACTTCAGATGATGTCATCGGCGTGGTACACTCATTCCTGAATGTTCCCTCTGTCAGCTTGTGTTTACTGTGCCCTGAATGACTCCTGGTTTGCTTCCATACCCAGTGGACTGAGCTTTTAATTTACTGTGTTTAAATTTTTTAGTAGGGATGTCATGGAACTATACTGAATCAAGATCTCTCTGAAACCTTGTGTGTTCCTGCTTTTGCGGATGTTGTACTTCTCCTTCTGGTCCTGCAAGACTGGAGTTTCATCAGGCTCTAAATCTCAGCAGATTTTATACGCACAGCATTTCCTTTGAGGAAACTGTCAGATTTTATTTTGAGATACACTGATCAAAGATAAGATGAGTTTAGAATAATAGTATTTACAAATACTAGAGTAAGAAGCATTTGATTTTATTGAGGCATACTCCAGAGAAAATGCCAAATGACATAAATACTGCAAGACTGCTGTTCCATCGTTTAAATGCCTATAAGAAAAAAAACCTTTGTGAAAACACTCAGCAGGTTTTCATCAGAGACTTTTACTCACGGCCTGAGATCAGATAGCCAGGCTCTTCTCAGCTAACCTTGAGTGGTGTGGCTCTCTGCCTTTTTTCCTCTTGGTCAAAAATCTGCACTCAGAGACACTTTTTTTCCAGTGAGGAAAGATTAAGTTTGATCTTTGTCAGACAGAAATCCATCAAGTACTTTAGCTAGAGATATGTACACACTCACTGGCATGTTACTGTTCCTCTGGTTGTGCGGGAGTAGGAAGGCTTCTTGCTGTGAGCATAACTGATAAACACATTCTTCCTCTCTCTAGCAGCTCCAGCCAAACTGTGAAGACCTGAGACTAGTCTGGAAGCAGGAGTATTTACTTCTAAATTATTTGTAGGTGTGTTTTCAGAGCTGTAAATAGTATCATTCTTGCACTCAGCCTAATGTGTTTAATATTCTAGTGTGGCCTCCAATGAGGTGCCCTTAGCAGGAAGCTCTTTCATTGAGATAGTGTGTATGTTTGTGCCTGTGTACAGATGAAGTGGAAGGTGTGGGAAGCTTTCTGTTAGAACTGACATGCAAGGCACAATGGTCAGTGCAGGCTGGGTGGTGAACACTGGGAATGCTTTTGGTTTAATGAAGCTGGAGAACATGAAGTGAGTGTATTCAAATATACTTGCACTTGAGACTTACTTTGGATGCAATTGTGTCAGATCAAAAGTGCTCTATCTATAAAAACAGAGGTCTTTTTTTCCCTTCCTTCATTGCATCCTCTTGGCATTTTACTCTGAATTACTTCAGTTACTGCAAGGTTACAGTGAATGCTTAAAAAAATTAGTACTTTTATCAGTGATTATTCTTTATGGGTTTTTTTGGCAGTATTCATGAGGCTAATGTTTGCTACACCAAATACTAACAAACAGTTAATAGCTTGAGTGGATATTACTTCCTGGTGGCTCACGTCTCTCAGAAGCACTGGGAATATGTTGGGTAAAAACCTGTTCAGCAAGTTTTTGGAGAAGTGAGCTTGGCTCTTCCCTTCAGACTTTCAAAACCAGCCAGCATTAAAGGGTTAAGTCATTGCGTCCTGCATGACCAGGGTGACAGCGCTGCTCTGGTGGCACATACTTCCTAAAAATGTGCTTTCCCTAGAAAAACGTCATCACTTTAATTTCTCTGGTGTAAACCTGACTACTGCTTATGTACTTTACACAGTTCGTATTAGAGAATGTGAGATAAATTACCTCTGGAAAGATGCTTTTCCCACCTAGGGTATTAATCTAGGTGGAAAAAGCCTGTCTTTATTTTTTGGTATCCCATTGAAACAGAGACCAGACTGCATTATGATGCTTTTGGGAGGGGGTGGGATTGAGCAGCTGCCCACTCTCAAGTAGGCTGCTGGTCTGGGCAGTGCCTGGGGATGCCAGGGCCTGGGCTCAAGCTCACCTGCCCACCTGTAATGGTTGTCTTTTCTTCACTTGGTTACTACTGTTTCGTTCTACTCTATTATTTACTGGGCTGAAAGGGAGGGGATCAGTCTATAGGTTGAGTGCAAATCCAGGATGTGATTGTTCTCTTGTAACAGCAGGGTTTGTGCAATTTAATGGGTTATTATTTGTTCTGAAGTGAGTGTAGACCTGTGTTTCAGTGCCTCTTGAGTTAAAATAGGTGCATTTGTCCTAGGAACAAAAATATTTAATTTCAGTGATTGGCCCTTTTATACAGAGATGGGTTTTTGCAGAAGACTTGCTGGTGAACTGTAATTTGTAGTATTTTCTGCAGGTGTGGGTTTAATGGATGGGCTGATGAAAAGAATCCTTACAATCAGCAGAGCAGTGGCTCTGGGAGCTAATATTGGGCTAGAACATCTGGTCTTTATAGAGGGAAGGCTTTCAGTGTGTTTGACTCCCCCAAATTACTTGCCAGCTCTGCCAGGGTAGCACAGACAGGCCTGGAGCAGCCTCAGTGCCTCCCAGCAGGCAGCTTGGGATAAGTACATCTGAAGTCAGAACCCAGGGCTTGAGCCTGTTGCATATCAAGCAGCATCCAGCAAACCCTCAGTCCTTGGAGTTTTGTATGCCAGGTGAACATCCTGGTTTCACTGTGTTGTACACAGATGTACACGCACCACCTGACATCGCTTGAAGGGCTGTGGGATAGAATAAAAATTCACACCAGGAATTAGCCTTGGTAGGCATAAGAAAACTATATCCCAACTCCCCCTCTTCTATTTCACAGTGCTTTTTCCTCAAAAAATAAAAATACACTAAAGACTGATTCAGAGCTGCCATGCATGAATGATGGATATATTCTTTAGCTTTAAAACTAGTGTAACTATTGTCCACTGCCCTTGGGTATGGTTGTAATATCCACTGCTTTTGTAAACAGTTTTGGCAGTGTTGTTTGCTGAATAATTTCTTAGCATAATAATTTTTCTGCCACTAATTAAAAGCATCTTGGTAACCCTAGGCTTTGTTTTCTTCTTACAGCAAAGAGCTCCAGGGAAAGTTTTGCATGATGCTGTTTGCAACCACCTCAACCTTGTTGAAGGCGATTATTTTGGCCTTGAATTTCCAGATCATAAAAAGATGATGGTATGTAAAAGGATCATTTTCGGCTGGTTTTCATCTGCATGCACACTGTTTTCTCTCCTTCTGCTCCTTACTTGTAAGATATATTTAATCCTCAGTCTTCAAAAGGGAAAGGACTTCTAAAAAAGAATTGTTCTAGCCTAGTGGAGTTGGAGAAATGTTTCTAAAACCTGATTATTCCTGTCAGATTTCATCTGCATTGAAAGTAATGGCTAATTCAGGCACAAGTTGGGAAAGTGTTTTGTTTTTCTAAGTTGCTGTACAGAAGCCAAAGGCTGGACTGTTACAGAGCCTCAGCTCTTGATTTTATAGTCCTGCTTGATTTGGAGTGCAGAAATAAACTTTCTCTGCTGATAGAAAAGTTGCAATGATTGTGACAGAGTTCATGAAAAATATTATGGGGTAAGAAAAGGGATAGATAAAATATTGCAAGGTTACTAAAAAGGAAAGCAAATCCAAGAACACCCCCAAAGATGGATGGGAGCTGTGTGGTACAGGCAGGTGTCCTGGTCCTGACACTCAGGAATCTTAAGATCAGTTCAGGCATTGCACTGCCCATATCATGTACCAGAGAAAGCCATAGGCTGATGACTTCTTAGTCTTTAATGACTTTCTTTTTGAAGTTTGTTTTATTTTAGACTTATCATGTAACCCACTAGCATGGGTGCTAGTTACCTGGATTGGTCTCCTAGTACATTCTGATGTACATTGGATTTCATGCCTGTTCGGTGAATTTTGCACCAGTAGCCTGGATGACCTAAAGGAGATGATTTTGGGCAGTTGATAAAAAACACCGGACATCTGTGTTCTTTCCATCTAGCTAAAATATGCATAAGGAACAATATTTCTTCATGAAATGAACTGTAGGAAGCTCATCTGTCATGCCTTAGTGCAGGCAGAGATATTAGACAATAGACATTAAAACAGAATGCTAGTGTTCTAGGCTAACTATAATTGAACAGGATTCTTTTTTAAATGGATGTCAGTCTTTAGAAGGGATCTACTTCATAGTGTGCTGCTGGAATTACATAAAGCACAGTTCACTGGAAGGGTTAACATTCTGCCAGATACCCTTGGCTAATGCTTGAGGTAACTTGAGAGCTTAATGTAGCTTTTCTCAACAGTGCGACTGTGCAGTACCATTGCAGCAGAGGGTCCAGGTAGCTGTGTTAATAATGGCATTCTGGCATTATTGATGTATGTATATAAAACTGAAACAAATCCTAACATCTTCTGTATATACAGTGGCCTTCTAGTTTTCTATAAAATAGAGAAGGTCATTTGATCAACCTTCTCTACTTCACAGGTCATTAAGTTTTAAATAGATGACTGTCTGCATTTTGCTCAGAGACCTGAAGTAAACTAACAGTTTTCAGTCTTGTGAAAACAAAGTGGTTTATTTGCTTGAGGCAGAACACAGGGGAGATTGAGGTGCTGCTGCTGCCTGAGGCCCTCACAGTGGCAGGAATTGACTGGCTGGAAACATGTCCAGACAATCACAGTGGGGGATGCAGGGCTCTGAGGAAGAGGAAGGTGAACAAAACCTCTGAAGCACAGTGCCAGTTTGACCTGAAGGAAAATCCATGCATTGAGCATGGTAACTCAGCTGGCCCCTACTCTTGCAAAGGGAAGTACCGGCCAAATATCTGGGAGCACCAGTCCATGTTCTTGCTGATTGGTTCAGTCTTTGCTTCTGAAAAATGGGGAGCTCCACAAACCTTGCCCATATCTAATCAGCTGTGCCCCAAGAATGGTGAAATTCAGTGGAATTAATGCCTTCAACCACCCGAAAGCAACTCACAGAAACTCTGAAGCAGAAGATTTGATTATGAATTGTTGTTTCAATGTGGAGCAGCACTCTGAGAGTCTTATTTACACTTAACTTATTGTTACCAGTTTATATGATTCAATTGAGGTGAATGTTCCCATTGGATTTAAAAATTTCTGAGTTTCATAAAGGCCATAATGTAGAATCAAGCATAGTGCAAGTAAAAAACTCTGCAGTTAATGGTATGTCTGAGAAATAAACCACACATGCATATTTTTAAGTCGTATCATCTGAAGAGAATGAGTTGCTTTTCCAGTATAGAGTGAAATGTAAAAGGAAAAATAAATATTTAGAGCATGTTTGTTTGGATGTAATCGTATGTATGTGAAGTCATATATTAATGATTTGGCTGTGCTTATTTCAACATGCAAGGCTTCAGATCTCACATCTGACATATTGACAGTGGTATATCAAGTTGCCTGGGAGCTGTGTACATTCAAGCATGCCATGCTTGGAGCAGACAAGAGCTGCATGGGAGATGATTGTGGAGGGTCTGAGTGCTCCGCTTCCTGCTGGGACAGGGAGAAAAACGAGGCACTGTCGCCAAGCCTGGGGTTTCACAGAGTTTCATCACATTTGATGTCTGCCTCAATTCTCCAGCTGCTGAAATCTGGTCACCATCATGGAATGCCAGCCTTTGTTTAACAAATAAATAATCTAGCCTTGTAGTTCTGGGGAAAATGAAAAACATTCATCTTAATTAAGTCCTGGCATTAGTTTTCCTTTCCAGTTTATGAAGCAGTCTCAGATTGATGGTGTTTGAGTACAGTGTGGGAGCTGCATGATGCACAAGTTTTGATTGCTTGGGTTTTGGTGACATTGTGGTGGCATTGTCGTTTTGCCCCACCTTTCTCACTACATGCATTTTGCAGTATCCAGCAGTCTGTTCAAGGATGTTATGCCTTGCTTGTAGGATGACTGGGAAAGTAGAGAGAGGAATGGTCCACTTGTGTGCTCATGCTGTACCATAAACCACCTCTGTGGAGAAGAGAGGGGATTTTTGTGTTGGTTTTTTTTTTGGTGGGTCTTTTGTGGGTTTGCTTTGGGTTTTTTTGTGTTTTGTTTGTTTGGTTGGTTTTGGCATCAAGTAAGATACATTATTCTCGTAATCTTGTAAACTGGCTATCTCATATTCAAGGTGTCTTTTCCCCCTCATTAAACTTGGCAAAGTCCCTGACCTTTGTTGCAGATTATGCACATACGAACTTTCTGAAACAAAACAGTTTTAAGTTATTCAAGTGTCAAAGTGTGTCAGGACCTGTTTAACACATTATTAAAAACTGTATTGCTGTTCTTGGATAACCAAGTTATGAAGTTTCTTTAACCTCTGAAACAAAAGAAAAAGACTTTCCTAGACTGAGAAACATAAGAAGAATTGCATTGAGTAACATTAGTGCATGGGAAAGGGCAGGGCTGTGAGGTCTCTGCTAACTGGAATCCCTCATATTAGTAATAATAAAAATGGCACATGGCATTGGAGCAGTTACAGCAGTGATACAGGCCTACTCCTGTCTGGCTTCCCAGGTGATTTTGGGAAATGGATATTTTGAATATGTTTCAGTCTCTGCATAATCTAAAATTACTAAAGGTCAAAGAAGTAAAAATTCTAATACATACTCTTTTTCTAGAGGAAGACTCGGTTAATTTGGTTTTTAATGGCTTTAACCTTTGTGATGGTTGTAAGGTGTTCTTCCACAAGTTCCAGATGTCTTCAAGGGAGGCCCTGGGCAATTTAGTGAGATAACAAAATATAAATCATGGGCATGGGTAGTTACCAGCTGAGGACTATGAGCTGTCTCCAGGCCCTGTGAATCATTTGGCTTTTACCTTCTGCGTGATTGCCCCTTGTCTTTCTGTAACATTTTGCCCCAGCCTTTCTGACTTGAGAGTGCAGGATGGGCTCTCAAAACTGTATTTCCACACACTGCTTTGCTTTTGGAAGCTGAAGGGAAGACGCACACACTGTCCTGTAAAATGGGTTATCAAGTGAACTACATGCAGAAGTTATGCTGTCCCCAGTTAAGAATGCCTGGGCCTGAATTTCCCAGGTTTATAGAAAAGAGATGTTCCATAGCTCAAAAAGTAAGCTTTCTCTCACCCATGCCTTGTCCTGTGGTCTGCTCACACCTGTGATCTGAGAGGACATTCCTCCTGCAGGTGGTGGGAGGGAGGCTCCTTTACCTCCATGGAGCCCAGCAACAGAGCTCCACATTTATGGCCAGACCTCATCCTGGGATTCTTCTTGGGTCTCCATACCAGTAGGCTGCTGCCATCTCATTTCTCCATTTGTCCGGCGTTCCCAGCCTCAAAGGCAAGCACCAGCTCCATTCACTTCCCTTCCTCAGGATCATTCAGGGTTTGGAACCCAATGACAATATAGGACTGTCTTTTCCTAAACTCCTCATTTCAGTTGTTCTTCCCACAGAATTAATGGCTCCTGTCCACATGTGCTGGGATTGTTGGTGTCTGGGACAAGTTGAGGGGGAGATTTCCTCACTGTTTCCCAGCTCTCTGAATGTCTACTGCTTTGAAAGCTGTGCCCATTCACAGTGCTCTTTCCTGAGCACCTCTCAGAATTTTGGAGAGAAAACCCACCATATATAATTAAGGGAATCATAATGACCACACTGGAATAAATACGTGACTGATAATCTAGGCATTGCCATTAAAAATGCTCCTCTGATAGTTTGTTTGGATATGATAACAGCAACTTCTTTTGTTTTCAGGTGTGGCTCGATCTTTTGAAGCCTGTTATGAAACAGATTAGAAGTAAGTACTTCCTTGTTGACATTTCTTTCCTCAGTCTGAGAGTACTTGAATAAATTGGGAATCTGTCAGTTGCAATCTTTATATTCTCAACCTTCTGCACTAAATGTTACTGGAATTATTTTCTGATTCTGGCCTGTCCTTCAAAGATGTACCTGTGAAGTTATGTCTCATGAGCATGTGAACAGGCTGACCCCACCCGGTGGGAGGCTGGGGTTCAGTCAGTCACTGGGGGAGGTGGTGGAGGGAACAACTTTGTGGAGTAAAAGAGTGCAGTACGAGAAGGACTAAAGGAACATGCCTTGCTGGCTGGTAGTAGCAGGAATCAGAATAGAAGGAAAACAACAGGAAGACTTTATTACTGGGAAGGAGCTGGCAGATGTATTACCACTGTGTGGAGATTGCTGCAGAACCTGGGACGTTTGGAGACCAAGAGGAGGAAAGAGTTGGGATGGGGGAAGCTACAGTGGGTGGTAAGAAAGAACAGGAAATTGTAAATAGCCACCAGCTCTGGAAAGAGTAGAAGTGAACAGGAAAGGTTCTGATTATTTTCTTTCTCTGTCGACTATCAGCCAAGTTCTTAATTTATGGAGCTTTGCCATTGAGATTCAGTTTTTCTAAGTGCTTTTCCGGTCATATTAGTCTGAGTGTATGCTCTGGCAGCTCCCCTCTCACAAGACAGGATGCATTGGTCCTTTTGTCACTGGCCATACTTGTAAGAATGGGAACAGATCTGCTGTTCTTAAAACAGAAATAGTAATTTGCTAGTGGACTTCAAAAGTAGAGTGTATTTTAGCTCCCTCCTGTTCTGAAGCAAAGAAAGTAGATACACATATATTTTATTGGATCAACTGATGGAATTGCTAAAAACATACTTGGTTTTGGCAGAGTAGCCCTTGACCAAGTTACTGTTCTCTTTTATTGTGTGTAAATTTTATTGGGCAGTCTCCAAATATCCTGCATACTAACAAAGGACACGAGATTAGCATGTCTGTATGCACTGCAGGTGATGTGAATCACCCCTTGTACATCATTGTGCGTATTTGGCCAGCTTGTTATTGATGTTTGTTAACTTCCTTTACCATTTTCCCTAGGACCGAAGCACGTTGTTGTAAAGTTTGTGGTAAAATTCTTCCCACCCGACCACGCTCAGCTGCAGGAGGAACTGACAAGGTTAGTAGCTGTGTGACTATTTCTTCTTGTTAAATCTCTGATGGACAGAGGGGAGAAAATGGAGTTTGAGATGAGTGGGTGAGGATTGATGACTGCCTCTTACTTTTAGCTTGGTGTTATTTGTCCCAGCCTTGAATGCACCTGAAAAAACAAGCCCTAAGATTCAGCTGCAGTCTGTGCTGAGAGGTTCTGCAAAGTGCAGGAGTCCTTTGCATCCTTGGATATGGAGTCGTAGAAGAGCGTTACTAACCCCAAGAGAAGGCAATTTGGCGCCAGGGTTCTCTGTTTGGCATGATCAAGTCATGTATGGGCACCCTGGGGTGCCCCTCTGCCAAGGGATGTGTGTGACTCTGCATCCCCATTTGGAAGAGAGCTGTTTTGTGTGAATTGCTGATTTGCAGCAGCACTGGACCCTGTCTGTATAACCAGCACAAATGCCAAAGTTTTGCAGAGGTGGAAGTGTGACTTTGGAGATGGAGAAATGCAGAGAAGGAATAAAATTAAAAATAAGAATGTAGAGAAAGATACACACACATGCAGACAGAGTACCTTAATGTTTAAATAATTTTCAGTGCATTTCAAAAACTTCATTTAAGCTTTGAATTTCACACTGTATTGGCACAAAAACTCCTAGTTCTCTGTGAGCAAACGTGTATGAGGGACCTGTTAAGGTTCTTTTTTTACTGGCAGGTTCTTAATTTATGGTCAGAAACATTGCTTTGTTGAAATATTTCTTCATTGCAACTTTTCACTCTTTTTCTGGTCTACAATATTATTAGCATTTAATTACATGTTTCCATTCTGATTCAAAATATTCACTATTAGTTTTTATTAAAGTCCTCTTTTGTAGAGAGCTCTGGTGTTCTTATGACTTGCATTATAAAGAACAAGTCTACTTTTGTGATGTTCACTGTTTATCTTTGTAGTGTTTTTATTTTGGCAATAGAGCATTGGAATAGAAAAAAAGAAATTGATATTGCTTGATGGCCTGGAAAGAGAAAAGTAGAAATGTAGGGTAGGAAGAAGGAGTATTTACTTGGCAAAGACTAAAGAATAAAAAAAAGAGTAAAAAGAATAAACGAATGAATGAAAACTTGCCATGTGATATTATTAATGAAACAGGTATTATTAATTTCTGTTTCTGAATAGATACTCTGCATATCTATTTGTTACTATGTGAACTGAAAATTAATTTTTGGTAATCTCTGTCTGTACCTGGAGATGTGTCTCTTAATCCTAATGACTTTTTTTCGTTAGGTTTTAAATATGTATGCTAAGGGACTTGAATAGATATACATAGCAGTGTAGGATGTGAAAGCATATCCATGGGGAACTGCTTCACCACTTGAAGAAGAAGAGATTCTAACATTTTTGTGCTGTGTTCCTCTACCAGGGTGAATTTTGTATGGGTAGGCAGATGTCTGCAGGTTTCAAAAGGATGTTATGTAGATCTGCTGTATTATTTCAGTATGTACACACAAGTACTTTTCCATACTCCTCAAATCAGCTTGCCCTTTTAATTTAGTGTACCTACATCTTCTCATTCAGAAACTCACTGTTCAAATGAGACCTTTTGTCTAAATCTATTAAAATCTAGTCTTATTAAAATTATTGCGATCCTAGTATGAGTTCTCCAGAGGAGCTGCAGTCTTTGGAAGGCTTGTTCAGGTGTGTCTCACCACTTCAGGTTTCATACCAGCTGTAGGAAAAATGCCCATTGCTAGCTCTTCTTTTTTTGAGGGAAGAATTGGATACTGAGTGGAACTAAGCCAATTTCTGTTGAAGCAAGAAGAAATTTAAAGGATGAAATAGTATCTTGGACTTCTGTTGTATCTGCATTTAAGCTGGCAGTGTAGAATTGCCCTGCATGGCTGAAGTGGTTTGGAGGCAGTGTTAGAAAGGGCTGGTACATGGACAGATATTAGGGCCACAAAGGTATCAGGGCCAGCTAGAGTAGTTTGATCAAGATTTTGTGCCTCATTCTCAAATGAGTGCCAAGGTGGAAGTTTAGAGTTCACTTTGTATTCTACAAGAACCAACTGATAACTCTAAATCACTGGTTTATCTGTCATTTCTTCATGGTTAGAAGCAGCTGCATTATCTCTAGCTGAATACTTAATAGCTGTCACGTTTTCTAGCACTGTCATATCTCATTGCTCTGATTCCAAATGGAGGGAGGAAGAGAGAAAAAGAGAGATATCTTGGTTCTTCAAAGCAGCCACCATGTACAGCTCTAATGGCAGTAATATACTATCTGTTGTGTTTTATTTACCCTCTAAACTTAGATAATTCAGATCACTTCTGTAGATTCCAAAGTGTGAAGGGAAGGTGCAAAGCCAGAGTTGGGATACTTTCCCCTCTTTCGCTCCTGCTTTGTGTAACTCTTTGTTCACTTTTGTTTTGCAGGTACCTATTTGCATTGCAAGTGAAGCAGGACCTGGCACAGGGAAGGCTAACATGTAATGATACCAGCACTGCCCTCCTAATCTCACATATAGTACAGTGTAAGTTCTCTTTTTTCTCTTTCCAGACAGATAAAAAGGATGCTTGGTTGGACATGCTTTGCAGGGTTACCTGTTTGTAGCTGCTGTAGGGACAGGTTTAAGCCATATTGACAATTTATTGTAGCTCTATATAATGGCATTCAAATACAGATAATTTACTATTTCAAACAAAGAAGAGTTTCTGGTCACTGGATTTGAATTTCCAAAGCATTTGATAGGCTGCCAAAGATCATTTAAATAGTAGACTTTGTGGGCAGTGGCAAACGTTGAATTTTGCTGAAATCCTGTTTTAATATACTTTGCATCATGTCAGTAGGGTATTCAAATTCCTGGAGATCTGTATGCTGTCTAGAGAATGTAGTAAATAAACATGCTTAGAATGCCTGACTAAATCACAGTCCTAAGAGGAAACTGATAGGGAAGAAAAGAAAATAATAGTTTTTAAGCTTTTTTTTTAATTGCAAAGGATGCACAATAACACTGTCCAATAGAGTCATACATTAATTTTGTTAAAGAAATCAAAGCTTTTTTTGGCTTCCACATCATTTGAAAGACAGTACATGTTTTCCCTTTCAAGACTTTATGGATACTCATCTTGAGAAAAACATTAGGAAAAACCGCTTAGCAGCAAGTATAACGGTTGTAATAGACATTGTTTTGCGTGGTCCTTGTACATTTCCATATTGGGTACTTGCCCTGTAATGCTATTGTATGGAAAGTGCAGTCAGCAAAGACATTTGGAAACTTTTTGGAGGTGAGCAGATAAATCTCATGATTCTTTGCCATAGTCTGTTAGAGTGTTAGAGCAGTTTCTCATCAATTGCTGTTGGAAAGGCAGGTATTCTATGGTTCTGTTTGCTGTGGTCATCATTGACCAGTGGAACTGAGTAACAGTAAGATGCTGTGAAATTCTGTAGTCCTCATACCATTTTAAAATTGGGTATTTTGGCAGCACAGACTTAAAAAATAAAATCCTTGGCTAGTGAGGTTCTTGTCTCTTGTTTTTTCGTGCTACAGTGTTCAACAATACAGCTGTATTTTTTTTTTCTCAGTTAAGCTAATTCTAACTTTCTTTAATCTCAGGCAATAAAAAAAATCTTGATCATTTAGGGAAATTGAGTCTCATTTGCTAAGCTGCATCCTAGGAGGCTGAGTTTTCGTACTAAATGTCTGTGCACCAAAGAAAGATGCTGAGGAGCAGACACCCTAATGCATGTGTCTCTCTTCATTTGAGATACTGATTTATTATCATATTTGCTAGAAAACTCTGCTAGAAGTTTGCAGTTGTCCTTTTTATTTGTCCATCTTGTGTCTCCTGAATATTTTTCTGTGAAAATTTTCTCTGGTAAGAGCTGCATCTTACCAGCATGGCTGTCTTTATTTATTTTGTCTCTAGCTTATTTTTCAATAGCAAAAGAAATATTATGTATTTGTCTGCAATAAAAATCAGAGTAAACAGATGATAAGAGTAATGGTATCAAAAAGGAAAAATTGAGAATGCAGGTTAGTTATTGTATGTCTTACTAATGCTGTGGCAATGAATGGTTTCCATGGGGAATATCTGATTTCGGGAGGCCCATATATTATGTATGTAAGCTTATGTCAATGTTATATACTGTTACTTATCATAAAATCACAATATGACAGCAAATAAGTTTCTGCTAAATTAACATGTATATTACAGAATGATTTTTTTTTTATTTGAAACATTAAATTTAAAGCTACCTTAAAAGCATTGTAAAAAGCGATAGAAGTGAGAGGACACTCTGATACTGCAAAAGATACACTACAGTGAGTGTGTGAAGTATGAAGATGGACTGACCATGAGCCAGAGTGTGCCCAGGTTACCAAGAAGGCCAATGTCACCCTGGCCTGTATCAAGAACAGCGTGGCCAGCAGGACCAGGGCTGTCATTGTCTGTCCCCCTGTACTCAGCATTGGTGAGGCCACACCTCAAATGCTGTGTCCAGTTTTGTGTCCTTCTGAAAGACATTCAGGTGCTGAAATGTGTCCAGAGAAGGGCAAGGAAGCTGGGGAAGGTTCTGGAGCAAAGGTCTTATTAGGAGTAGCTGAGGTGGTTTAGCCTGGAGAACAGGATGGTTGGGGGCCTTATTATTCTCTACAATTGCCTGACAGGAGGTTGTAGCCAGGTGGGGGTCACCCTCTTCTCCCAGGTAACAAGTGACAGGACAAGAGGAAATGGCCTCAAGTTGTACCAGGGAAGCTTTAGATTGGATACTAGGAAAAATTTCTTCGTGGAAATAAGAAATTTAAGCATTGGAATTGGCTTCTCCAGGAAGTGGTAGAGTCACCATCCCTGGAGGTATTTAAGAGACGTGTAGATGTGGCACTCAGGGACATGGTTACTGGTAGCACTGGTAGTGCTGGGTTAGCAGTTGGGTTTGATGATCTTAGAGGTCTTTTCCAAATGAAGCAACTCTGTAATTCTGTCATAAGAGGAAAAGAGCTGAAATACAAAGCATTAGATGTATCAGAAGTGCTAATGCACACAGAGTACAGCGTGGTGTGATGCACTTGCCAGGTAAGAGAAAAAACATCAGCAATCTAAATAAGTCTTTGGCTAAATCACATGAAAAGATTTTAAAGAATAGTTACATGTGAGGCTGGCAATATTTGCAATATAATTCCCTCTCATTCTCAATGGAGTGCTATTAGAAAGTTATTCAAGGTAGAAAAGGAGAGTAAGTGGTAAATAAAAGCTTGTCGAGTACGAGGTCAGAGAGAACAAATTCAGAAGTAACTTGAAAGCCAGGAAAACAATTTTGATAAAGGATTAGCAGTTGAAAAATGAGAACATTTTAAAAATCATGTAGAGTTGAAGAATTTGTCTTCTGTAGTGTTGACTCTGAAGAAAGCCCTACAGGAGGTGTGTTAAGCTCATCTGTGTACACAGACATAGGGGTTTTGAGCTGCATTTTGAGAGTCCAGGCCCATGTTATCTGAGGTGTTGCAAACTTAGGTGGGCTTATAGCTTCATTAAAGAACAGAAACTTGCCATTTATTTGAGGTAGGATTAAAAACAGACCCTGAAGATTTTTGAGACTGGGATGAGTAAAACTGGAAGCAGAGAGCAGTTTCTGAGATGGGGACAAATGGGACAATTTTTAAAAAGGAAATTCTCAAAGGTTGTGTAGTATTTCTACCATTTTAAGGAATGATTGAGAGGAGATGGGGTGAATGAGGGGGTGTAAATCAGACAGTGTCAGTTTTCAACTCTTTTCCACCTCTGACCTTCAAAGTAAAAAATGTCATCATGTGTCTGCAGGCAGTTTGGGTCAAAAAAGCTACTGCTCTGTCATTCACAAATGCTTTGGCTCCTCATTTTCAGTGCCTGCACAGGCTATTGCTTCCCCTATCATTTAAGGTACATCTGATCCCACTTTGTCAGAAATACAGTGGTCTAAATGTGATCTGAAACCTTTCCTTTTTCTGAACAGACTTGGTTTGAGCAGAACTGGATCAAGGGTTCATTTACATGGGTGAAGCAGGTGTATCTGTGCGTGGGTCTGTCATATCCTGGGTCAGCTGTGCAACAACGTGTCTGACTGCATTCTGCATTTAATTTGAGGGCACTGCATTTTAATTTCCCTGGCGTTACCAAGGTAGCAGCCTTTGTTGCAGCGATGTTGCTATTACTCCATCAGGTTTGCAGGCAGAAGCTGCTATGCCTGTTCAGTGAAAAAACTAATAGCAAGATTTTTCAGAGACATTCCAAGAATAGCAGGCAACAAGATAGTAATTTGGCACCCACAGATAGATTGCCTGCCCCTCACCCCCACACCTGCCAAAAAAAAGGAAATTTCACTGAATGGACTGCAAAATGGAAGGTGGGTGTGCCATACTGGTGCACACACAGTGTTGAATAACTGCAGCAGATGGGAGCAGCTTTGAGGAGGAGGGAGA
Organism: Geospiza fortis; assembly: GCF_000277835.1. Taxonomy (NCBI): domain Eukaryota; kingdom Metazoa; phylum Chordata; class Aves; order Passeriformes; family Thraupidae; genus Geospiza; species Geospiza fortis. The sequence continues at coordinate 2,095,494 of NW_005054363.1, forward strand.
CAGAATGTCTCTCAAACTGCTGCAGAATTAGAGGAAGACAAATGTTTCATAATCCCATGAGGTGGATTACAAGCTAGTGTTCAAACAAGCAAACAGAACCATCTTTTTGACTTTCTCTCAAAGGTTACCATGTGGAGCATGGGCCTGGAGAGGAAGCTAGTGCTTGGCTGCTCCATGGAGAGGCACCTGAGCACCATGAGAGAGTGTGAGAGAGATGGATGAGTTCTGCTCAGTTAGTGCTGCCCTCCCTGTTACCCCTGCCCTTATCCCCCACACAAGCCAAGGTAGCATTGATGGCTCCATCTCTTCAGCTGACATCCAACAACTTACTTAGTTGTGGTAGATGGGAGAAGTCCTGGGGTTTCCTCTCACGTATCAAATACTAACACAGAGGAGAAGAGAGTAATGAATGGAAGATAATGTACTGGGATCCTGAATCGTAAAACCATGGCAGGGGTTGCAAGGAACTATGTTTGCTTCTCTGCCCTCCTCACAGCTGTCAGGGGCTTCTGGATTGACCAGATTATTGAGATGTAATATGGTGCTTTAATAGAGTCCTCTTGAAATTCTCCACAGCTGAGATTGGGGATTTTGATGAAACCATAGATCGTGAACACTTAGCGAAGAACAAGTATATACCTCATCAAGAAGCACTAGAAGACAAAATCATGGAATTTCACCGTAACCACATGTAAGACTTTTTTTGGTTTTGTTATTGGCCTTCTTTTCCTGTAGAGTAGTTCTAGTGGTAAGTATATGCTAGATCTGAAGTACAAAAGAGCTTTGGACCTCTGAGTTTCTCAAGGGTTGCTTCTCAAAAACTGTTAAAGCCTATGAACTTTCTGAAGGTTACTCCTGCCTTTTTCCCATCATCATAACAAGATGTTTAAAGCACAGTTGATTCAATATTCATTCAAGCGTGCTGTTATTTTACAGTCTATTTCATACAAAATGCTTTACTGCTGATTTTGTGCGTGCAGGTATGATTGCAAATCACAACTGATCAGTCAGGCACTTCTGACAGTAGTCCTTTGGTTTCAAGGACACTGAATGTTGCCTTTCAACCTTTCCATGCTGTATTTTGAGATAGGTTGAAGAAGGGGTTTAGTGACAGTTTTAGGAAAAGCACGGAGTACTTGCAGAATTATGGGGGAAGAGAATTCAAGATAATGATGCAAATTGGTATCCTAATGTCTGGAGAAAAAACCTGTACTAGCAAGATGGTGAACAGAAGTACCAATAAGGCTTCGAAAAGTATTTTTTTAGCTGTCAAGAACACTTCAAGATGTGAACAGTTTCATTTTTGAGCTAGGTTGAGTAATAGGTGAGTGGTAGTGATTTCTATGGCAGTAATAATCAAAGCTTTGCATAATTTCATCACAATTAATGATGGTGATGCTTATGGCTTCACAACATTTATGGTAAGGTTTTCATGCCTTCTGTTTTACTTCATTTTGATATTATAATCACTTTTACAATGAATAGCATCATTACATGCTTCCATTCATTATTTTTTAGGAATGGCATGTCTTCTAGTGGAAAAAACAAAGGGAGGTAGTAAATTCTGTTTGAGCTAATGGTTTAAAATCTATCTGTATCAGGTGTCTCAGAATTGGAGCAAAAATTTATAAATCAAAATTTATAATAGACTGTAAAATCTGTGTATTCTTTGATATTTGTTTAGAGTAAGTTGTTGTTCTAGCTGATAAAAGTCTGGGGATGTAGAAAAACCAAACAGATATTACACCTCTGACAGTTTTCAGTCTCTTTGATCAAATGTCTCTTTGTTCTCTGGAGGACCTCTTGATCTCTATTAAAAGGTGTGACAAGCTTGTGAGCGTTCTCTGTTTTCTTTCTCAAGGGGACAGACACCAGCAGAGTCTGACTTCCAGCTGTTGGAGATTGCCCGTCGGCTGGAGATGTACGGGATACGCTTGCACCCAGCCAAGGACAGGGAGGGGACAAAAATCAACCTGGCTGTTGCCAACACAGGCATTCTGGTGTTTCAGGTTAGAGCATGATTTTGTACTTCATAAAGTAGAGGGATTTCTGACAGCAGTAAGAATTCAGGAACTCAGCCATGTCTACAAGTATTCAGTTGGGAAAATACAAGAACGTCCAAAATTTTTCTAAGAATTATCTTAAACCTGTTATAGCTGCATTGGGCCCTTTGCTTCCAGGCCTCCTACCTTATGTGGATGCACAGCGTGGAGCTCCATCTGTATCCACAATGTGCTGTTCAAACTGAGCAAACTGAGCTGTGGCTCATGATTTGCAGGTTGGTCATGCTGCCTTCTCCTACATGTAGGGGCAGGTAGGTCTTGCAGGGCTTGTGCACGTTAAATGGGTGAGAAGCAGAGACAAGTAAAACAAGAGACAGCAGGAGTCCATGCAGAAGGATGAAGGCAGTAAATATAAGCTCTCTGTAGTGTTACTACTTCAAAGTTTTTACAGTTTTCTTGACCAGCCTTGGCCATTGTATCTTTGCCGAATCCATGGATCTTACTTCTTTCCTTTAAAGATCCAAACTGCTTTCCTTCTATTTTTTTCCTCTCCTTTCCTACTGCAGTCACTCTAGTACATATTCATGAAGCATCATTAGTAAATTTGTCGAATTCTCATTCTGCAGTTCCTCTTACGTAAATAACAAATTTGGCTTTTACAATTGTGAAGCTACAGGTAGTCAGCTGGTGTCAGCTGCTTTCACTTTAGATACTTACCTGACTCTGTGCTAAAAACAGTAAGTAAGCTGTCCTTTAAAATATCCCTTTTTACAATTGTCAAAAAGACTATTCATTTTAACTGTTCTACTATAATTAAAATACCAGCGTTTTCAGCCTTACAAAATACTTTGAGTCCTTTCATAAAGAAAATAACAGCAACAAACAAGCCCAGAAGTGTCTGACCCAAATACTTCAGGATTTAAAAATACCCAACCAAACAAACAGCCAAAAAAAGGCAGCAAATTAAAAAGATCCCTGATCAACTAAATGAGTTGGTAGTAGAACCCCAAAACTGAAACATGGTTGAAACCATGAGAACACTAGGACATTGTTAGAAATGCATATAACCCAAGCAAATGTATGTTCAGGCCCTTCCCCTGCTCCCCCACAGCATTTTCATCAGCTGAATTAATGAACTGCCAAGCCTTGTAAATTAAGGCTGTCTTCAAGGTGAAAGTGTGTGTCCACAGGGAGCAGCACTGACTTCAGAGTCCCAGCACGCAGCTGAGATCCTGCTGTGGAGTGTAGCTGCAGGTTGATGGCCCAAGGCTTGATTTGACAAGGTCTGAAGTCATGTCTGCTCAGCCTAATGTGTTTGGGACTTTCAAAACAGTTTTGTTTTGTTTTTAAAGTTTCTGAAAAGCTTGGAAATTTTACTGGGTGAAGCTCCAAGACTGGATGCTGAAAAGGAAGTTGGGCTCTGACCTGCTGGAGTCTGCTGGGCAATTGGCATCTGTCAGCAGGCTTAGGGCTTCCTTCAACCACTTCATAGGTCAAGACCTGGGTTCTTATTTTTATTTTGGTTGTGACTGATAGAAATTGAAATATGAGGATCTCGTTAGAATGACCCGAATGAAAATAAAAGTTCGTTCACAAATGGCATAAGCTGTAGTCAGACTTACTTTAAAGTCTGCCATTTATTTAGAAATCAGTGTCGGTGCTGCTGATTATTTTAAGGAGATTAATTATGTGATTCTTAGACAGCTGGTTGACTTAGCAGAGATCATTACACTGTCATTACTCCTACAGCTGTCTGGTGACGGTGCCCAAATCAACGTGGGTTTCTGCTTTTAGCAATCCTGTAGTAGTTCTCTGAAACTTCTGTGCTATGCTCTAGGAATGTTTGTATTGAAGTCTTCATTGGACAACCTGCTTTAGTGAATATTTTAACATAGCATCTCCAATACCTGCTGACATAGATTAAAAGCGAAACTTCTGGAGGGTAGGGGCTAATGATGTAGTGGCTGGGAGTTGGAATATTATAAAGATAATTTCCTTCTTGCTGTTTGCTTATGGTATTGGTTGCTTTTTCCCAGAAAATCATTTTGTGGCTCTTAAGAGACAAATAATTTGTTTAAATTGCTTTTGCTTCTGGTGGTCCTTATAAAAGCTCAAAATATACAGTATTTTGTACTTCCAATACAAAACCTGCAGTTGCTTTTTTTTTCCACAGTTAAGCACTATTTAAAGAGATATTTATTTTGCCCTGCAGACGTAAAAAGAGGGATTAAATCTACTTCATCAAAGTGAGGTGACATATGTCTGGATTCCCTGCATTCTCTGTCCCTGGTGGAAATAGAGTGAGGCACCTTTGGAAGGTGATTTAGTCCACAGAAAATCTTTAGTCCTCAGAAAGTCTGCATAGTAGCACAAGATAGCAAAATCTGGTCCACCCTGTCTTGTGCAATGATACTGGGTTGGATATTTCCACAGTAACTAGTCCTGTATTGCAAGAGTTTAACCCTAAGTGCCTGCCTCAGTCATTTCACCAGATGTTTATGGTTTGCATTATCAGAGGATGAGTTATAAGAAATTTCATCATTTCAAGTTAAGTGAACAGATGATTAATTTATGACAAGCTTCTTTAGTGGTTTAGATTTTTCCATTTGGACCTGGAATGATTGAACCCAGCTGGCTTTGTTCTCTGTAGGGTCACACCAAGATCAATGCCTTCAACTGGGCTAAGGTTCGGAAGCTGAGCTTCAAGAGGAAACGTTTTCTTATCAAACTACGGCCTGATGTGAATGTAAGTCCCTGGTAGGAGTTGTTGAACTTGACAAAAAGTTATTTGGCAAATTTCTATTCACAGATCACACGTGTTTTTTATCAGCTCATGAATATTTTAATTGCTTGTGTTCACTGTTGGTATTGTGCACGTAAACCTGGCATCTCAGGTGAGCAGTCCTGGCACAGGACATGTAAATTGAGTCAGTCAGAATAGAATGTCCCAGAGTCATCTTCTGGTTGCAGCTCTGGTACTGTATCATCAATTCTTAAGGTATAGCATATAATCAACTTCTTCTCATTAACATTCAAACCACTGCTTTATCTCTGTCATATTTGCCAATGAAAGGAAGTTTGAGCAATAACTTTGATACTGACAGGCAGACCAGCAATGTCTCAACGTTAGAAGGATAGGTCCTGTTAAGCCTGAAAGCCAGTAAGTTGGGAAGAAGCTTTTGGGGTTTTTTTTCTTTATTCTTTTTTCTTTTTTTTAGCATAGCTCCTAATTTGTCAATGCATTTCTCTAATCTATGTTGCTGCCCAGCTTACATTGCAAATGCTATCCCAATTTTCAGAGTTCATTCCAGGACACCCTGGAATTCCTTATGGCCAGTCGAGATTTTTGCAAGTCTTTCTGGAAGATCTGTGTGGAGCATCATGCCTTTTTCAGGCTTTTTGAGGAACCTAAACCAAAGCCTAAACCTGTTCTTTTTTCTAGAGGTTCTTCATTTAGGTTCAGGTAAGACATGCATTCTTTCCACCTTTGTTGCCTCTCCATTTCAAAATCACATCCATAATGGTCTAGGATTAAACCTGTTATTTTCAGCTCACCTTTTTTACCTTGTAGTTTGCTCCTTTATATTTTCCATTGCATCTTCTCAGCCAGAACCGTGCAAAGAACACTGTAGGGGAAAACCCTGCATTAATTTTGTAGCAGCTGTTGCAAAGTAGCTTTCTGAAGGTAAGATATAAAATATATAGGGTCCAGCTGGTTTTGCACAAGAAGATTCACCTGTGTCCTCAGCAACACTAGCTAGCAATTTTTGGGGATTCTTTGAATCCTCTGCTCCTAGGATGGGGTCTTTGCTATGTATCAGAGTAGAGATTGTTTTATGTCCCTGTGATAAACCCATATTTGTGTAGTTCAGAGCAATGGCTTTATGATCACAAAGGATTTATGTGACATGACCACCTCTGCTAAGACCAGGTATACCTGTGATATTGTTAGACCTGTAGGAAGGCTTTCAAAAGTTGAGTTATTGTTTTGGGGTTTTTTTTTCATTACACTGGCAGAAGCATTATTGTAGATATTGCACTGTGTGTGCCAGGGGGAAATCCTTTTATTCATACAGTTTATTTTGTTTGTGAAGCTGATACAAGCTGTACAGCCAGAAGCGCTCTTTGCTGAGATGAATGATGCACTCTAGATGCCTTGCATAAGAACACAGTGTATATACAGCCATTCTGACTCTCTTTCCACTTTGTTTGCTGCCTGCAAAGTAAATTAATATGGAAGTACCTATGTTGGGTAAACAAACTATAGCTTGTTAAGTTTTTGCCTGAAGTAAATGGAAAACTGTAGCTACATTCAACTTACCTCAGGATTTGGAAAGCAGGTTTTGGCTACATCCTCCTCTCACTGTGATCTGTGTTACTGCGTTCAATAACCTTTTCCAGTCCCTGAAAGCCTCTAATGAATTGGAAGAATTTGGCTCTCAGTTGAGCATTCTTGAGGTGTGGGTTTCCTGTGCTGTTTTCAGTTTGCTTTGGAGTTTATAGCTTTGTACGATAACCAGTGCTGGGCTTTCTGACTACCTCACACCCTGTAGCAGAAGGATAGAAAGGGATTTCTAGCCTAAATCTCTGCAGAAAAGGTGTGTTTTATAGTAGCAACCGAGGAATGAAGTAGATGTCAGGGGTTTTATCTTGTTTCCAGGGTTTACTAATATCAGATAAGGCTAGTATTTGACTAAAAAGGATTCAATAATATATTAATTCATTAAAGGAAAGCTTAACCCCTGCTTCACTTTCCGTTGTAGTGACTTCCCAGAAATGTAGTACCCTATAGGGCCCACAAAGCTGAACTGAAGCAGTTCTGAAATGGCATCAAAAAGTAGCTCCATAGCAAAAAAAAGAGACAAATAACATGCAAAATGGTAAAACTCTGTGTGTATCTGACCAGGTCCCCTTCTGTATGATCTTAACACGAGTTTCTGCTGATAGTGCCTAATACTTTTCTGTTTGCTGTGACTTAATATGCAAGGCAAATGCAAGGTTATGATGACCAGGTGGTATATTGTATTAAATACTTTAATTCTGGTTTTCTTCCAGTGGTCGGACTCAGAAGCAAGTTCTTGACTATGTTAAGGAAGGAGGGCACAAAAAAGTGCAGTTTGAAAGGTGAGAGGGAACAAATTTATTATCCCAATGTGTTAAGATCCAAGAAAAGTTGTGATTTCCAGTTAGTTAGAGTCTGAGATCTTGGCACTAGTCCAAAGAAAAAAATTCCTTCTCTGCTGGTTTGACTGTTTATCACATGTGTAATATCCTGTGGTCCTGCATGTTTTGGCAAAAGTTTCATAACTTAGAGTTCACTTAAAATTAGTAGTCTTCAATCTGTTTTTCAGCGATGAACATCCTGCTATCACAGGTAACTTTCTCCCAATTTGATTTGCACCCTCTTTGTTGGGATGTGGTCAATGTGTGTGAACAGACATATTCAGCTCAGAGTAAAACTGAACGTAAGAAAAAGTACAGCCAAGCTCAAGGGAGAGGTCTCCAGGGAAACTGAAAGTCTTCTAGCTTGCTAGAGCAGTTCTGTCTGAACTCATCATGCTCATGGTGAGCTGAAAGTAATGGCCAAAATGCCACCAAGACCATGCCAGTAGCTCATTGCTTATGATTCATGCTTACCTAGTAAACCATTTTTGCTTCAGTGCATCTCCCTTTTCTTACAGTGATATGTTTGCAACACACAGCACATTAAAATTTTACAGAAAGGAGGAATGTTAATCTGTTTTGGAGCAAAATTTTATGAAAGCTGTTATTCAAAGGTTTTGTTTTAAAAGCATGTCTCTTGATTCCTGTTTGTAGAAAAAAAAAACTGAAATAGCTCTTTATGTGATTTTCCTTTTATCTCCAGGAAACACAGCAAGATTCATTCCATCAGGAGTCTGACTGCACAGCCTTCAGAACAGCATACAGAGGTGCCAAAACAAGTCAGTGATGTTGATGAAACCCTGGAAATGAAATCCTTTGAAACATTTCTTGTTAGATTACCCTCCACTGATTGCTGTTTTAAAACCCTAGGAGCATAGTTTTCTGCTTGCTTACCATTTAGCTGGGAGCTAAGGAGCCCTGGGTGTCATAAGCTTTAGGTTCTGCTGAGTGAAACAGCATTGCTTTCAGACAACCAGACAAATATAAATAGTGAGCTTGTCTGAGCTGTACTAATGACCATCTGAAAAATTGCAACCCTCAGTGTTGCTGCCAGGGTCCTTGGTTGTAGCTATTGCATCTGGGGAAAGTGTAATTACTTTTCTTTGCTGAGAGATCTTGGTTGCCTGTTTCAGGGGGTTAGGTTAGTGTTAACCAGGTATTAACAAGGGAAGAGAACAATTATTTGCTCAGAAAAATTGCACCTCTGGCCTTCTAAGCCATTAGCTGTGGCAGATACCATATGTATTTATCTCATGCTGACAGCTGCTGTGTGCTGGGAGTTCACAAGTCCAAAAGCCCAGTCAGTGGTGGTGAGGCTGCAGCAGCTGCAGGTTCCCAGGTCCCAGTAGGGCTGAGCACGTATTCACTATAGGCACCCACATGAATGCACACATACAGTGCATGAACACACAGCCACACATGTAAACACAGAAAACAGCACTCCCACAAGCACAGACCGTGCCAGTGGCCTCGCCCTCTTCCACTCTTTGGCTCTGGTTTCTCCAGTTGCTGGCATCCCAAACACACCAAACATATGGGCTGATGGCTCTCCTGGGACAGCCTTCAGAGGAGGCAGGTCAGGAAGCTTCATTTTCCTGACTTGGTTGTTGTGGTTTCTCCACTTGCCAGTGTTTTCTGTGCTCATCTGTATCTGTGGAGATGAACCTTTGATCACATTACCTTATGTTAGGTAGAGCTAAAAATGTCAGGAGCAAGCTACTAGGTTAATGCATTTAAGAATGCTACCTGAACCTTCGCCTTCTATGCATCGCTTCCTCTTGATATTCACAGGCTCTCTCCTTTCTGCAAGTTTAGGAACTTCAGAGAATTTTGTTATAGATGGAGCCCATTTCAAATAGCTTGTAGCATTTTAATGTTGCTGAGACAAGCTCAGGTAGATGGAGCGTGGCTGCGGGGCAGATGTCTGCAGAAAAGCCAGCCTATGAACCAGTGGCAGCTATGCTCCAGGGAGTGAATGTAGGGTCCTCAAAAGTCCACACATGACTTTTTAATTGTATCTAAGTAGGTTGTGCAGAATTTGTTTTATGTTTTTATCTTTTCCTCCAGGTTCTCAGAGTAATGTGCACTGGTTGATGTTTTTAGAGTGTTAGTGGCTGCCTTAGAGCCCAGAAACACCTCAAATACCCCTTTTTACATTATCACTGCCCGGTATGCCTTCTTTTCCCTTGTTTAGCCTATGGTTTTTTTCTGTTGTTCCAGATCAGAAACCTCTTTTTTTTTCCAATTTTAATTAGTTTTAAGTCTTGGGTTACCTCTTTTCTTTCCAAGAGACTCCTGTGTTGCTGCAGATGTGAAATCCTGGTGTGTAATTACATGCAGCCTTTTCCCTCTGGCTCCCATCCCTCCCAAACCTCTCCCCTCCCACCCTCCCTCCCCTTTTGTCCTTCCCATTGTGTCCCCCTTGCCCTCCCTCTATTATCTTTGCAGACTGCTAGAGCCTATGGAGACAGCAATGATGCTGCAGCAGTGCAGAGCTGCCGGCAAGGGAAGGAGTTGAAATCTTCAACAGAAGACACTGGACAGCACAAGAGCCCTTCCTTGAAGAAGAGTCCAAAGGAAGGCAGAAAGGTGGATGGAGCAGTGGTCTCAGCAGTGGAGGAAGAAGAGGAGCCTGCTAAGGACAGGATGCAGCAGAACAGACCTCAATCACAGCAGCCAAGCACAGGTCCAGCTTCCAGGGCTGCTCATGGCAGCAGCACCTCCATTCCTTTCATTGACTGCAGTGATGTAGATAGCGAGTATGATCTCCTCAGAGGACAAATAACCCGGTCATATTCCCAAACAAATGACAATTATGAGGGTGATTTGACCAGTGGTGCCTATATTCACTACAGAGATGAAAATCGCAATAGAGCTAGATATAGGGACTCCTCAGCTTCTCTAAAGTCTTCCCAGTATGTCTCAGAAGAGTACCTTGATGATAACACAGCTAATCTCTCCTTCTACCCGGGTGGAAGCCCCAGGATGCCAAGGCATAGCTCTCTGGTTGATGAAATGTTCCGAGGGCCGGGAAGCCGTAGCCCGCTGGCCACTCCATTGCCTCCCAGCAGCAAAGAGTCCAGCCCTAACATGAGCCTGAGTAGAACTGGCTCTCAGGGCTATGTCTCAGAAAATGGGCATGACTGCAGGGTGAGGACTGGGGAGGAGGACAGCCATGCTACTAACTGCCATGGCTATTGCAGATATTCTCCAGGTTCTCAACGACCTCGAGCACAGAAAACCCATAATCTCTGCAATAAGTCAGTTACAGATCCATTTATCCTGAGCCAGATATCCTCAACTCCTGGGCAGGAGTATAGATCAGAGAGATACTGCAAAGGAGGTGGGGTGGCTAAGATGTCTTCTCCAGAAGGCAAAATGATGGCCAATGGTATGGCAGCTGGGGCACAGTCAAAGCAGAGCCCAGTGATGCAGTCGCTGCGTGCCAGTGGCATGATGGATCACATGGCTGCCATCCAGATGATGGAGGGCTCCACCAGCAGTGGGACAGAATCCAGTGATTCTGACTCAGAAGTCATTAATCCCTTCACTCACCCCCTGGTGTTTGGGAACCCCGTTGTGCTGAGCTCCTCTCCCATGCCTAGAAATAAGTACTCCTTTGGAAGCCTTCAGCTGGATGAGGAGGTAGAGGAGGATGTGTCTGTTGGCCTCAGTGATGAAGACGGTGTACAGGTCTTCAGCTGCTAGGCACCAGTGTGTATGAGACCAGGAGATACGGTGGTTGCTCAGTGGTGTGGTTGCATCTCCTGGGGCTCATGATGAGTGGCTGGTGAAAATTTCAAGTGCGTGGGCTATTTCAGACATTATTGTTGTACAGGCCAGCCAGAGGGAAAGGATGCTAGAACACAATAATAAGTCTGAGTGATGCTTGACAGTTTGCATCTCCTCTGAAAGGCAGGAAGAGAGGAAGATTATTATTGATTTAGGTACCTCTGTAAGACTTAATAACACTCTCCTCTTCTTTGTGTGAAGTGTTGTTTTAGATACATGTTGTAGCTGCTTTGATATTTGACTAGTTATTTTGACAAAGCAAACAATCAAACCAAGTAGGTACATTGTGCTCTTTTATATGTCTGTTACAATCTTCTTCTCTCCATATAAGGAGAGCAACTTACGAGTGCCTCAACACAGTTAGGAGAAAAAAAAATTAACTTGCAGCCAAATGCAGGCAGCTTGATATTCAAGACCAGGACTTGTTGAAATCTTGAAATATGCTGGAAATTTTTTTCATAGCAAGAATGTGTTTGATCTGCTCTTCTTCATAACTCATTTTATAATCTGATGAACTGAGGGTACAAATCAGGCATGTATAAAATTTCAGTATTGTCTTTTTCTTCAGTGGGTTAAACAGGGTGATTTGGTGATGGAGATTTTGAAACGCCAAACTCTTCCTTGGGCAAGAAAAAGAACAGGATGAAAGATACATTTCAAGTGAAAAAGACTTAGAGCAAAACAGCTCTAATGAAGAGTGATATGAGTATTACTTGCAAGGCAATCCTTTCTATCCTTTATCAGTTAAATATAAAGATATATTGCAAGAATTTTTTAAATTGTTTATGCTTTCAGTGAAATTATTATAGAGACATCTAAGTTCTGTGGTGGATGGTTTGGAGATGGTGGCTGTTACATTTTTTGCTTTGATCACAAAAAACCTTTATCTGTGCAGGATCCAATTACTCTGTCACAGGCTACTTTTTTTAGTACTACCACCTCAGACATTTTTCATCCCCTGACAAGAGAATGATAGGAGTAACTGTGCTCCTGGGTATTCTGTTCTATCCATAGAGTGGATATGGGCAGAAGGACTAAAGAGACTAATTCTGTGTATACTTCCTTTTCACAGGCTAAAAGTATTGAGAATTAAGGTATCCTAATAAAATCTGATGTTAGTTTCTCCAAGTTGAGTAAGAAAATCCAGATGAAAGGTCCTCTGTATGGAAACTGTTCTACAGTTACTAGAGCTGGGAGACAAGATGTGCTCTTTATAATTGGCCTTATTTTTAACTTTTATATATTTTTCTCGTGGAAGAATGAAAATAAATCCCAGAATTTTAACTGATGAACAACATCATTGACTGAACTGCTGGTCACTCTCAGTGATCTGCATCATGCAGTTCATGCATGCAGCAATGATTAATCCATTCACATAAGTACTGAGGAAAAAGTTACAGGACTTTGTAAATTTAGACAATATAAAAATTTTCAAGATTGTTTTTACAGAAATTATAAAATAAGAAGTCTTTTTAATTTTTCTAATGCCTTGGTCTATGCACACTTTAACAAAGTTTAATCTGAGTGAAGGATATTTAAAAATATACCTAGTATATACCTAGTAGTTAGACATGTGTTGTTATATACTGTTTTGAAAGTAAAATATACCTTTGTGTAAATATAAGTGTTAACTCTCTCACCTCCTTTAGAGTGTTGGTTTTCTTAGAGATTAGATACCTCATTCTTGGACAGGAATCATTTAAAGCATCTCTTTAGATACTGATATTTTGGGGACAGGGAATACTCTCATTTATTCCTGTAGTTAAAAGTATGAGTCTACAAACAGAGGGATTGATAATTAGGGGAAAGCTTGCTTGTATATGATTCTAAAAGAGGATGGTTTGTGTTTTGGATTTAGAATAGCTGTAAAATAATTGCCTTGAAGTTCACAATATATAAGATAAAATATAAGTAGTTGAAGCTCGCATCAGCAAATAGTGTGAGCATGGGGAAGTGGGTGCATGACTCTCCTTTTGATTTATTTTTTATTGCCTGTGCAGCAAAAGTATCAGTAGGTGTAAAGTGAAGTAGTAGCAGTTGGGACAGATGAATTAATTGCTTCATTAGCCAGTAAAATTAGAGTTCAGGTAATGGATTTTCAACAAAAGGATTTGCAGTCATTTCTGCTACTTTAAAAAGTGAACAGATTTCACATTCACTTTGTATTTAAATGAATATAAAATTTTATAAGTAGTGTTTGCTATTGTGCAGCCTTTCAGATACTGTTTCCAGGCCTGATTCTTCTCTCATATGCCTACAAAGACATTAAATTTTAAACTTTTTAAGAACAGACCCACTGGGTAGCTGGAGTTAGCCTAGTTGCTAATAAAGTTTCGCAACAGCTTTTCTTTTCCCACTTCAATATTATCCTCAGAAATGCAGTATGAGGAGTTTCTGTCTTCTGGCATTTTTTCAGCTTTGAATGGTGAAGTTGTTGTTTCAACACATGGAATTCTTCCAGTTGAAAGAAGTAAAGTTTATAAATTACATAGGAAATAATTTCATTTAGGGTTAATTACTTCTGCAGCATTCTAATGCCAGTGAAGCTCCATTTAATATCAGCAGACAAGGTTGTAATTAAAGCAGTCTGTGGGCCTAGTTCCTCCACCAGACATGTGGTTCATGTCTGAGCCCTTGCCAAGAATGGTGAAGTGAGAAAGGAGTTTTAAACTTACATTTTTAAATAGGATCAGGCTCCTTAGAGTTCATCTGGGAATTTGTTTCTGTGGGACAATCAAAAGGACCTTGCAGAAAAAGAGCAGAAACATTTAGGGCAAGACTGCAGATGAGATGAGATGGAGGAATTCTTGTCCTGGCTCACAAAGTGCTCATGGCAAGAGGAGCTTGTCAGTTCTAGTTTGTTGTTTATTTATTTATTAATCTGAATACAATTATTAACAAACATTTTTTTAATCTGAATACACTGGACGACAGCAGTGATCTAAGCATACCTTTGTCTCAAGTATAGCAGGTAGTTACAGAGAGAGTAACTACCAGATTCTCCCACCAATTCCAGTAGATTTTGGAATGTGGCTGGTTGTAGTTTTGATTCACCCTTCTAAAATTTTTATTGTCAATAATGAACTTTCAGTCCCAAACTCACCAAGTGCCCAGATATCCTTAGGCAGTTGGTGCAAATGAGGCAGCTGAGTCCCAGTGAGACTGAGCAGCTATGTCCAGTCTGAGCTGTGTAGTCCCCCCATCTCCTGTCTTTCCAGAGGATGTGGAAGAAGCCTCTTGTTGTGTTGATGAATTCAACTGTATCCATGTAGTTGGGTAAATATGGAGACAAGTTGCAAAAGCAGTTAGGGGTTTGTCCATAATAACGTGCAGATCTAGGTAATCTCTGGATAAAAGACCCTCTGATTCATTCTTTGCTATTCCAACTACTTGACCACATCCAGCCATCCTCTACAATGGCAGTGGAAGGTTCTGTCAGACATTTTTAAGGTTTCCTCCTACTCAGCAGCAGCTCAAACTTGTGATGTCCTCTTGGGATCTTCTGGAATTTTTTTTTCATGACTGCCTTTCCTAGAATCTAGTTTTCCTCAGTGACCCAGGATATTAAATCTGTCAATAAATAGATGAAGGAAAGATGGAGAGTGGCAAGTTGTTGTAGGAGCCAAGAACTGCATAGGATATTCCAGGTATGGAGCTTTGGCTAATTGATATCTGAATGGGCTAGACTGCACTTTTTTCAGTTTAAGTCCATATCCCCTAGCAAGCATACTGCTTGTGCATGGCAGAGAGGAGTGTTCTCTGAAGATGATTTACACCAAGTGCTGCCATTTCACCCATGGCTCATAGCCTGCCTAACAGGCACCACCCCACTAACCATTGCAGTGCATGCTGAATACAAATTGTATCAAGGAAAACTGAAGAGAAATTCCTATAAGTAAAAAATGTCAACATGTGATTGAAAGTCTTTAGGTTGGCTGTATTCTCATTTACCTTATGTGAGCTATACAGAGCTAGTTGTAGGCAGATGAGCATAATGAAAGAATTGCATACCAATAGTTTAAAAAATCCTATCAGTCTATTAGTTTTCTTCAGGATTAAAGGGCATGCAAAACTAGAAAGAATTTTCTCCACACAGCAGCATTGGTAATGTTGAATGTAATCAGTAGAACCCAGTAAAGAGTGAAAAAACAATGGTTTATTAATTAGCTCACTAAATGGGGCCGGTATTACTTGACCAGACTGCTTCAGGACCTGTACTTTCTCCCCTGAATATTTGTAGGACAGGTTTTTGTTTGTAGGGAGGCTTTTATTGGTTGAAGCAGCTCTGTTCATTTTGAAGCAAGGGCATTCATGCCAGAAGTTCCTGTTCTGACCTCTCTACCTGTACATGCAAGTACTTGGTGGTGACCAGAGAAAGTCAAATAGAAAATGGGTGAGACAGATCTAAAAGCTATTTATAAGCCCCTTTTTTTCTTCACTAAGAAGCAGATATGATTTAAATTTTGTTGTCTTCAGTCCCACGATAAGCACACAAACGTAGAGTCTCTGTAATCACTAGAAGTTTCTTCTGGGGAGCTCAAGGAAAAGAGAAGAATAAAAGACATTTTAAGCGCACAAAAAATATCTAGCCCTGTTTATTTGCAGTTCCCTTTGGCATAATGTGCTTTCCACTCTTTTTCTGAGAGTTTCAAGTCCCAGTAGTTTTGTAGGGTACTCAGAGAGCAAGGATTATGTTGATCAGTTGAACTGATGAAGCAGACCCAATTTTGAATTTTGGTAAAACCAATGATTCAGATCTCATTGGTATGATCTACATGCAATTAGCATGAACTGTGGTTATTTCTGGAACAGTTCTTTAACAGAAACAAGGATGCCTGACCTATAAATTCTCTCAAATTACGTGTTTGTTTAACTAATCTCATTTGTCTTAATGAGCCGTTAGACTGCTGTCAGAGGTGACTTTAGAATGAAATTTTAATTGCTGCAATTCAACTTCTAATGATGAAAAACGAATTAGCAATCCAAGTTTTTCCCGACTTCCACACATGTTTGAGGAAGTTGGGTGTCACAGCCTTGTGCACAGAAATGTGGATCACTGGAGAATCCCTGTCATTCTGCAGCATGCTTGTCACCAGCTGGAAAGAGCAGTGAGTGTGAAGGAAAGAGGTTCTCTGTTCAAGCATGTAAAAAAGTGAAGTGAGCCAACATCCCTTTTAGTCTTCCAATAATGCTTCTCTCTTTCTCTCTCTCTGAATAGTGTAGTTTCTTACAGCAGCTTCTCTATACTTTAGTTCATCTCTTTCCTCTTTATTTAGGGGATCAGTCTTCTTCTCCATAAAAAAATAAGAGAAACCCTAAATATATGAGGGAAATTGAATCTTCTGGAACAATTTTGAATATGTAGGCCTTTCTTTTGTTAGCTGCTGTCAGACACAAGTGGTAGGAGAAGAGTCCTTTTCTCAGAAATCCAGCTGCTTGTTGGTGTCCCCTACTTGGTGGTGGTGGTTGTGGGTCTTCTGATGGTAGGTGGCAGATGCACAGTGTTAACATCATGAGGACCCAAGGCTCACATCACCTGGTGTGTAACTTTTCTCAAATGTGAGTAGCAGTGGACTCTGGTTTCAGTCAAGCTACGTCAGGAAAAATTTTTGCCTGTACTGTCAGGTTCTAGAAAGGAAGGAAATTTAAATCCTAGGAAACTGACATCAGCAAAATCTTTCCTCTTCTGTTTCTCTAGTTTCTATAGTTACTGAAGTATGCCTAGACAAAGGCACATATCTTAGTTACTTATTTGTAAGGGAAATAATTGTTGTGCAACAGGTGCATCCTGAGCAAAGGTGTCTTCTGTGTTCCTCCCTATGGTTAGGCTGTGTGGTGCCATTGATATTTTTAAATACAGAATTTCTACTTAAAAATCAAAGGCATCATATGAGCAAAAATCCTAGTTTGGGTGACATGTAGCAGTTTTTACAGAGTGTTTTGTCTTTTGTTCTAATTCTGTGTTCTATAAAGAGCATGTAGAATAAGCTTGGTTTATGTTGTTTGTTATTAAAAGCAGTGAGCACTTTCTTTTAAATGTTATGAGACCTGGAAATCCTTTGTGCCTGGCTGAGCAATGTATTCACAGGCACGTTTTTCACAAGTATGTGTGTAAATAATGGTGGTGTTATTACAGTAAAGGGAGTAAAGACCTTAGGATCATAAATTTGCATGACATAATGATAAATAGTTTGCTCAAGAATGGTTGGAGTTTTAAGATGTAATTTTTGTTGATTTTTTTTTAAGTTTTGGCCCCTGAGAACCATAAAAATCTACAGTTCACATTGGTAAAAATCAAGTCTAAAGGCAGTAATGATACAGCTGTCACAGACTGAGCGTGGAAGGTTGAAGGAAAATGAATGCTTTCTGATTCAAGAGCTTTCAAGCTTGTTAAAATTAGATTAGATGCTTTCTTTAAAATGCTGCAAATCTGGTTTTGAGAAGAGAACAGGCTTTTGCCTTTGGTGGTTTTCAGCAAGATCAGAGGTAGATCTTTCTGTTTAGTTCAGAGAATGTTAGAGCTCATGCCTGTTGCTTTTCCATGAGGCACTTAAAAATATTTGATTAGCTGAATCCTTGTATTTCCTTTTTCCTGCTAAAAAAATCACCTGGGCCCACTAACAAAAGTATATAAGCTTGGCAATGTTCACTTACCCAGCCCTTTCCTGATTTCTGTGTGTGCACACGCATAGATTTTTTTAAAATAAATCTCAATAGTAAAAATTATTTTTTAAGATTGGCAGTGCTGGGGACTTCATTCTCATTTTTGTCATTTGTTTAATACCTTTTAAAAAGAAACATTTTTTGTTTCATTGTATGCACTGTTTTGTCAGCATGTACCTCTCTGGGAGAAAAAGCCTTTTCAATGTTCTGTCTATCCTCAAAGCATGGTATATCTTCTGTTCCTTGCATTGTTTAGAGCACTGTCTCAATGTCCTTTTACTGCAGAAATGCCTATTTTGTATTTGGAGTACCTGATTCCTCCTGTTACAGTGATCCTGCCTCACGGAGCACTCCTCGCCTCAGAATTAATGAAAACCCTCGCTAGGTTGTGACTCTCAGGCTGAGAAACCACACCATGCTGGGGAGTAAAAGAGAAGAGGGGAGCAGGTCTCTTTTCCAGGGCATTTGGGCTTCACTGAGCACAATCAGTGCCCTTCATTTCCTAATGAAGGCTGCACCCAGCAATCCGGGCTATGGGCTCGTAAGCAGGATCACTGCAGTCCTGGGGAGGTGTCTTGGTGGAATGGACAGTAGCTGTGGCATTAGCTTACATGGGGGCTGAAGGTTTCCAATTCTGTTGTGGCACTGTGTTGTGTTGGTTTAAAGGCAAACAAAGGCAAAACTAACGCTAACCCTGGATACGACAGGAAAACCTTCTGTAGGTCGCTCTATTTCTGTCTGGAGAGATCAAGGCTAGACAAAGGGCTGATGCCCAGTGACCTTGCATTCTCCCCAGAGTGTAATGCTCACTCTTTGTTCTTGAGATGGGAGCAGACCCTGATGTAGGCCAACAGCAGTTACTGTCTGATTTCACACTCACCGCTGTCTAATACTGCAGCCCACCAATAAAGCATGGACCTTTACCAGCTGGGGAGGCTGCTGGCTACTAAACCAACACCAAGCTTGATGAGACTATAAGCATGTCAAGCCATTTAACTGTGTATGCATGGAATTAATTTTTTTATTATTATTTTTAGTTTCACCTGTACCTGAAGGCTTTTACTCATTCTAACTGGTATTTTGCTGTAAAACTGTCACTGGTTTAATTGTTCTGTCCAATTGCTGGCTGATGCTTTGTCCTAAATATGAGGAAATTGGTTCATTGAGAAGGTGCACCGTTTTCCCAAATTCTGCTCACTGCCGTGGGCGTGCATTTTGCAGCTGTGACATCAAAGTGAACCTTTCTTCCGCTCAAGCTCCTCTTCAAGCCAGGCAGAGTTAGTGGTTATGTGTGACATTGGATTTCTTCACAAGTTTGTTTTTAATTCCTGTTCCTCCTGAAAATCTTTGGTACTGCATTCAGGGATGTTTGTACATTAATTTACAGCTGTTGTGTAACTACTTTTCAAACTAACAAACTGTATCCACTGCTCCAGCTTGATTCATGTAATGGGGAAGAGAAGTGCAGCTTGATGAACTGGTTCCTCTCAAGCTTTTGTGGAAGTCGGTGGGATTTTTTTTTTTTTACATTGAGGGAGAACAGAGCAGAATCTCTATCCCATAACTCTTCAGCAGCATGACTGTGCCTGGTTCACAGCTGGGGAGAGAAGGGATGGACACCATTATTGAACTGTTCTTCAATCTGAGGTACTTTAGTGATTGGTGAAGTGCATATGAAAACTTCTGCTGCTTCATCTGGTGCTATCTCTCCCCCATGCCACATATCTTCTCTGACCAAAACATTTAGGTGCACATTAGAGCTATGCAACCACTGTAAAGATGGAAAATTAAGCTAGACTATGTGGCCACAGCAGTGGCAGCTCTGTCAGATACTTTCTTATTGAAGAGCCTTCATAAGTGATATGCTCAGCAATGACAAGGATAATGGGGAAGCAACTTGGGTTTCATCTGCCAGACTGGAGTATAGAAAACACTGATCAGACATTAAAGTTGAGTAAGTGGGATATGGATGTCACAAGCCTTCCCTGACTGCCGAGCAGGCCATGGAGCAGGAGTAAGAGAGAATAAGCCCTGCAACATTCCAGGTATTCAGAAAGGTGCTTTTCTGGCTCTTAATATGTTTTTAATTTCTAATAATAATAATAACAACCTTGAGAACAATAAAACTCTCAAGAGTTGACTTGATGATGACTTAAGCGGTACATGAAGTTTTCCAGCAGAATTTCAGTCACCTTTAATAATGTTTTCTCTCACTTTCCATAATTGAGTCATTATCACTTCTCAGTACTCCACACAAAAGAAGCATTCCCATGGGCATCTTAACACCTCTGTACTCTTCCTCTCTGTTAAAAAAACACTGTGTATGAATGGGAATTGTTCCTTTTGAAGTAGGTGCAGAACACTAAGTGGCCTGAGTTTGTTATTCTGCAGTTTCAGAAGAAAAGGAATGGAGGAGGAGTATCTTCAGGATACACTGAGTCCCATTTGTCTCCCTCACAAAGAGGGGAGCTCCCCTGTGTTAGGGTAGTTTCTAACCAGGGATTTCAAGTCATCTCATGCTGCCTGTGTAGTCAACAAAGAGGCAGCAGGCAGTTCAGGCCACCTATGGTGCGAATTGACCTCTGGGAGAGACTTCCCTCATCATGTGGAAAGTACTGATTTTAACTGGTTTTCCTTTGATATGAGCCATGCTTAGAGCAGTGTCACTCAGGCCAACACTCCATGGGCACCACCCTCAGCCCCTGTGGGTTCTCAGCTGTGTGTGACAGGAGCCAAGAGTATCCAGGGTATAGTGAGTGGGATGGATTGCCTCTGGTGCCCAAGGGCAGAGCCCCCATAGCTTGCCAGCACTCTGTGCCTTCCTACCCCTAAACTGCAGCAAGCAACTGATGTGTATTTTGACAAGGGTGTAGCTATGAAGTATTTGATTCTAGCTGCTGGCTTCTTTTTGTGTAGCACATGGAATACGTATGTTGGTTGGGAGAGATTTGAGACATGTGTAAAGCTAGGAAGATAACCCATACTTTCATGTCCTGTGGCCATGTAAAATGCCATTGTCATTTCATAGATGTTTTCCCCCAAGTTAGATTTCAATCTATCTTGAATAGATTTCAATTAAGTTTTGCTTATTTTGTTACCTTCACTACTGCAGGACTTTTCTCTGGTGTCAGTGGAACTAAGAATCACTCCAGGTATTTTGGCATTGATGGTAAAATCTGGCATGCCATGGTAAAGTGCATTCTCATTGTTTGCCAGTGTCATCAACCAGTGTTGGTTTCTCTTCTTAAACCCATACATAGAAAATAATTGAAGCACATGCATAATAATTCCTACCCACTCCTCCAATGATGTAATTTTAGTGTACACTTAAATAATCCTCAGATAAACATTCTTTTGTGCTTTCTCTTGATTTGTGTGTATACAGCTGACTCCATTAAATTTGAAAGATGGCCCAATTCTGAATCTAAATAAAAATCACTTGAAGTGTGAGCAAAGACAATTCCATGTTACCAGCTGCAAACCATTTAGGCCTCCAATGTGCAGTAGCATTTGCTATCTGGCAAATGATATGCTAATAATTGCCTGTCAATCCATGAATCCTTTAGGGTGAATTGTAAGGGATTTCAGTACCTTGTAAATAGGATTGGTCTTCTCCCTTCTGCTTCTATTTATATTCTGCAGTATGTAGTTGATGAGTAGAGCCTGTATGAATGTACTCTTCTGTGGCAGGAGATCAGATGAAACACTTTGTTAATTCCGGTTATTTATTCCTCACCTCTGTGAAAGAGAGAAAGTGGCTTTGCAGCACTGCCATGACCCATCAGCATGACATGTGTCCTGATTGATTGGTGATGGGGGAGGGAAGAACCCCCATTTTCATTTCTTCATGGCTTACTGATTTTTTCACACCAAAACGAACTTGTTTCCCACATTTCCCAGAGCAACATCCAGTGTGTTGATATCTATGGCTGTGTTGGTTGTAATTAGGCCCCAGAATGTACTAATGTAAGGACATTTTGAGGTCCTCTCATAATGCAACCCCTTTCTTACAACTAGTTTCAATTTTCACTTGTTCAGTGTATTGGCAGGTGGGGTCTGACTGAGCTCTTGCTTGTGGTGGTGGTGGTGGTGGTTGGGTTGGGTCACTGCTCCTGCCCACATTGGTATCAAAAGGGAGGATGCAGCATTTCAGCTTGCCGCAGAATAACTTTGAGAATGTCAGTGATGCATTGACATGCAAAGTCTTTTATCAGTTGGGTGTGTACACAGTGCTGTGAGCCACCAGGCACATTTTTTGTGATACTTTCCATGATACTTTTCCCAGGTTAATGTCTTCCAACTGTAAGATAGGGTGTCTTTCTAATTCATTGTCCTTTTGATATTTTGTAGTTTGAAATACTTGAGTTGTACTGATAAAAGTTACAGTACATCAGAGCTTAGTTTTAGGATTATAGATAGGTAGATAGATATGTGAATATATCTATATCTATCTATCACAGATAGGTGCTATTTAACTCCTAGACTACAATGCTGTGAACTTCTCACAGAGGTGCAAATCATTTATTCGCTGTCGTATGACAGGCATAGTGCCAGAATTTCTTTGTTTCCACGTTTGAGGTGATAACACTTTTCTTATGTCTTTTGTAATGTAGTTAAGTACTTTTAACCTTACAACCTTGCTATTAATCTGTTTCACTATTTCTCAATGATGAATTCCATTTCTTTGGAAAATACTGTATACAGTTGTGTGCTAGTGTCAATAAAATTGACATTTGTGTAACAAGCTGTGGCATTTTCTCAAATTAACTGAACATTGATTTAGTGTGAAACTATTGGTAAATCCTTTTTTGCTAGCTGTAATAATACAGACCTTTATTTCAGACAAATACTGCTTTGACTTTGATTTTTAATAGGCTACATAACTGTCATGATTACGTAAACTGATAACTGTGCTGTTTTTTTCTTCTCTTTTCAAAGGAATGATTTACAAACTGAACTGGTTTGGAACTGGAAAACATTCATGTTCTAGCAATAAAGCTTGAGTTCTTCCAGAAAATAAATAGGTTCTACTACTGGCCTAATTATATTTATTTTATATTATATTTAATGGGGTATCTCAGCTGTGTTTTTTTAGCAACAGGAACATTTACCTATCATAATTTAGGGAGGACATAATCACATGATAGTAAATTGTATTTGACCCTAATTATATATGGCAGTGTATGTGTTTTACATTTCATCTTAGACAGCCTGTTGGCTGTGGTAGTCAAGAGCTTGTCACATTTTTTTTTTGTTGGATTTTAATGTATGACGCCAAAATGGCACAAACTGTAAATGTTCTTCCACATGACAGATTCTTCTTCTAAAGCAGGTTTAGATTGTCAGATGTATGGAGGAGGGGATAACTGGGAGAAGACTGGGCATTTTTGGCAAACTTTCTTTCTGTGCAGTCATTAATCTGGCTGCCTCCCAGAAGACAAAATGCTAATTTCAGTAATTTAATCTAGTGTATATGAATCCATGGAAGTGTAATTAATTGTCTAATTTTTAAATATTTTTAATCCAAAATGAAATGGGACTTTATATCTGTGAAAATCTGAAATTGTCATGCTTTGTGCATTAAAAGTATTGCTTTTCTTATGTAAATGTAATGCTAGCATTTCCATCCCAAACAATCAGAGGAGCATGGAAAGACCTACAAGGTATAATATACATACTCGTGTTGTGTGTAGAAGTTGGGGAGCTAGTAGTTTTCTCCCTTCATATTAGATCTGACTGATCTTAGCAGCAACATTTCTGTAGAAAGTCATCCTTTTTCTCTAGACCTCAACTAGATAAATTTGTACTAACTTGTCCTGTAGTTCCCTATGAAGTACTGATTTGAGTGTTTGAACTTCTACCTTGCTGGAAAGAATGGCACTCCTGGAATGATTACTGTATTATTGTATTTATTCTCTTTCTATAGACTGGATTGCAATGGTGAAATGTTTTATACTAAGTCGATGTTTAGAATCATAGAATGGGTTGGAAGGAACCTTAAAGATCTCCTAGCTCCAACCCCCCTGCCATGAGCAGGAACACCTTTCGCTAGACCAGGTACTTTGGAGCTCCATCCAGGCTGGCCTTGAGCACTGCCAGGGCTGGGACAGCCACAGCTTCCCTGAGCAAGCTGTTCTAGTGCCTCACCCCTCCCACGGTAAAGCACTGCAGCTCAGTCATCTGTGCCTTGATTCCTTCCCTGCAGAGACAGTAATTTCAGCAGTTTTATCAGCTAAAAGACACTTAGCCGGTCCCATGGTGCATCCATGGTGAATGCAAGTGGATGCAGTTCCTCTGGCTTCGAGGCCATTTGGGCTAGTTTGAGGACCCTGATGGCTGTGTCTTGTAGCATAATTTCACATGCTGCAATTTAAGGTTATAACTTCGTGTGGTACTTTCTTGAGAAAGCTTGTCCTAATTGATTTCTCTTTTATCATTTTTCTTAGCAGGTTCTCTGACTGGCAGCCCTCACCTTTCAGAGCTTTCCATCAATTCCCAAGGAGGACCATCAGTGCCAAATATGACTTTATCTCCAAACTTGAGCCCTGATGCCAAGCAGTCATCTCCCTTGGTCAGCCCTTTGCTGAATGACCCGTCATGCATCAGGGCTGATGATGAGGAAGAGGTCAAAAGAAAGGTAGGGTGAATGAAGATGGCCTTGTCTCTCTTCTCTCTGATGTGTTGTGGTAAATCTGGGTTGTTCCTGTTGCTCCTGAGGTTCCAAGCAACGTTATTTGGATGGGGTCTCCTATAAATCTGAACTTGCTTTTAAGGAGTGGGGTTTGGTAGTTTGTTGTAACAAAACAGTCAGTTCCATTGTCTTACTGGAGAGAAATTTTCCAGGTGACAGAAAGAAAAGGAGCAGTGTTGAGCCTGTTGTGGGAATATCCAACCCAGGCTCTCCAGTCTGTCTCTGCTGGGAGCACCACTGGGAGCATCTGGTTGTGGGAGTAGAAAATGCTCTCTTTGAGGCACAGCCTGCAGCGATCAGCTGGGAGTGTTTGGCTCAGACCCATCATTGCAGCAAAACCATGAGGAAGCATCACATCCAAAACTGCTGTCTGAAGATGAAGTGTTTGTCTGAGCTGGGCTGTTGTGGGTGCCTGCTGGCTCATCCCTCCTCTGCTGCTGGGTGAGAGGGGCTTCCTCTTGTCCTTCTGTGGCTGTTTTTTTCTCCTCGTCCTGGAGCATCTCAGGAGGGAGAAAGAAACTCTGATGGCTTTGCTGGGAAGTGGGAGTTTGTGTAAGGAAGCTCTCTTTCCCCACTGTGCATAGTTAGCAAGATGTGTGAAGGAAATTTGAGAAGAAGATCCGAGACTCAGTTAATGGAGCCAGGACTCTGTGTGCCAGTCCAAGACAGAGCAGCCAGTGACTGTGTGCCCCGGCTGATGGTGGTTCCTGGGGGTGCATTCTGACTGGGAAATGCCCTCACAGACTCCCTGGGCAGGGCATTCACAGTGTTTGCACTGCATCATTTGTCTTCAGGGAGAAAACAGAGGAAAAATATCTATGGCTGTTTTTTTCTTAATTTTTGCTTCCTGAGCAACACAGAGGAAGATCAGTGGGTTCCTTTGGCTCTTCAGAATTAAGAAATTTTAAATCTGTAGCCTAATCTAAAATCCTTCCCCTCTCCCACTGTTAGGTTATCCAGCCAAGAAAATCTTACAGGTTTGAATTTTTTCAGAAGTATTTTTCCTGTGGATTACCATCCTGATGATGAAACTTTAAATAATCAGACACAAATTTTTGTTGTTTTGTCAAATTTGACGCTTGATTTAAATGGCCATTTAGCCAGCAAAGGATTTCTTCATGAATTTCACAACATGTCCTGCTCCAGAAATAAACTGAAAGGAACATCAGCACCCCAAAGCAGTAGAAATCATCTTGGCAGAAAAAGGAGTCTCTCAAAAACCCACAGAAAGTCCTTGTTCTCTTGTGTTTGCAAGGAAGGGTTGCTTTTAGGGCTTCAGGGCTTAGGAACATTCAAGGATGAGTCACAGCATAACCACAAGCAAGGGTCACTGGTTTGTAGCTCTCTTTGTGATTTATTATCTGCAGTTTTTTTCTCCATAAAAGCAGAGGAAAACCTAATGTGCTTGCAATTCACAGAGGTTCCCAACTGAGAAGGCTTACTTCATTGCTAAGGAAGTGGCCACCACGGAGCGAACATACCTGAAGGACCTTGAAGTCATCACATCGGTATGTTTGCTTGAGCCTGACTCACAGAACACGTGAAGCTCTGGCCAGGGGTGGAGTTTCATCTGCTCCATTGAACATCCTCGTGCTGCTGTTACATTCTGCGCTGTGGTTACTCTTTGCTGTGCAGGGCAGTTCTCCTCCAGGGAGGAAGTAACACGAGAATCAGAGAGCAGAGGTCTGCTCTGTGGTTAGTAACATGCACTAAGAAACTGTATCAGGTTGAGGAACTTGGGACACACTTCACTTATATTTTCTTGCTCGCATGCTTTGTGGTTATAATTACTAAAAATGCCTGTGGGTTTTCAATGACTTCTCTTAAAACTGAAGTAGCTCCTTAGGGGCACATCTAAATGTTTTCTGCTGTATTAAACGCCCTGCATTTAACATGAAATATTGCCGAGTACCTGTTTGAATGATTCTGATTTTTCAGCAAGTGAAACTGTGTGTTAAATGAGTCATTCATCTGTAGCATCTGATCAGAGTGTGATTGTTAAAATCACCAAGGCAAATAGCTGCCATCTTTGCACACACAGCAACAGTCTCGTTTCTCTTCTGAGAATAATGTTTGCAAGATCTCGTCTGAAATAAGCATTTTTTCTGTGAAATGGCACTGGATCCAAACCCCTTCATGGCATTTTGGCCAGCTCCAGACCTCTCAGCTCTTAAATCACCCAGTGAGGTGCATTGCCCATTCCTGTGTTGAGTGTTGTGGTAAGCAGGACATGCTTCAGGGGGGAGTGCTGGGACCAGCTGGGAACCAGGGACACACTTTCTCCTCAGCTGCTTCTCTGTTCCAGGATCACACGTGACAGATGCAGCTAATAGACCCCAGCTTGGACAGAACCAGTGGTTCATGGTTTTTACAGGCAGCAGGGTAGCTGTGGCCTCACTGCTACTTACCCTTGCTTTTTGGGAAGCCTGCCTGCTGAGAGAAGAGGCCAGGTTCTCTGGGACAGTTCTGCAGTCAGTGCTGTGGTCTCAACAGCAGATATGCTGTTCTCATCTAGTATTTCACTCGGTGGCAGCTGAAACAAAAAGTTGTAGCTTTTCAGAGCTAAAGCCCATTTTCCACCCCATCCTCTCGTTCTTGTGGTAGTCAAATTTGAATTTGCTGGATCACCAAGAGGGATGGGCCTGATGGTTAGCATGCAGTTGTGTCAACTGTGCTCCACAAATGACTGGCCCAGGAGGCCACTGAAAGTGAACAAGTAGCCAGCATAGTTGGAAAACGAACAACTGCTGTGCATGAATTTTGAGACTTGGTATATAAGCTTCAACTTTAGTTCTGCTTGGTGCTGAGATAAAGCAGGGGAGAGGGAAGCTCGGGAGGGATCTTTTTTTATCCCAGCTCTGGCTCAGCTCCAGCTGATGCTGTGTCAAGCAAGACTGCTCTAACAGTCTTCTGTGCTCCCAGCAGCCTTCTAGGCACTGCTGGAAGCCAACCACAGATAGCTGGAACCCCTCAGGGCAGTAAGGAGTGAGCCGTGTTACCCTGTGGAAGAGAATAGGCATTACTGCCTTGGCAAGCTGCCTAGTCCTATGGTTTTGTGTCACCCATAGTCTGTTAGGGTGGAATAAAAAGAATATGGAGCAAGGCTGAGCAGGAGCCTGTTTCAGTCTTTACAGTGCCTGTCCAGTTTTGTGATAGCAGTGTCTTCCACTTGCTCACTTTACAAAGTGATGTCCTCTGTGTGCACACAGCAGCAGGGCCATGGGTGCTCACTGAGCCAACTCCTGCCAAAGGCATTTCAGACAGAACTCAGCAAAAAGAAAATGCAGAGCATGTTTATCTTTTTGCTTTTACTGATTGTTTACAGGTATTGTAATGCTCTTTCTCTTGCACCTGCTGCATTTGCAAATTCAGTTTGTATTGACTGACCAGTTTGGGTTTGGAAAGAATTTTCAAGATTTGATCAGTGATGGCAAAAGGGAAGGGAGTTCCTTTTTCAGCTATGCAGGGTCTGATCTCTGATAAGAGCACCAGTTCAGCACACAGGAATGTCAGGGATAGTCTGGGTTGTATTCCTAGTGCCAGATAAATAAGATCCTTGCTGGCTTAGCTGTTTAGGAGTATTTGGGTTAGGTACATAAAGACAGAAAATGATCATACCTTCTGCATTCCACCCACTGATAATTTTGCTTCTTTTTTTCCTTTGTAGTGGTTTCAGAGTGCAGTGAGTAAAGAGGATTGCATGCCTGAAACACTGAAAAATCTAATTTTCTCCAACTTCGAACCTTTGCACAAATTTCACACTGGTTTTCTCAAGGAAATTGAGCAGAGACTTGCTCTGTGGTAAGACTGTTGATTGTTATTTATCTGTATTCTTTCATGCAGTTTAGCATTTTTGCATTCCCTTTTTGCTAACTCCTTGTGATCTACTGTAGGGCTTAATTTGTGCAAGTCACAGATGTTGGTTATTAACAGACAGGGTTTATTGAATCGTGCTTTGTTCATGTTTACTTGACAAACTCTGTTGTTCACATATCTCAGTTACAGACATATGCAAATGAGATCATAATTCTGGATGAAGCTTTCCCTTGCCAAATGTCAGTGTTTCTACATGGCAGCTCCTTTGAAGAACATGCTGCAAGCAAGGCTTATCACTAATAAAGAGGGAGAAGCGAAGGACCAGGTTCTGTTTCTGTCAGAATAGGTACAGGCTGGGAGGATTTCACAGAGCAGCTTCTCATTCTGCAGCATCACAGCTGTGACACTCACAGGGCCTACAGT
>NW_005054363.1:2124109-2200925 GCF_000277835.1 Geospiza fortis
ACATAATACTGACAGTAAAACATGGCATTTTTTACAAAATAGCTATGAAGTGAATAATTCTTCCCTGGCAAGGCTCTTAATTCATTTGACCACTGAAGTCTTAGCAGAGGCAGCAGCATAAGCAGAAGCCTTCTGCTTGCTCTGATTAGACCTGTCTGGGCTAGATTGTCTTGCTCTGTGTAGGCATTTTTTGTAACTTATCTTTGGTTCTAGGAGCTGAGCTTTTCCCTTCTCAGTTAGAAAAGTGACAACGAAAATCACGTGAAAGCAGAGCAGGCAGACCTAATGGGTGTTAATCAGTTTAATTAAGACGGGTGCCTCTTTAACTAATGAATCAAAACAAAAGCCAAAACACAGTCTCAGAGTGTGTGAGTTTAACTCTTGTGATGTACTGAGATCATTTAATGAGGGCACAGCACTTTGCAGACTAGTGCTGTCCAAACCCACCCTGCACAGCTGCAGAATTAGCAGGTGTTTTCTGGGAGGAGGGGAATGTGGTACTGCCTCTTAGAGCTGACATCCTCACCCAGGACTTTGGTTGACTCCTAATATAATTATAGATATATATTTGTATATCTTGTATATGGTATTTGTATATATTTGTATATGGTTGACTCCTAATATTTTATGTATATATTTGTATATTTATTTATATATAACTAATATAGTTACTCCTAAGACACATTCTGCACAGCCAGCCTGCCTGTATCACTCTTTTTTTCATTGAGCTGCTACTGGTGCTCATTGCACTGCCCTAAGCAGCATTTATTACAGGTACTCCAAGAAGGCTCTTTCAGATGTTACAAAATACTGGTTGTTTCTTCAACCTTGGTGTGAGACTAACAGTAGCTGGAGTTAATCCCCAACTAGCTGGGGTTAACCTGTGTGGTGAGAAAAGGATGATTTATGCAGTTTAGTAAAGGCCAAGTTCTGCTCTCTGTCAGACCAGTCTGATGTGGCTGGGTGCTGACTCCTGGGCAGATGTTGAAATAGAGATATCCCTTATATCCTTCTGGTGGCATTAGAGGTGGATGCAAACCTCCTGTTCAGGTGTGATGTTTTGCAAAAATTGGATGATGCTGCACTACCAGCCTGCTGTGGAAAGGTGACATTGTGGTACGTGGAGGGAAGGACCAGTTATGTTAAAAGAAAGAAAAAGTGTTTAGGCTTCTAGACTTCCCTTGATTTTACTTTGTTTCTCCTTTTCAGTTAGCTTCTTTTAGAGCTGGGTAAACCTTCTGTTTTTCAGCTTTTCCATAAAGTTTCACAGGGTAGTAAACCTCAATTTAAAGCTTCTAATATCATATTTTAACTGCACTTACCCAGTGATTTCAAGTGCTGATCTGCTACAAAGTTACTTTGCAATCCAAATTTATTCCGAAATATTCTGCTGAGGTAACTTTGTCCCAGCTGGGCACCTCGTTCTGATTTTGTCAGCTCAGCTATTGCACGTCCTTCCACAGTTAGTGTAAAGCCACTGGGATTTCTCTGCTGGCTGCTCTGAGCCACTTGACAGAAGAGCAGTCACGTTCCTGCATTCAGTTTGCAGCCTGGATGCACCTCGTGTAGTACCCCTGCTGTAGACAGTGATGGTGGTTAAAGTTCTGCAAGATCTGAGTGTGTGCCTTGGGAAGGGAGGCAGCCCTGCTGACAGGCATTATTATGGAGGTGTTGATGTTTCTATATAATGCCACAGATGCTGAGACAAGCCACAAGCAATAAACTCTGTCCTATAGAGATTAGTGTTTAATTAAACAGTGAGTGACAAAGTTAAACAGCCCCTCAGCATCCACAAGAAGCTGGTGGCAGTGTGGTAGGGAATTCCTTCAGCAGCATGGTCAAGGTCACTTAGCTCAGTGCCAGATTGGTGCCTCTCTCTTGGGCCCCAGGAGTTTTTAAGGTAGAGAGCTCTGGCTGGGTTCGCAGCTCAGGGCAGGTCACTCCCACCTGCCCAGCAAATCAGTCATGGGCCTGGCTGGGCACAGCTGCAGGCAGGTGTGTAGGAATCTGTAAAGTTAGAGAGTTTCAGGTTTGTGAGAAAACAGACAAGCTTCAGTACAGCAGAGTTATGGATATTGCTGATGCATATAAGCTGTAGCGAAGACGTGAAGAATAGAACAATAGAGGAAAATAAACGGTTCTGACACATCCATCTGTAGTCCCGTCCCGTTCGTGCCTGTATATAAACTGCCGGCGCAAGGTGTGGGCAGGATTCAAGCCAGCTCATTTAAATCCAGCTCTTCCATGTGAGCTCTTATATTTCCAGGCAGGTGGATGGGGGCAGGAAGGTCCTGAGACATCGGCTTGCTCTGCGTTTGTCAGAGGGTGAAATGTCCTACAAAAAAAGGGCCTTTGGATGAAAGGGTTGTGGACTTCATCAAGCTGCTGGAAACTCCTAGCTACCAACATGTGCTGTGGGAGCTTGGGAGAGAGAGAGCCTCCTGCAACCAGTCCTCTGTGTTCCCCTAGTGAGTAGGATGCTGGGTTTTATCAACTTAAAGTGCAATTCAGCCTGCTCACTCTACACAGACACAAGTGCAGTTCTCTAAGGTTTGTTTCAAACTTCATGCTGCATGTTGGAAGATTCAACAGGAGGTCATTCCCTGCTCTCTTAGGCCTTGCATCATATTGAAGCTGCTGCTGATGCAAAAGAGCTGTGGTGAGAACAAGGCTCTGGGGGATGGTGCATAACAATTGTTAGATGTCTCCATGCCTTTAATTTGTTAAAACATTATAGACTTTTAGTGTTTGGCTGGAGCAAGCTCAGGTTGTGTACATTATTAAAAGCATTTCTGGCTTGCTTGAAGGCTTCTGAAGTGTTTGAATCTGCAATCAGGGGCAGGCTGTTTGCTACAGAACACCTTAAGGGCCAGGATCCTTTTGACCTGGCTATAGGTTCTGGCAGGTCTGATCTGTTTCTTTACACAGTTTGCCCATTTTTCTCTTTAGTGCTGCATTTCCTAAGAGCAGCACGTCCCAGTGTCCAGAGCCTAGTGACAGCTTTTAGTGTGACATAGATTGATACTGACACCAATAGTCAGCTGCAGAATATAGGCAGTCAGTGCATTTTTCTCAGCCAGTTTCTTTCTGGCCATGGAACTGAGAAGGTTCCTGGTGGTTTTCTTGCACAGCATCCTAAGATGAGTGATACCATGGTCTGGGCCATGTTTTCAGCCCTGCCTGTGTTGTTGCAAGGCCAGTAAAGCATTCCATGAATCTCCTCAGTTGCCACAACTGTGCTGAGCTCTGGAGGCTGCCCATGTTCCTGGGAACAAGTGAAACATCCCACTGGAGGCTGTGTGGTTTGAGGAGAGGAAGGAGGACCTTTGGTGGATGCAGGCAGGCATGGTGCTTTGCCCTCTCACACAGGAAGGGAAGAGGAGAGGAGAAAAGCAGGAAGCTGCCTCAGGTAGGAGAGGGAACAGCACACATCAGGCTCTTCAGTGAGCAAGTGCCAGAAGAGCTGCATGCAGCACTTGGGCATCCAGATGCTGGTCCTGGCTGCCAGGACTCCTCAGCAAGGCTTTGGATGCAAGGCCAGGAGCTCCCAAGCCTTTTTGATGGGAGAAAATATGGGAGGCATGTGTCAGTGACTTTAGGCTGGCTCCTGCTTCCCAAGACCAGGGATGTTTTATGGCAGGGAGGAAGAGGTATGGGCAGTGCAGGCAGAGTGTGACATACTTCATCAGCTTCTGGGTGGTTGAATCTGAGAAGTCAGTTAGGAGGAGTTGGGTTCTCCTCCTCCTTTTACCTCAGCTGTTTAATAAGCTATTCATTTGGGCCACAAGCACCATTTTCCATCCAAGATAATTGAGCTCATCTTTCCACACCCCATTAAATGTATTGCAAGTTTCCACACTGATTTCTTTGAATGAAGACAGAAAGTGGCAAATAGAGAACCATAAGTATCCCTCTTTTCTGACCACTGAGCAGCAGAGAGAGCAGTGCTGGGGCAACCCAGGATAGCTGTTTCTGCCCAAGGATGCCCTCATCAGGTAGTACAAATCTGTGTTTTGGGCCGTATCCATGTGCTAGGAAAGAAAAGTGTTATGTACCTCCCAGAAGTGCAGGCAGGCTCCTCTTCTCCCGGGGAAGCTGCTAGTTTGACTTGCAGATCTTTCTGAGGAAAGCTGCTGCTCAGTGTTACCAGATGGGAATGTGTGGCTGTAATTTGCAAGAAAAAGGGCTCTTAATCTTAGCATATGAAAGGAGAAGGCGAAATCAGGGTTTGTGGAAGCAAAATTGAAAACCTCTAATAAAAAAGCACTCAGGGAGGTGTAGGAAGATGAACCAAATGTTGATTTATTAACCATTTTTTGTTTGAGAAGAAACACTTGTGCTGAGGAAGAGCAGCCTGAGAGACAGTTTATATAAACAAGGCAGCAGTCCTTATCTGCCTCCTCAAAGGCTCATGGCTGCTGAGGAGGCACCAGGAGGGCACTTGCACTGTCCTGTGCACAGAAATGAGGTGTGTGCTGCAGTACAAACCTCTGAGTTATGCACTGCAGATTCCTGAGACCAAGACATTGAGAGGGGCTTGGTGCCAGCACACTGGGCTCGGTTTTGAGAGGATAGTTTTCATTGCTGAGGTCACTTTTGGGTATCTCTGGAGATTGGAGCTGTGCTACGCCCAAATTAACTGGAAATGGTGAGAGAAGTAGCACATCCAGGATCTGTTAGTCAGAGTTGGAGCCATGTTGCATCAGTCCCTGTGGCTCACCCAGCAGGATATGCCCAGGGTCAGCTCTGAGGCTGTTCCACAGCAAGGCATGGAATGCTTTTGCATTTACAGCCCATTTTCATGCAGTGTTGTTACTTGCTCAGATCCCTTACCCTTTGAAAGCATTACTGATGCATGTTTGCTGTAGACTGGGTTTCTCCCACAACAGGGGCAGCCATCCCAAAGTCTTTAAATGTATGCATACCCTCCAAAGGCTTGGTGTGACTCTGGGAAGCTCTGATGGCTTCAGCAGTGCGTTGGTTAGGCTCTGAGCAGCGTGTCATGCACCACTCACTGCTGAAAGTCCAGCTGCAGTGCTGGCTGGAACGGGCAGGGCAGTAAGAAGCAGGGTGTGGAGCAAGGAAAGGGGTGTTTGCTTTTTTTTGGCTCTTCTTTTCCAATTACAAAACATGCCTCTTACTTAAAAAGCAGTTGTAATGGGGAATGTTTAAGGTTTTTTTTTTAGTATTAGAACTTTAGTTAATAATAAAGTCAGAAAGAACTTCAAAGTGTCTAGGTGTTCAAAGAACCAGCTGTGGTATTCAGGAGGGAGTTCCTGAGCATGTAACACAAGGTCACACATTGTAAATATAATTTGTTACAATTGATTTATTATTATTTTGGCTGCAATTCAAGGGCTGCAATCAAAGACTTCTGTGTTTGCCTCAAAAAAGTCTTTATTAAGATACCTTTCTCTTCTTTCTTGCCTTTCCACCATCCCGATTGAATACCTTCTGATTGAGGGTATGGGCTGACTTGAGATTTCCTTCTATTATTTTTTCAATTGTATACACTAAAGACATCATGTAATTCGAAAATCTGACAGGGCTGCTTGTGTAATCCCTGTAAGTTCAAGCTGATGGCTGTTTGGAGTAATATATATAAGGTAGTGCCTGAATTTCTTGCCAGGGGTAAGCCAGTCTTCTCTTTTCTTGCTATTGTACACTTGCCTTGCTGTAAAAAGGAAGGGATTACTTGGATAAAAATGGGAAATGATCTTATAATGACCAATAACATCCTCACTTTTTAGCATGATTTTCAGTGGCTTCAGACCTCCCCGACAATGTCAGTGGAGTCAGGGCACATTATGCATGGGGGAAGCTGCTCCTACATCTTCTGTGGAGATGGGCACCATAAATCAGCTCCTGATGAAAAGCTGTGAGACCCTAGGCCCTGAGTTTTTTCCCTTGTCACTGGCAGATAGATACCATGTTCAAACAGTGACCCGTGAAAACAAGGAGTAAGAAGAACAATTTAGCCATTGATGCACAACAAATGAGCAGCTTCTTCCCTCTCAGCAAGCTGAGTGTTGTTATTCAAAACATACACCACAGGGAGAACTCTCCTTTGTGCTCCCGTGCTTTGGGCTGTTGCAGCAGCAAGACATCATCTGATATGTTGTGTGTTTGGGTTTTATTTTTATATTCTGCATATTTGGATGCTCTTTTCTTGGTGTTTCTTGTTTTCTTGGGATTTGCACATTGAGGAGCTGGGGAAGATGGCAGTGTAGCTTGGGGTTTGCTGTGGGGTCCCAGCATGGAGCTGGGGTAGAGTGGAGGTTGGGTTTTGGGGGGCAGATGGGAAGCTCTCATGTTCTCTTGTGCCCAGTTTCAGCTTTCCCTGCCTCTCTGTCCACATCACAGCCTACATGCCTGTGCACCATCTCCAGTGGGAAAATCATCTCCTTTGCAAGGGAAATTCATTTGCCTAGAAATAAATAACTAAAGGAAGAAGAGTGGCTGGAACAAGGAGCAGTATGCAGCCATCACATTTCTGTATTTTGTCCTAAGAAAAGCCAGGGTTTATTTCTTCCAGCAGGATGCATCTGTGTGCAGCACAGGTCATCTCTGTCAGCC
Source organism: Geospiza fortis (assembly GCF_000277835.1). Taxonomy (NCBI): domain Eukaryota; kingdom Metazoa; phylum Chordata; class Aves; order Passeriformes; family Thraupidae; genus Geospiza; species Geospiza fortis. The sequence continues at coordinate 2,130,686 of NW_005054363.1, forward strand.
TGGGCTGAGGGTTCTGGTAGCATTCAGCTCTTCACTGCTCAGCCAACAGCTGGAGTGAGGCTTCTGCTTCTGGGGCCCCCTTCTCTCTGTCTCTGTCACTCTGCCAAGGTGCAAAGTTTTGAAAACCCTAAAAGTCTGTGGCTAATGCTGGTGAAGGGGGACTGTTCCTGATGTGGTGAGATGCTGTGCAAGCACTCGGTGCTGGTGGTGCTGAAGAGGGTCCAGCAGGTCAGCTTTTAGGAAATAAGGACCTGACTGTTCCATGAACAGCCCCATTAATTATTAGCTGTTGGAAGCACTCACTGGGACTTTGGTAGGCTTGGGCTCAGCCTCCAAGTAGGCAGCTAGTAGATAAGACATTTGCACTGTGTATTCCAGCCAATCTGCATTGTAGCCTTCAGATCAGAAAAGCAGTGTCTATTTAGAAAAAGCAGTCTGTAGTGATGTACTTAATATTTATCTTGGCAGTAAGTAGATAACTCTACATTTCATACTCAAAAAGGTACAAAACTGCTAAAGTCCATTAGATTAAATCAGATGTAGACACATGGAAATGGATCCAGGTAGTGCCAGAGAATGACAGAATAACAAATACATAAAGCAAGAATTCTTGTAGAGATAATTGCTAAATACCACACCATTGCTGGCAGCAGCACAATTTCATCTGGCTTTGACTTCTGAGTTTGTGTGTAGATGCCCAACATGAACCATTTGGGAGGGGATGCTGCCTGCTGGGTTGATGGATGCAGGGTGGCTTTCCCTTGCTTCCAGCCAGGGTGGGGCTGCTGCCTGGGATTCCAAATGGTTCTGGTTTTCAATCAGGGGCACTTGGATATGCACCACTTGGAGCAGAGCTTTAGTGGCTGGAAGGTTTTATTTACAACCTGTCAGGAAATCTCAGTGGGGAGAGCTGCTGGATGAGTATGTCATGGGTATGTCATGGGGGAAGGGAGGATTAAGGAAAAGCATAGAGTGGAGATGATTTGACAGACAGAGGCTTCCTGAAGACAGAAATTGTACTTTCAGTTTAGACATTGCTCAGGCATGATTTGACTATGGCAGTGTTTATATGACATAATGGTTTTGCAAAACAGTGATGCTAATTAAGGCTACCCCTGACACAACCCAACTTCCTACCCCAGTGTAACCTTTGGGGTCAGAAAAAAACCATTAAAAATCTTGTTGAGTGCTGGTTTTCCTTGCCTAAATAGCCATGTGAGTATTAACACACTAGGAAAATGCACAATGGGAAATGATTAAAGACAGCCTATGAGAGTGGATGATGTTCAAATGAACATGGAGTAATCCCTTGTTTATCAATGGAGTCTCTTGGAAAGGGGAAGGGGACAGTGCTTCTCCCCACACACTCCTAGTGATTTTTCGAAAGCATACCTTTGTTGGAACAAATCTCTTACAGGTTTTTATAGTCATGATTTTTCCTCCTGTGTTTTCAATAAGCACATGTTTGGTTTCACTCAGAGCGTGGTATCCTTGCCTATCTCTCACATGGATTTAGATACAGGAATATCTTTCTTATCAGGAGCAGTGTTACTCCCAAGTGCTGCACTCACCAAAGTGCAGCTGGCTGGGTGGGAGGCAGCACTTTGCATTTGTAATACCATAAGTGAAGTACTGAATGGAAATTCCTGCCAGCATGTGACACTTGTGAGTCAAAGCCAGATGCTGGATGGATTTTTAATATTTTTTTTTGGCCCCACTGACCTGTTCAGAGGAAGAACACCCCCGGGTCCTGTTCTGGGATTCAGCCATTGTATCTGAGCAGAATTAACCTTCTGCTGTAAGGTCACATATTCTCATGGGACTCTGATGCCTTCTTTTTCCCCAAACCATTTCCAGCCTTCTCTGGTGTATTCAAAAATGCTAGCAATTTTCTTTAAAAGTCTAATCCTTCTGTTAAGTGCCTGCCCTCTGTTGTTAGGAGTGAAAGGCAGGCTGGGTGAAGGGTGTGCTGTACCTGGGAATTACATGTCTGTCAGGAAGATTCCTCACAAGCTTCTGAGCAAAGGGGCATGGGGGTCAGGATTTTAAAAGAAATGAGCTATTGAGTTTCAGTGCTTATAAGTGATTATGCAGTTTTATTGGATGACTGAAGTGTGTGGCATTTCTGTTGCTGACAGGGAAGGCCGCTCTAATGCTCACATTAAAGGAGATTACCAAAGAATCGGAGATGTTATGCTGAGGAACATTCAGAGTATGAAGGTAGGAATGATCCTATAACTGCTAAGCTTTGACTCAGATTAACTTCAGCATGCTTTTTATTTTCTTATGATGTTGCCTCTTGTGCTGGTTTTTGCCAATTCTAATCAAGGCTTATGCTATCAAAGTTTCCTTTGATGACGTAGCAAGCATTTGGTGGATTTCTCTGGGATTTCAGAATTGCAAGCTAATTTTAAATAGTCCAGCCCCTTTCCTCCACTCTTGTAAGAACAGAAGCAGCAAACACAAAAGTTCAGGAATATTTCATTTCCAGTTCTTTTTTCCTTCAAATAAGAAGGCAAAGCATTGGAATTTGTGTGGCTGAAGAGACTGTTCAAATGCTGAGTGTGCCTATTTTTCCATGCAAATATTCATGTTAAGATCTTGCAGGATTAGTGACCATAAGCTGGATATTGATTTGACTTGGGAAAGTTATATTTGTGCACTACAGTGCCAAGTTAGGTGAAAGGTGTTTGAATCATGAGAATAATTGCCTCTGATGCCTTTAAAAGAAGTGAAAATACACGTATGAACCATAAATCTAGGTGTAATGTTCAACAGACTTTGCAAGTGTTCTTAGTCTGGCCAGAGCAGTATTCTCAATGCCCTGTGTTGCTGAGAAAACAGCATGGAGTGCAGGCACAGGAGCCTGTGAAAACTCTACAGGTTTGTACAGTGTGGATGTAAGCTCACCTTACTGTAAGGTATCCGCCCATCCAGATCGGTGTGGGGCAGAACTTGGCATTTCACCTTCAACACGCGGCTCTCCGAGTGATATTGAACTCTCTGATAAATCTTTCCTTGGGGATGGCCACTTGGGCATTCTGCAGTTAGTAAATGGAGCAGCCTTGAGTCCTTGGCTGGAGGAGAGGGCAGTTTAATCATTACAGCTCTCCTGAGATGTTGGCTAAGGCTCGCTTTGTCTTTCAGAAGGACAGAGAGAGATGCGGAGAGCAAAGTGACGCACAAGCGATTACACGGCAGATCAGAAAAAGGGAGCACAGAAAGCTCCAGTTCCCATCCCCAGCACAGCCAGCCTTGTCACCAATAAGGCAGCCTCACTCTCTCTGCAGTGTACTTAGCCAGGAACTGCTTTTTCCCCTCAAGATGTAATTCACATGCAGTGGAAGAAATGTAGAGGGGACTTTTCTGCCTCCGTCTCTGCTCTCAAGAAGGATGCAGCTCTTTACAAACAGATTTTAGAGTACCAGAGAGCTTCAGACAGACTTTGTCTTTGCTCTTGGTATCTTGCAACATTAAATTGTGTCTCCTTTGCTGTCTGCAGGTCCTTCTATGTCGCTAGTTTAAGGGCAGTGTACAGTCCTCACTGTACCTGGCAGCGTGCTTTCACCTTTCCCATTTTTCCTTTCCCATTAAAGGGTTTTACTTAATTTGCTTTGAGATCCACCACCACTGATCAACTGATAGGTAAAGAGACAAAAGCTAGTTTAACTTAAAAGAACTGCACAAAAAACAGAAATAAAGTTAGTAAAAACTGTACTTCTTTATCATGAGACTTGTTAAAAGATCTGAAAACTGACACTACGTGTTTAATTAACATAAGAAAGAAGTTAAGAAAAGTAATTAATGGGCAGTCTCTGTAGCAGCCCAGAGGGTCTGCTGTGTCTTTTCCTGAGTTACAGACTTGTAAAATGAATATGCAGTGTGTGGAGGAAGCAGCTTGGCTCTAGGGAAGGTATGTTTCTGGTAAACATGTCACAAATCACAGGAAAGAGAGAGTTGACTGGAAATGTGTCAAAAAGCACAAACTTTAGATTAAGACAGAATTTCTTCTCAAGTCCATTGAATTTATGCATTCAGTTTCTTTTTGCTGCTGCTTAGTATTCTACCATTTACTGGAAAACTTCAGCTGGCTGCTCAGAGAGGCTCTGTACATCCTGAAGAACCAGTTCACCTTTTTCAAAACACAGTTAATACCCTGCGTAAATTGTTAAAAAAAATACTGCTGAACTATTTTAAGGGGCAGTTGTGAATACCTGTGATACTGAGACCTAAATGGAATTCCATATTTAATGCAAACCTCATTCATTGCTGGTGTGCAGCTCCCCTGCTGCCAGTGGGATTATTTAGGGGCTGCACTAAGGAGAAGAGGATGTAGTCTAAGGATGAAGAGCTTGTAACATACCCATTTCTGTCAGGCAACACCTCTGGTTTTGTGTTTGCTGAGCTTCCCAAGAGATGTAACTTCTCATTAATAAGAGGAGAGCAGAAGCCAGAAGTCCATTTGCCTGCATCTCTGTTCCCCAAAACCACCTAAGGGAAACTGGGGCATCTAAATCCCTTCATCCTTTTAGAAAATTCCATTCACATTTTTTGGCTGTCTCTGTTGCACCTACTTGCATGATCTGTGTTCGTGTCATCTCCTTGCCTTTGGATTTCCTGACCTAACTGATAAGAGAGTTAGTTTTGTTGAATTATGTGCTTTAGTTTTCCTGGGAATGCAAAGGGGGTGGGAGTGTCTACTTCAAATGAGTAATGCCTTTTCTCCTTGGCAAGTGAATATCAGAACCATTGTGTTGTACAGCAATTTTGTTTGCAAAATCCCCACTGCTGTGCTAGTTGGATGTGTTATTGGATTAGGTATGGGCTGAGTCATGTCTCTCAGTGATTGTTAAGAGCCTCCTCTTTTCTTTCATGCATAAAAGCAACTGACAATTCACCTGCGAAAGCACAGTGAGATTTTAATGGAGCTGGAGAATGGGATCAGGAACTCCCGCAAGCTGGAGACCTTCTGCAGAGATTTTGAGCTACAGAAAGTCTGCTACTTGCCTCTCAATACCTTCCTCCTCAGGCCTTTACACAGGCTTATGCACTACAAGCAGATAATGGAGAGGCTTTGCAAGCACTACCCTCCAAGCCACATGGACTTCAGGGATTCAAGAGGTAAGAAAGAGAAAAGACGTCAGTTCCTGGAGCTGGGGAATGACACCCAAATCCATCAGAGGTCTATGGCTGGAGGAAAGAAAAAAATTTTTTTAAGCCTACATAAAAAGAGGATTGAGTTGCAAAATCCACCACTCAGAGCACCATAAGCAGTAGGATTAACAGAAGGGATGCTCTTCTATACACATTATGCCACAGTCTGGGCAGGTGCTTGGAATAGAATTCTGCTGGGAGGTATTAAACACAGAGAAATGACAGCAGGTTCAGGAAGCCTCTTGAACTGAAAACAGTTGGAAGGTTGGAGAGAACACAGGGAACATACCATATGTGCTTGTGTTGTTCCTAGCTTTCCCTAGAGATCCTCTAATAACACAAAATACTAGCCCAGGTGAACCCTTGGTCTGAACCAGTAGGGATGCTGTTATTATGTCTTTCAGTGTTATTTGTCTTCTTTTCCAAGAATACAGTTTGCTCTGTTATCATTTCTGTGATTTGTTTCAGGAGCTCAAAGCAGCCAGCATGGGTTGGTTTTGGATTTGGGGTTGTTTTTTTTTTAAACATTAAGAAATTGCCCTCCTGTAGCCTGAACTCACTGCCTGCCATTTCTTTCTGATGTTTTGTTCTCCTTCCCCCTTGCACCCGTCCCCCACAGCTGTTGTAAGCTGGGTGTGTTTTAGGATAACTCCATTATCTTTGGTGCATTGGTGCCAATCCATGGAAGAGCTTGGGCAGGGAGCAGTGCTCAGCACAACTGCTCCCAGGCATAACATGTGAGCTGAGCTCCCTCAGATGCTGTGGGATGAGACTCCCAGCAGGCAGTGCACAGAATGCAGAGCTAACCTGGCCTGTGGCAGTAGGAAATGCCACCATGACCTGTGACACTGGGGGCTGTGTGACACTGGGGGCTACACCTGTGTGACACAGGTGCTAGCCCAAATCTCTCTGCTCCCTGGATGATGTCAGAGAAGGCAGTGAGTAGTGCCTGCATGCCTTTCAGCCAAGGCTGGGGCATGAGGATGATACGTCCATTCTTCTCTCCCCAGAGAGTGGAGCAGGCTGATTCCTGCTTCAGTTTTGAAATGGATATGAACATAGGGTTCACAGGTGAAGATAAGACAACATGAGGACAGTGTGACTTAGACACCTCATCAGTCTGGGATCAGTTTCTTACTAAGGTGTTTGCAGACTCTTTTTAAAGGCCAGAGTCTAAAGGAAGTAAAAAAAAAAAGTGAATTTAATCCCAGAAGAGAGCATAAGTCTCCCACTAGCCGGTGGGTGAACTATGTGCTGAGCAATGATGAAAGAAGATGGAACCACTGTTACTGTTCATGGGACTGTGGTTTTTTAACACAAATGGCTGTAGCTGCTCCTCTGGCACTGCCAGCCCGTGTGTTTGGCCCATTCAGAGCCTGCCCAGCCAGCCAGGTGTGTCAAGGCTGGTGCTCCCACACACGATGGCACAGGGAGTGGGTGGTATCTCTGGAGAGAATGGAGTAGAGCCATGGTGTGACTCAGTGGTGTGCAGCCCTTCAGTTGTTCTCATTGATGGGACTGAGAACAAGCCCCAAGGTGTTTGCCATCTGAAATGATACAGTGGCACTGCCATTTCCTGCTCTTTTCTAATATGGACCTGACCCAGTGGGCTGCAAGCAGGGGGGGTAAATGCATATTTTTTAAGCATAAAGAACATCCCTAGATTGATCAGAGTTGTAGGAATTTAAGTCCTTTATGAGAATCTATTTGTTGTGCTCTGAATTGACCATACTCTTCTTATAAAGTTACTGTGGCTAAAACAGGGCAAACTTTTGGGAAATAGACTTTCTCTTCTTCACAGCACTCCACCCCATCCACTGCTTAAGATGATGCCCAGAGGATGTGTGGGTTTTAGTCTGCCTGGGTAGCTTTATGCTGTAGAGGAGAAGAGTAGCACAAGAGGGTTCATGAGCCGGATACTGCTGAAAAAAAAGCCATATTTCTTCTTGAACATTCTTGTAAATTTTTAATAAGCACTTTATGGATTTGTCCATCTAGCTGCTTTGGCTGAGATTTCTGAAATGGTGGCTCAGCTCCATGGCAATATGATAAAGATGGAGAACTTCCAGAAGCTGCATGAACTGAAGAAAGACTTGATAGGCATGGACAATCTGGTCATCCCCGGAAGGGTGAGTAACAGAGTTGTGATTAAGATTTGATACCATTTCAAATCATTAGGTATGTTTTCAAAACCCGTTTATTAGGGGCACATGTGGAATTGCCTTTCATCATCTGAACCTTTTTATGTCACCAAAAACTCTCAGATGTAAACACAATAATGCCAAATGACATCATTTAACCCCAGCCAGCAGCCAAGACCCACACAGCTGCTTGCTCACTGCCCCAACAGCAGGACCAGGTAGAGAATCAGAAGGGTAAAAGCAATCAAGAGAACTCATGGGTTGAGATAAAGACAGTTTAACAGGGAAAGCAGAAGCCATGCACACAAGCAAAGCAAAACAAGGAATTAATTCACTGCTTGCCAAGGGCAGGCAGGTGTTCAGCCATCCCAGGAGAGCAGGGCAGGTGTAATGGGGACTTGGGAAGACAAACACCATCACCTCAAATGTTTCCCCTTCCTCCTTCTTCCCCCCACTGTATATACTGAGCACGATGTCACATGGTCTGAATATCCCTTTGGTCAGTTTGAGTCACCTGTCCTGGCTGTGACCCCTCCCAAGTTCACGTGCACCTCCAGCTCCCTCACCAGTGCTGGCAGTAGGAAAAACAGAAAAGGCTTTGGCTCTGTGTAAGCCCTGCTCAGCAATAACAAAAACATCTCTTTATTATCAACCCTGTGTTCAGCTACTTGCGCCCAGCACAAATCCAGGATACAGCTCCCTACCAGCCATGGTGAAGAAATTAATTCTACCTTAGCCAAAACCAGCACACCATAGAAAACAGCACCTTTAAAGCAGGAAAAGGCAATCCCCTTTATTACCTTCTATTGACTTTTGAAGTTCTGTCTTTTGTATAGATCTGGACTGTTTTAGGCAATTCCAAACATCTTTTACAACAGAGGCAGTAAAAATGTAGCATTTATCACAGCATTCAGAGCTTGAGCAGTTGCACATTTCTTCATGCTGCCCTTACTTTCTTTTCCCAGCCCTTGATGCTAGAGCTTGACAGATTAAAGGCAAGTAAGGCATTTGTGCTGGAAGAACTTCAGCCCTTTCACCGTGGCTTGCTTTGAAACTCATGGCCCTGGGGTGGAGCAGTCTCTTCAGTCCACATGTAACATTAGGCAATAATTTTTGAGACAGTGTTGCCTTAAGTAAACACTTTAAATTGTGCCATAGGAACACCATCATCTTCTTACTTACCATGCCTGTTTAAAATCAAAGCTCATTTCAGAACAAATGAGCCACAGTGTAATATTTGTAGCCTTTTTTATTTTCTAAGGCACATGTATCTGTGTGTGCAAACTTGAGAGTTGTCCCTTGCTGGAGTAGTTTCCTCCCCACTCCCTTGACTTCTGTGTGTAATATACAAAACAAGAGCTTGCAGCTGAGTTTGATGTGCCATTGGGAAGGCAGTGCTGAGCACAGGTATTTCTGCATTTCTGGCTGTTCCCCACTCCCTCCCTTTACCTTTTTTCTGTCTCCAAGCAGCTGCCACAGCTCATGTTTCTTTCTAGTGATCCACAGACTGTTCACATCCTTGGCAAGTCCCTCGGGACATTTCACAGCCTCTGCATCTCTCTATCACATGAAATTAAATGCTGTCATCGGGTGTTTCTGCTACCCTAGTCTATTTAAAGTCTGAGCAGTCTTCCTGTCCTAGGAAGTTCAAGGAGAAGGCAGATGAGGGGCAGAAGTTGTTTCCCTGCCAAGACAAGAAGCATTGGCCACCACGCTCTGGCACATGCCCAGGCTGTTGCTGCTCCCAGCCCTTTCCTGTTCTTCTGGCTCTGACTCAAGTCCCTGCCCTGGTGCAGGCAGGGCTGGGAGGCAAATGCCACTGTAACCCCATCCTCTTCAGGTACTCCAGAGCAGGATGTCTGCTGCTGAGCTGGTTCCTGTGCTGGACATGAGAACCCCCGTGGCTGGCTGTCCTTGCAGGTGGCAGTGACCTGCATGTCTGCATCCATGCAGTGCCCACCGCTGGCCGTGCTGGTGCCGAGCCTGCAAGGGACTGTTGGGTGCTACCACATGGCCCTAATTATGATTAATACTCCTTGGTGGCCAAGAGCAACTTCCAGTGGCCTCTCTGGTGCTATGAGCCTACTGTGGCACGGGGATAAGCACCTCTAGCCACTTTCCCACCCTTCAGCCCCCAGGCAGTGCAGGTGGGGGGCTGGACACACCAAAGCAAGCCTAAGGCATTCACGTTGTTTCTCTGAACAGGTTGATCTGAGCCAATTTATTCCCTAAGATACAGGTAGTTAAGTGTTTTATATAGGTTTTTACATCCACAATTATGAGCACAATGACCTTAGAAAGACTGTAATAAATAAATATGAACCTCTTAGCTGAAGCTGGAGGAAGTGACGGAAAAATTGTATTTTCATGGGTTTCAGAGAAATGTAAGGGTGAGTTGCTGCACAGTTCATAGTAAGCCCAGGAAATCCAGCATTGTGAAAGTTTCAGATGTTCTACTTTTCCTCTATTTCCATCCCTAAACATTCTTAAACACTGTGGTTTGGGTTAATGTGCTGTATTATATGACATGGATGGTGCTGAGATAGCTCACTCTGCCACAGAAATGTCTTTCTTTGTCTGCTGCTAATGGTGATGTTGAGTCCTGTAGATGGTTTTACACCGCAGTGAATGAGAGCAGTGTGTGCCACATGCACCACAGAAGACTACCAGTGGCTAACCAAGAACACATATATATCATTAGTTTTTATGTCATTTGTGCTGTGAAAAATACTCATTAAAAACTGAGGAAAGAGGGAGCTCTCTAAAGGAGTTATTGTCAGGTAAAACCAGTTTCACTTAGCTGAATTTTCTTAATATGAAGGAAAGGAGTTTATCCTAAAGACAGTTACAAACAGGAATTATCCTATAAATTAGATTTCTAACATATTTAATAAAATTAAAAGTCTTGATAACTGTCAGTCAAGTCATTTGTATGACCAAGAAGTCATATTTCTGTTTACATACAAAAAAAAAATCGTAATTTCTGCAGGAGATAAATTTTTGTCTTGTATTTGTTTCCCACAGGAGTTTATTAGGCTGGGCAGTCTTAGTAAGTTGTCTGGAAAAGGTTTACAGCAACGGATGTTTTTTCTGGTAAGCAAGAAGACAATTTTTCTTTGTGCAATGAAATGTAACTCTAGGCATCTACTAGACATAACTGTTAGACTTGAATTTTGAATTACAGTATATATTTTTAAACAGCCTTATTTAAATTAACATAGTACATCACCCATGCAGCTGGTTGTTAAGAACTTACATTGCTGTTCAAATCCAATATTCTCTTTGTAACTGCTTCTTACAAAGAGAAAACTATTTTTGATATGACAGTGTGAATATAATAATAAATAATACCTCCTTGCACCTTGTCTTAAGAAAAGTAGCATCATTACAAAATAAAAAGCGGCACCAGGAGGGATGGTGATCATATTCAGAAAAGAAGGTAAAGAGTGACTCCTGGTGATATGAACAATAATTCACATAATGCTCTCAGAACACATTACAGAACCAAATTTTTCCATAAATCATCCAGTTCAACACAAGTGCCCAGCATGTTGATGGACCTGCCTGTACTTGGAGATGCATTTTGCAAGTTTTGTGCTAGGGAAGTTGTCTCCTCCCACCACTTTGACATTATGGTGATCCCACTGGCTCTCTGATCCACTAGAGTCCACTGGATAAAAATGAGAGTCCTCCTGTCTTTTCTTCCCAGCCAGCTGATTTACTCCCAGGCTCCTCATGTTACTGCTGTTGTGCCCTTGGTGCTGAGGCCTTGGGGAGCCCAGCAGGCTGCACAGATTTTTTAGTATACAAAACGCTCAAGAGTCAGTGCAGTGTGGCGGAAGAATGCTTCTTTGGCTTCTTGTGTGCTAAATGTGAAGGCAGTGGCTGTAGAAAAGCTTGTGAGTGTGCTAGATTTTACAAGGTGTTTGACATTTAATCTTTTAAATGAGCCAAAGATATAACCTGATAAATCTACCTGAGTAGGATTATCCTCTGCCTTTAAAGGCACTGAAGAGGAAGCCTAAATTAATACGGTGCATATTTTCTTGCATACCAACAGATACTAGATGATGCCTTGATGTTATACCTGTATAAAACATTAGAAAATCTGAGAACTAGACTCTCAAGTCAGTTGCTTTCAGTGTCAAAGAAGTCTTTTATCTGTCTTAAGCACCAGAATCTATTTGGAGGTAAAATCCCAAGTCAGTACTGTGGGAGTCCAAATGCACGTGTAATCATTGGCATAATTAAATCCCCCTCTAGTGGCTGATCCACAAAGTTTCATGAATTGCTGCTGCTGCATTGTGGAGGTCTGTGGCAAGAGCTCTGTTTCACACCACAGAGTGTGATTTTCTTGATGCAACCATCTGGTTTGAGAAAAACACCCTTTGACCCAGGTGGCCCAGTGAAAATATTCTGTTCATTTTATGGCAATAAAATGCAGGCAGTCATTTGACATGCTTTGGACAGCTGTTGTTATCTGCAGGAAGCTCTACAAATTGAGATTTTCAGTCTCTTCACCTTGGTATTTTTAACATAAAATCATCTACCTTAAAAAAGGTCTCCCAGCTTCCTTCTGATTATGGGGAGTAAAAGACAGCCACTCTGTTTACAAGGGCTGAGTTGGACACACCTCTTGGGCAGGTTTACCTATCTTTTCTCTCAAAGCAGGAGAAAATATTGGTGAAGGACACACTTTCCATAGCTTCATAGTGCAGCAGAGTGTGAAATGTATGAAATGTACTGCTGTGTTTCACCGCTGTTGTGGCTTGGTAGTTCTGACCCAGAGGTCACAAAGGGAGCATTAGAAGGCATTGGAAAATATCCAGTGTAAAATCATGGAAACATACCTAAAACTAGCCAGAAAGGAGGGCAGGGAAGATAACAGGTGCTAACACTGTGGAATATTGTGGAAGCCAATATTTTGGATTCATGAATTAGGACTGCCATATAAATACTCAACTTCTAATTTTTTTTTCACATACATACATGCCAGCCAACACCATGCTAATGATGCTTATCCTTGCTTTTCAGTTTAATGATATCCTGTTGTACACAAGTAGAGGCCTGACAGCATCCAATCAGTTTAAAGTCCATGGGCATCTTCCACTGTATGGCATGACAGTAAGTATTGTGAGAACTTAAGGGATTCATGCTTAAGTGGCCATTTGTGGTCCCATTTAATTGCGTGATGGATTTCTGCTGGGCTGAAAACAGCAGCAAAGGGGAATGTGCTCTAAATCTGTCTTGAGTTCAGTATCCGTTCCTGCAGCCTTCTGCACAGAGGTCATCACATAGCAGAAGTGAGCCCCTCATTTTTTGTGTGTAATACAAAGATTATGTGTAATACAAAGAAAGAATTTCAGCTTTCCATAAAGAGGAAAAGGCATTTTTGAGGGCTGCTTCCTCACAATACAGACTTCTCTGGAGATGGGTTCTTCATTTTTTTCAACCATTAATTTGACCATGATTCTTACAAGTAATTCATCCCCAATCCATTATAGATGCACATAAGACAAGTAAACAGTAGCAACAATCTAATTTCTATTAAAAATACATTTCCTAATGTTTTCAGTTCTAGATCTTAAAGCCAAAGTAGTGGGAATCTGGCAGCAAAATGTTATTTGGAGCTCTTGTTGCAATTCTTCTGGAAAACAGCCATTTCAAGCCAATAGCACCTATTTACCTCTTCGTGTGTTGTTCCAAAAATATTTTTGCTGACTTCAAAAAGATTTCATTCTCTCCATTATTTTCAATTGAATTTCTCACTGTTTGGTATCAATTCTTTGCTGTTCTCCTGAGAATTGAATTAAATTGTCACTACCACAGTAATTGATTTTCTCTAAACACTTGCAAGGTTTCAAGTTTTATCTAGCATTTCAAGGAATCTACTCAGTGGTTGGTGGCCATTTGGCCTGGACTTGCTCTCAGCAGAACTGTGCTATGCTACAATTCCCAGAGCACTCCCAGCATTTAACACATCCTTTTGTACAATAAATCACTCTTCTGATAAAAACACTGCTATTTTCTTGGACACAAAGCAGACAAAGCCATGCTTTTGGTTCAAGACATTATTGCAGAACTTACTGTTTTTCCAGCTTGCAAGGCACTGCTTTTTTCCTCAATAGGTAGCTCAAATTTGTTTGTGAGCATTTCTCCTATTTTCCCCAATGGTAAGAGCTCATTCAGTTCATTGTTTCACCTTAAGAAATATTGTACTTCCTGCAATCTGACTGCTTTTGGCCTTTTACCTCTCAGATGGAGGAAAGTGAGGAGGAATGGGGAGTTCCTCACTGCCTGACACTACGAGGTCAACACCAGTCCATCGTTGTTGCTGCAAGGTAATTCAGTGGAGACAAAGTCCACATGTGAGTTGTATTTCTCTGCACCTGTCACAGTGGGACAGAGAGGCATCATTTTGTTTGTATTTGCTCATAAAACCATCTCCTCAAAGGTATATTCTTTCCTGAAAGCCACTTGTTAAGAAAAAAGTGGATGGGACACAATAGAGTGGCAATTGTGCAAGCTGGAACCAAAACTAAGTAATCAGGGAGAAAAAAGTAGCATCTTGTGTCTGAATTTATTTATTTCAGTTTAAAGTAAGCTCAGCTTGTGTCTATTTCTTAGAGTTTGCTTTCAGCCCGTATGAAAGTGAATAAAACCTGAATTTTCATTGTTAGTTCCCGCGCTGAAATGGACAAATGGACTGAGGACATCCAGATGGCAATAGACCTGGCAGAGAAAAGCAGTGGCCCTGCCCCAGAGTTACTGGCAAGCAGCCCACCTGACAATAGTAAGTAAATGCCAGAGTAGGTTTTATTCACTTTTGCCAGTATGATTGGTGGCTGCTTCGAAGCAAAGTGGTGAGAAGTGCTGGCCACAAGTCAAACTGGGACATTTGAAGTTGATTTATACGCATATTATATGTATAGATATATTGAGATATGTGCCACTTTAATGTTCTTGTTGATGTTAGCAGAAAGTTTGATTGAATAGAGAAGTGACTTAAGCATAATGATTCCAGGAACTATTTGGGCAGTGCCTGTCCTTGGAAGGTATTAAAAACACCAACAAAGCATGGTAGTTAGCCTTTAATTCTAACACTTGCAGAAACACATAAATTAAATATATAAAATATAATAATCTATTTAAAATCTGCACAAAATTATTTCTAAAATGGTGTTTTAAAATTAGTTCACAATACTGCGGACAGAATTGATTTGTTTAATTTTTCCAATTATATATGTTGTTGCATAGAGGAAGAAAGATGCTTTTTCCCTGCATTTCATAGAGTCTCCTGATGAAACTACTGTAGACCAGGAATCTGAGGACGACCTCAGTGCATCCCGCACCTCACTCGAACGTCAGTCACCCCACCGTGGCAACACTACGGTGCACGTCTGCTGGCACAGAAATACCAGTGTTTCAATGATCGACTTTAGTATTGCTGTGGAGGTATCTGCCTCAGAACCACCTGAACTGCAGCTCCAGGCTTGCTTCTCAATGACAATTTCCTTTTTGCTCCTCCTTAACAAGTGTGCTGTTCCCTTGTCTCCTCCTTCCTGGGGAAGTTCCAGGCACGCTTATTAAAGGGCCTCCCACATTCCCAAATGATGGCATAAACCATCACTCAAGCAGCACAGATCTGCTCCTGTAGTGCACCTCTGTACAATCAGTTAGAGCAGTAATTTTTATAGAAGCAACTGTCAAAAAAAAAAAGGTGTTGGCCTTTAGAATGTAAAGCACTTCAAACTGTCTTAATGCTTTCAGTTACAGAGGCATTAAGTCATTGCTCGAGCGGAAAGGATATTGTCTTTAGCTGCTGCAGCCAGACTTTCAATTATGTGTATTACTAACTTACTTTCTTTACCTAGCCATCTTTTCTGGAACCTTGTCTCATTGCTCAGTCTCATCTGCTTTTTCTTTATTTGCATTTTCCACCTCAAAATAAACCCCTTTTTACCACTCTGATCACAGCTAAGCCAATTTGATACACATTCGTTAATTCTGTACTCAACAACCAAGGTGCAGACATTGTCTTTTCAAAGATTGAAATGAAAGACTCCTAGCTCAGTGTAGGTTTTAGGATGAGGTGGTAAGCCTGCTGAGGTGTTCTTCCTTCACCAGAGAGTCCAAGGAGCTCTGTGTACTTTATCACAGCCCTCAGCAAATGGAAATTTATGCTCTATGAAAATGGAAGAAGGAATCTTAAAGCTGAGTGGATCTGCACTCATGTGGCAGCCCTCAAACATTAGTCCACCATTGCTCTAGAGAAGAGATACTGATGCAGAACATAGTGATATAAGGACAAACATATTCACCGTTTGTGTAACTGTCTCTGTTTTTAAACAGGAGGTGAGTTTGCTGCTGAAGTATGACAGAATTATTCCATGCCAAAAAATGCTGACTGTAGAGCCTCATTTCAGTCCCATGTAGGTGGGACTTTCCATTCTTCATACCCTTATATCCTGAAAGGGAGGAATAGTTCAGCACAGGACAAGGTCTCGTATTTTTCCCTAAAGCAGAGGCCTTATTATAAATAGATGTAGAACTTATACCAGTGACTCATTCTAATGATTAAAACACTTAGGCAAATCTAACTAGGTCTGAGATCAGTGTGAACACTTGTTGCTCATTTTTGTTCCTTCCCTGTGCCTCCAATGAACACAAAGCAGTGAAGACCAAGCCACCCTGGAGCCATGCGTTGTTCTGTGAAAACATCTCCAGCTCCACTGCTGTTCCATGCGTGGCAGGGCCCGCTCGTGCTCACCTCGTCCTGTCGGTGCCTCTCACTTCAGCATTATCGTTTATTTTCTTTGTGTCTCTCCCTCCTTTCTGTCTCTCTCGTGGTAGAAGAGCCTCTCTCTGTCAGTGACTGTTCCTCCCTACCTGCTGGACTGATCAGTGATCAGCGGCCTGTTTCCATTTCATATGTCTGCTGGTACCGAATGCAAAGCCTGTCCTTTTATGATATCCTCCAGAGTAATGAGGTAACAGAAAATTAAGGAGTACACCTGCAACTTAGGGCAAGGAGGCAGTAGTCCAGATATCAGAGAACAGGATGAGTTAAAGGAAAGGCTTTAATGCATATCCAAGGCTGGTGAAAACAGAACTTTTTAAGAATACTTCATTTGTAGTAGCTAGACCAGGAACCCCAGATTTCGACTATTAAGCTTTACAAATTAAATTGTTAGCTTCTGCATTAGATAGAGAGAATGATGTAAACAACTATTGTGATCCAGGCAAGAGCCCTACAGTCAACAAGGAATGGGAAGTCATTGATAATTCACTGAGAACCCCCCTTCATTTGCAAGGAACAATGATGCCTGGCTTTCCATCTTCACTATATGAAGGAGCAGTTGCTTCAACCAGCCATTAAATACATGTACTTGGTTATGGCTGTCTCCTCCTTTATGTCAAACTGTCCAAAATCCAGCTAAAATTAAGGTGAACAGTCCTTGTTTTTGAAATCTTTGAAAAGTACCATGTGAATTCCCTGGGTACAGAGACCTCAGTCTTTATCTGCAATTCTAAAGTATGTCATAATTTTCCTTTACATCACAAACTCATGTCAGACTTTCTGTTTCCATTCTATTTAAATACCATTCTAAAAGAAGACAGTAGGATTAACAAGACTGAGGTTTAGTAACAGATTACCAAAAGCCACCTCAGTTGATAAAATAATTAGTGTAGTAGCTTTGAGTTTTTGGAAGTACCCAGCTGCAAACAAAAAAATATGTAAAGTACTGCTCAGCAGTAGAAAAATGCAGAAGAAAAGTACGTCCAGTCAATTGAAGAATTTTCATTTACAACCAGGCCACATAAAACCAGATGAAGTAAATAATTTTTCTTACAATAACTAAGCTGCAGGCACCTTTCACTGTTTTACTTGACTGCTTTTGATCTGTTTCAGAACCAGCTGTCTGGAAATCTGCTAAGAAAATTCAAAAACAGCAACGGGTGGCAGAAGCTTTGGGTGGTGTTCACCAACTTCTGCATGTTCTTCTATAAATCGCACCAGGTATCCGACTGGGCAAGTGTGAGTGGCTGGAGGTGACAGTGGGGGGTTCTTTTCCAAAGGGGCAGCTGAGAGAAAAGTGGGTATCAGTCAGGGATGCTGTGGGCTGGAGCAGCAGGTGCACTGGACATGGCTGCACACACAGCCTTCACTGCCACTGGCACACAGAGCAGGGCTTGTTCTCACTGCTCCTGGGCCAGTTCTTTCCTGAAGCTTTCAGCAGTCGCAGTACAGATCATTCGTGAAAGCACAGCCGAGCTCACCACTGCTCAGAAGCTGTGGTGCAAGTTCAAACCAGGCTTTTATCACTACAATTAAAAACTTAATAGTAACTTACAAATTCTGTTTACCATGGCTGACACTTAAACCAAACAAGAGAACAACGGTCAATGATTTAACCTACCTGAGCAAACATCCTACTGCAAAACTAGGGGATTTCTGTTTAGAATCTCTTGGACTCCTGAATCTGTTTGAGCAGGGCATAAGCACAAAGTTGCTACGTTATGCTTTGTTATAGAAATCCTTAAAGAAGGAATTGGAGAATATTCCACATGTAAGAGAGATAAAGAAACCGTTTGCCATGCAGTAACTGGACTTCAGCAGTGACCCTGCTGGGTGGCCAGCACAGCTCTAAAGGAGTGGGAGTTTGCAAGCTGAGGATGAACCTGGGTGGTGCCCTGCCAATGGCAAATGATGGAGCACCATGTTCATCACTTTGAAAGTAGTGAAACTCCAAGATATTAGCCAGCTTTCCTCCAAGGAAATGCTGATAGGATCAGCCTGCAGCAGATCCTTATGCAGAGGGTCTGTAATGATGGCCAACTGAAACTACCAGATAATTAATCTTATTGCAATTGTATAAATCTGGTATTTTTCTGCACACGTGTAGAAACACAGTGATCTTTAAATGAGGGTGTATCTGCTTTCCATTTACTTATGTGTTCTCTTTATTTAAGGGCATTTGATCTCACAGCACTTTCCATCATATCTTTTCAGGACAATCATCCTTTAGCCAGTCTTCCTTTATTGGGATATTCACTTACCCTTCCTTCTGAATCTGAAAACATTCACAAAGATTATGTGTTCAAGCTACATTTCAAATCCCATGTGTACTACTTCAGGGCTGAAAGTGAATACACCTTTGAAAGGTAAGTTTGTTTTTGAGGGAAAATTTTTGTTAAATTCCAGGAGCATTCTTCCAAAGGGTAGTAGATACAAAGTTTATTTAATAAGCTGGTTCAGTAATACAGGCAAAGTGGTTCAGCACAACTGGAGAAAGGACCTTTTAAAATTATAAAAGAAATTTTAAACCCAATACTGCTAAAATCAAGTGATTGGTTGTGATGATATGGAAGCAGTAATAGTAATTACTGCAAAACCTGAAATTATCCAGTCAGAATTGATCAGGCTGGCTGTATGGGGAGCTCCATCCCTCAGACTTCAGGAAGCATGTGAACAGATCACAGGACACCTCAGTAGCTCTTCAGAATAGCTTGGCTTCCTTTAGTACAACTGCATGGAAAATCCACACCTGAAACAAAATTCCAATTTTTATAGAAGCAGCTGTTCCTACTACATATTTATGCCACTTCACCATGTAATTTTTACACCTCCCACTGAACTTCAGATACACAGAGAGTCAGGGAAAAGGCACTACTCCTCCTAATTTGTGGTTTGCAATTGTTCATACAGGGAACTAATTTAGCTCTTTTATATGAAGCATGAACATGTCAAAAATCATGATGTCTTCATCAAAGAAAGATGCTCTTAACCTTTAGCCATGTCAGTCCAATACTATAAACAAGGCAAATTGTAGGAAAGTGGTGATAAAATAAAAACACAAAATGCTTTTTATCAGTTCTAGGAAAAAGAAGCAGAAACTGCAGCTAAAGTACATTTTTTTGCTCTCAGATTAAGAATGGTTGGTCTCAATTGCTCATTGCTTGGACCACTCAGAAAAAAAGATATTTGGTGTCTGCAGAGCAAATAAAACCACTATTAACTTCACAAGTTTTGGGACCCATACCTGCTGTTTGGGACCTGCTGTCTGTTCTCTCTAAACCTCCTTACAGTTTTGGAAGTTGCCTTGAGACAGATTTAGGGGTGAAGTAGGAAGATGCTCCCGCAGGCGCTAAAAATCAAACTGTACAACCAGTAGCACAGACTATATCTGTCAAGAAATTCTCCCCTGGGAACTGACCTTCCTTCTGTTTGTGTCTGTCCTCGTGCCTCCTCACAGATGGATGGAAGTGATCCGAAGTGCCACCAGCTCTGCCTCTCGTGCTCGAGCTCTGAGTCACAAAGAGCCTCATGCCTATTGACGGCTGAACAAGCCGCTGTGTTGATTGTCCAGCAGCTGCTGATTTTCTAGAGGACATTTGAAACTCTTTTTCTCCCTCCAAGTTTAGGAAAACTTACACTTTGGTAAAAGAAGAGAATTGAGTACGGTTTTGCAGAAACTTTCACAATTCCTCAGCAAAACTGTTTAAGTTCTCTGAATATACAAACTAGCTTACCATCATCCAGTGGCTGCGGTTCATTTCATGTCTTGTATTTTGTCATTCTGTGCTGTTTTTAGCTTGTGCCAGTATTAAAATATTGTCCTTATTAGAGTGCCAAATGCCAAAAGATGTTTTGTTGCCTCAAAGATTGCACCTAAAAGAACTCCCAGATGACTGAAATCTGAAAACTTTCTCCTCTGAGGCAAACACTATTTTCTTCTCTTTTCATAAAAATATATTATTTTTCTTTACCATGTTAATCTGTAGACTGCTGGGCTTTTAAATGTAGATGGATTTTCACAGTATAGAATATAATTATATATACAGCAAGCAGTCTAACAGGAATGAGATAACTTTCAGATTTCATGCTTTTTTCCCCCAGTCTTTCTACATTTAATCAGCAACGATTTACTAATTTTCTATGTTTAACAAGGAAACAGTTGACAGCTCATTCTCATTTCCCTTTGGGGTCACAAATCCATGTGGTATAAATAAAGTATAGGGTTCTTACCTAACCATTTTTTTGGTGCAAGTTGACCAAATTGTTCATCTGTTGGCTTTGAAAAGTGAGTACTACTTGCAAGATGAAAAATTTTTAAAATAATCCAGTGCAATATTATTTGGGCTGTTAATGTACTGTGAATGGTTATGTAAAAGAAGAAATTAAAGGCTGTGGTGACATTCTGCTGTTTGTTTTACAAACTTGAAAGAAAACCTGTATGCTACAAGAACCGCAGCTATTTGTGATTCATTTGTAGTGTTTTGGTAACTAAATTGCTCTAAGCTGGGGGGTACTACTGAAGCCCCAAGTTTTCATCCTGCTTGCTACACATCCCAAATTGACTTGCAGTTGGAATGTCAGTCTCTCCCTCTCTCCCCTGGGGCTCAGGCAGACAGAGAATGACTCACACAACCTGCAGCAGAATTACCCATTTCGTATGCCTAGCTTCAACATCAGCTGGCACCACATTTTGGACAAGCTGGTGGCGCTGAGAAGATTGGCAGCACTGTATCTGCAAGGCTTAGATGCTTTCCCTTGTGTTCTAAGAAACATTGTCACTAGGGTGAAGTAAAGCTTCCACTGGCAGAAGTTTGCAGGGCTGGTAACACCTATCACCATTACAGGTCTTGGAGGAAGCACGGTGCTAAGCAGAGGGGGCCTGAAGGTCAGTCTGGGAAACGAAGCTGGGGAAGTTCTAGCCCTGCTTTTTCTTCATCCAGCTACTTGCTCTGTTAATGGCTTGTCTGTGTGCGATGTGTAAAATGGCTTCTTACAGCTTTGCTCACAACAAAAGGGAATAAAATACCTCACACCACCACTGTACATATGCCTGTTTCGAGACAGTAAAGTTCTTTCTGTTACCCCCGACATACCTCTGTCCAAGATGAGGATGGGCTCCAAACCCCTTAGGACATGCAGCAGTCCCCATGGCCAAATCCAAGCACACCCTGACAAAGGGAAACTTTCCAGAGCACTTCCTTCCGCTGCAGGGAGACCTTCAGCCCCCTGGGCAGGCAGAGTGCTGCAGTTGCTCTTTGCCTCAGCTAGTGCCCCTGGCTCTCCATACCAGTGCAATAATCACACTGATCCTGGAGCACTGCCTCTGGCTAAGATGGGCTGAAGGACAAACTTGGAAAGTAGGTAGGAAAATCTGAAGCCCATTTTCTCAGCTGCAGGTCCCACTGCCTTGTCCATTCCGAGCCTGTGACCCTGCCGTGTAGTAACATGCAGGAACTCCAGTGCTTCAGGACTGACTAGGAATGCGAGCACTGATCTTCGTAATGAGGAGAAGAGGAAATAGTACAGCACAGGTGAGCAACAACTCAGCTGCAGCCATGCTGGTCTGGGAAAACAATGCTGGAAAAGCAACAGCATTTGATGTTGCTATGAAGTAAAACTCTGCAGACCTGGTCCTGCCAAAAATTTTTATTATTCAGTGGTAAAATAGTACCTTACAAGACATGGCCCTGCCTCTTCCCTTTAGAATTGTTATCCATAACAGTGAAAGGCTTTTTTTAATGTAAATTATATTGAGGGCCATGCCTTTAATTCAGCCAAAACTGAATTTTAATTTAGAACCCTGGGGCTTGTTGGATAGAATGTTCATTAACTGCTGTTTGCTGCAGTAGTTTATTCTGAGCTCTCCAAAGAAATCAAGTAACGCCTTTTCTCATTAAGTTTCACTTTTACACAAGGTGAATTTGGAAAATAAGGCAAAGACCAAAATACAGCGAAATTTGTTGTTAATGGCAGAGACCA
The DNA here is from genome assembly GCF_000277835.1 of Geospiza fortis. Lineage (NCBI taxonomy): Eukaryota > Metazoa > Chordata > Aves > Passeriformes > Thraupidae > Geospiza > Geospiza fortis. The sequence goes on from NW_005054363.1 coordinate 2,152,760, forward strand.
AGTTAGGCTGTGGGTGCCACTCTCAGAATACCCACCTAATCACCATTTTCACCTCTTTGTATTATTTTTCCTATTAAAAAAAGTTTAACACAAGAATTTTTTTTCTTCTCTACTAATGTGATTTTTGTTTTAAAATGGAACCATTTGACCTGCTGTCACCTGTCAGCATTTTTCTAGGTGTCTATTCCCAGGGTTAACCCAAAACTGAAATGATAGGAAGAGAGTAGAATCAATTGTCCTAATACTCTTATCTTGGAAACGGGCAGAGTCTACATGTATGAATAAAACTCAGTGTACTAGAAAGCTCTAATGTACAACCACTTATTTTTAATCCTGATTCACATCATAGCACTGCCTGTTCAGCCAAGCAGGGCCTGCAGAGAGGGAGGGTCACTGTGTGCCAGGTCAGAAGCTATCACTAAACACATCTCTCTCAGCTGCAGGGAAACCTCAGACAGGGCACTCCAGGAGATTTGCTGCTGGTGCTGTTATTACTCACCATGAAATAGCTGCCAGTTTCCAATAATGGGCAAATAAAAACAAAATAGGGACTTCATTGCCTCAGGAGGTAGCACCACAGGTAAAGGGATCAAAAAAGCCCGGACTCCTGTAGTTTTTTCAACAAGATTAAGCATCTCCACCATTTATCTGCTGTCTAATTTAACCTCTGTTAAGATGTGTTTGATAATATACCTCAAACCTACCTCTTTTCAGAACATTTTATTTGAACAACACTGACACCTTAATGCCTTCGTAAATTCAGCTGAAACCAGACAAAAATGACAGACTGAAAGACAAGTCAGCAGGTAGGGGAAAACATGCTGTGAAGCATGTTTTGCAGAAATCTTGATTAAAGTCTCTGACTAAGGAGGAAGAAAAATTCATTTTAGAGACAAAATCAGGTGTAATAGCCTGCCATTCCATCAGCCAAGAACAAGAAAGAGGATCAAGAAAGACCTGGAAAGCCCAGTCTTGCCCATTCTTTCTTTCTGTACAGGACCAATTACATGGTCTTAGCCCTCAAAAGCACAGATGCCTACCTGCAGGCAGATGCACAACTCCAGCTGCTACAGCACAGGGACACTGCCTCAGCCCTGAGGCACAGGAACGCTGGTAGGGGACAAAATAATGGGCGATGTACTACACATACAGTTTTTAGCAGCAGAAAATAGTAATGAAGTACAGCTACAGGAGTGCAGCTGTCACACAGTTTGTCACCAGGTAAAGGTGCAATCCATGTAGTTTGTTGTGAGCACTTAATCGGTTTCACTGGGCTGGCAGGATGGAGGCTACAAGGTGGGTTTTAAATCACTGCCATCTACAAGTGCTACAAATTCTGAGCTGACTGGCATTAAAAATCCAACACTATTTAATAACCTTTCTGCATATCATTACTGACACATGGGCAATAACTGCTCTAGAAGCCCACAGAGCATCTTCTTCAGTGAAGGGACCCTGAATCTCATCTCACTGACCACTCAGGTGGCAACATTTCATGAAACTTTTCCTTCTTTATTTCTAGGTCACGTAGTTTACAAGGAGGTTTACTGTGTTGGTGTAGAGTGACAAAAGTGAAATTTAAATACACGGTTATAAACAGCAGTGTTACAGAAAACAAGACACACACTTTCATGGTCCTCTGTAATCATGCATTAGAGGTGGCAGGAAACCCTTGCATACGATTTGTCCATGGCATGTGCTCAGCATGTGCAGTTCCCAGCATATCTGCACAACACAGTTAAAAATAGGAAGCACATTTGTGCTATACCTTCAGCTCCTCCCCAGCAGCCTACAAAACCGATTTGGAATTGTCCTGATCCTTGCATGACACCTGTGCTTATGAGCACTGTGGATAATCTTCCAATGGTGACTTTTTTCAAGGCAAAACACATTTCCTTCAAACTCAGGTTACTGTAAAACTCCTACAAACTGGTACCACACAGTTTAAAAAGTAATACAGAACGTGACAGAAAGTAGTGAGAGCTAAAGAAGATACTGTCCAAGTACATTAAAAGCACATTAAGAGGCAGATGATGGGGTGCCAGGCTACAGGAGGATGGGAACTCACACTGAGCCAGCTGCTTTGCAGTGAGGTGCCAACACAGCCAGCCTCACCTTCCCCCTCCACCTGCACCTCTTGCACAGCAGGGGCAGAACACCCCAATTAGAGCATTCCACAAAAATCAGTTTATCTTCTGTTCCCACAAGCTCACACACAATGATGGAGCTGCAAAGGAACCGTGGCATATCATCCTTCAATAAACTGGTCAGCAACTACAAAGTGCAACTACAGGGAAAATTAAGGTAAAAAAATAGATCTGAGAGTTATAAAAAAGCAAGCCTTCAGTTCAAATAACTGATTTTATTGTTTTTAAACAGTGAGTTTATTTACTGCCTAATCATGAAATCCCTGACAAATAAGCAGTTCTACTAATTTAAAGGTTTGCATAAATAGGGATAGCTTGTCATTTAGTATAGTCAAGACTGAATGAAGTACTACCTGCACAGAAAAATCATCAGTGCAACATCGCAACACAGACATGTTTTAAGCATGAAAAAACCTCTCAAAAATATCAATACACTTCTTTTCCTCTGAGAAACTGAGGTGGTGCTTCTTTCAAATGAAGCTCCTCTTCTGTTACCAATATAGACCTGATTTTTAAAGCATCAATACTTTTTAATAGCAAATGATTGTACTTCTACATTCAAGATACAGCACGCTTTTTTTTCAGTGAATCTCAGTTTAAGATAGTCTATATTTAAATAATCTGTATATTACATATAAAAATACACATCTCTACCATAAATGAGGTCTTGTCTTCTTCTAAATGCCCAAGCCTTTTGGCCACCTGCCCACACCACAAGTCTTATTCATCTTAAGCTCTGACACATTGATCAAGCAAATTCTGCCACTATCTACTCAGAGAAGTAACTTCCTCAACATACAGTCCTGGAACACAACTAAAATGCAACTCAAAACACATATATGTAACTTTCCAAATGAGTGTTCAAAGAATCTAGCTTAGAATTTAATTCAACTTGCTGATTGATAAATTCTTGACATTCAAGCCAGCAGCATAAGTTTAACTTCCCCACTAAGTCTCAGAGTTCTGTGCGTCTCCAGTTAAGCTCACTTTAATTTCCAGTCCTTACACTAACAGATGACTAGGGAACCATCTACACTGATCAATTTACATTTCCAGTGCAAACACACCTGTTGATTTCCTTGTGCAGTCACAGCACAGGGATCTATTGAAGGCTGAATGTTCTCATATTGACACATCAACAGGTAAATTTCCATTGCGCTGCATTCTGATGCCCATTTCACAAAAGCACTGCTAAATTTGTTTCCTCAAAAGTGAGCCTATACATAACACTTAAGAGCACACTAAACAACATAATTAAAATATTAATCAAAGTGGAGTTGTAAAACATTGCTCAAACTTTAGCATTGTTCAATTTATTTTAAACTTCCTAAGCCATAAAGGAAACCCATTACCTCATGAGGCTGGCAAATGAGTAATGCCTGAAAGCATGGCCTCAAGATGAACACACACCCACATTTCTTCCAACTGTTGTTCCAACCTGGGCAGAAGTTTATTAGCTCTGTTAGCAAGACAGTGTCCTCTTACTATTAAATTCTTAAATTAATAAATTAAGGCTATTAATATGCATAGACTAAGGGCTACCACGGTGATAGAAGTCCTGGAAGGAGACCTCGCCAGCTTCCACAATGGTTAGAGTACCTGGGTTTCTTGTACCAAGCTAGGCAGATATGCCTGTATTTTAAATGTTAAGCCTTTCTGTTCCAAAGCTCCCATCCATATATATTTTTTTTAAAAAGTAAATATATAAGTTACTTCGCGGTCATGCAAAGCATAAAGTCATCAAATTCCTCATTAAAAGAAGGCAAAAATGCTCTCTTAGCTACTGGAATAAGAAGAACCTGAATATAGTCTTGGTGAAACCAAGGTAAACCTCAGAGTAATACTGTGGGGGGGGGAGGAAAAATAGCAGCTACCTAATCAACTGTGCATACAACTAATGAACTAGTATTACTGTTTCCAAGATCTGTGACACCTGAATTCAGCTATCTAGAAATCCTCACAGGAATAGTGGAAATTTTAAAATTCAGAATTTCAAGAAGGAACTTTTCTCTGAACAGGCAAGCAGCAGGACCCAGCACACAGCACTTGGGCTGTTTCTCAGTCTCTCTGTCCAACATCTATCCATTCTGGTAGAGATGCACAGATCCAGGCAGCGAGACCAAATACTGAATCTATGGATAATTTTTCTTTTATGCCAAAAGACATTTGTTTTAATGATAAAAATAGGCATGATAAAGAAATACTTGCCACTGTCTCAGAATCTACACCTTAAGGAGATATTTCAGAATAAATAAAGGGAACAAAGATTTCCCTGAGCATTTTAACATGTTCAGGTGAAAAAAAAATACTGTGTCTGAATTTCACAAGCTTCACAAATATCTGTTACTAAAACTGAACTATTTCAGAATTTGCATTGGCACAGTTTGAAACTGAAGATATGAAAGAACTCATTCTCTAGGAAAAACAATAATTTAAATTTAAAGCTTTGAGAGACCAGGTGTATGGAATTTAAAACAACTAGAAGTAGTACCATAAACAGAAAGTGATGCTCAGAATATAAGTAAAAAGAAAGAAATGCTAGAGAAGCAGAATAAAATTGTGTCTGTGCTGAGGTACAAATAGAAGGTTCTATAATACAGGATTAACTCTTTCAATGGCAAATACTTCACATACAAAAATCTAACCGAGATTCACTTATCACATAATTCAAACTTTACATGTAATAAAGGCAAGGCAATACTCAGTTATGGCCTGTCAAATGTTTACCCCACTAACATTATCTACAAAAGCACTTTACCATTTTGTACACAGTGATTCCTTATGCACATTGAAAGGCTTTCTTTTAAAAAAGACATTATATACATATCTGTACACAATTCCAACAACCATGCTCCATCTCTCAGTGGAATTCTTAAAGCAAGATACCTGAGGTTTCTCAATATCTTCAATTTCTCTATCACAAACCTAAATATACATTTCAGATTTTACAAAAGGACACCTCCCTGGAATATGTGAATTATTATTTTAAAAAATTATAGCTTTAAGGAGCTGAAAAAGATTGCCTCCATCCAAGAGACTTCATTTTCACTCTTAGAATGTCCTTCCTCCCAAGGACTTTCCAGAGACTGAGAGGCAGAACAGCATTAGGGTGCACGCCTTCAATGCAGACACCATGGGATCTCTGCTGTCTTGGGAAAGCCAGGAAGGAAGAGTATGTCAGTAGGATGAAGAACTTCCTCCAGCTAGGGAATATCTGAAGAGAAAAAGAAATAGTTACTGTTGCAACTTTTAGGAAGGCATTCTACAAGAAGCAGCAATGAAGTGATTCCATTTTATGCTGTTGAAGTTCCGGCCTTTTCCTTACACAATGGGACCCACCACAGCCACCACACCTTAAAGGAAGAGCCATGGAACTGAACAGCCCTGTTAGAGTATCACTGCTTCCTAACAAACAGCAACAAACTGTGCTCAAATGTGTTACTGAGCAGCACTTAATGATGGAAGAACATTTAGTGACTCCAACTTCCTTACTCTGCAAGCTTACATCAAATCTTTTCAAAATATTGCTGGGCCGGACAACTCTATCTCTTGATCTAAGCAGATTCTTAAATCATCCAAAGAAATAAGCACACCTTTAAATCACATTAAGTTCCCAGTAAACTTCACCAAACATCCAAAATCAAAACTGGAGGGGGAAGGTAACTGGATTCACACACATTACTGGGCAGCTATTCTGAGGGTCCCAGTTAATTCATTCAGATAAGCTTACAAAATCCAGTTCTAACCAATCATAAGGGGCAGTGAAAATGTAATCAGAAACTTGTTGTTGAAAACCTATCTTCAGTAATTAGCTAGCAAATTGAGAGGGTATTATACTGAATGACCTAAAGATCTAACAGAGCATACTTCTTGCAGCACTCGAACAAGAAGGAATTATTTTTTTCAGAATTTGACTAGCTCCAAAAAACAGCTTTATCCCCAAGGGAAACCTACTAAGCTATGGAATGATTCAAGCTCATTTTTAGTGGGAGTTCTTGCTATTCATTCTTTCACTCCCTTTCTGGAGTCATTATCCCATACTAGCTGGAATACAATCCCTGAAAAATAGAGACAGTTCACCCAGATATGATCCACTGACATTCTCTATGAATAATTCTTTCTCTCCTAGAAAGAGAATGGAGTGCTTGCCTTCCCTGCTCTAAGACACTATGACCAAGAAAAACAATAACAATCCAAGAAAGCAGAACAGAAGGAAAGCAATGCTAAACAGGTATACAAAGGGTTCTGGAATCTTTCTCACAGGACAAAAATTATGAATGTTGTTGTTGTGACAGAACAAGTAAGATCACTTCCAGCATCCCCAAAAATGCCCGTGTCTTGGCACTGTCTCCACATGGCCACTGTCAGCCTCAATTGCAGCATCAAGTCTTTGAGGTTTCCAGTTCCAGGCAGATCCTGTACCAGACTGATAAAAATACAACACTGAAATATTAGCTGATGAAAGACTGGATTCAATTTTGGAACCCTGAATGGAAACAACTGAGATGGAAGCTCCAGCAGGTCTTTCAAGTCTGCCAGGACCAAATGAGACAGGACAGGACATCTGGCATTAGAAGTAACCTTTGGGCTTCATTCTTAACAGCCCATAAAGCAACAAACATGATTGCTTGCAAGTTTCTTGGCACTGGTTTTTACTGAAGGAGAAAGTGCCAGCCTGGAAATCCTGTGCTTCAACCTCAAAGCCATGAATTCCTAAACTTTACCAAGTTGTGGTCAGAGACAGTGTAAGGGAGACACCTGCTCAGGGTGATCTTTTTCCATGTAGTGGTCTATGATTAATCATTGACATGAGTTTTTTCTAGTACCAAGCAATCCAATCTGGCTGCTGTGAGTTTCACAATAGCTGTGGGCTCCCAGATTCAATGTTATATTTATAGCCTCTTCCAGCAGCAATTCTGAAATTTATACCTCTTATCTTTTCTTGTGCAGCATTTAAAGGAACAGAAAATTGATTATTTGTTCCTAATATATTCCTAAGGAAGGCAGTTAGAAAATCTCATTAAATTTGGCCTTTTGAAGACCAAATATTGGGTTTGGAGGTGTCACCCAAAGGCCATAAAGACTGTCTTTAATGAATGAACAAGGAACCACTGACCATGTGAGTGAGGGAAACACAGACCCAACTGAACAGTCAATTTATCCATGTGGGTAAAAGAACCTAAGAGTGACACAGAGTGTTCTCTGCAACACACACCCAGACAGACACCAAGGAAGTGTGTGTCCCTTACATGAACTGCAAAGTGAAAAGCCTGTCCAGTCTCATTTGACACACAATATGCACACCAACAGGATGGACATGCACATGTGCTATCACCTGAAGCAAGAAATTAGAACTGCTGATACAATTAGGTGTTTTTCCAGTAAGCAAACACAACTGCACAAACTGCAGGCACAAGTGGTTTTCTTCTTCATTAGTAACAAAAATGAATTCTTTCAATTCAACATACACCAATATTTATAGAATCAGATTTGCAGTTTTCTGTAAGCCATGCTGCAATAGCTTCATTACCTCTGAAGCCTCTCCACAAGGTGTGACACCATGGTATCTGCAATGCCTGGACAAGCCTCTTCAGCTAAATAAACTGCCTTCCTCAGTTCTTCTATGGAATCTGTGTTACCACCACACACCTCACTCTTCTCTTTCAGCTGAAAGGAAACCAGGAAGAAATATATTAATGAGATATTAATAAATATTTCTATACACAATATAAGGCAGAAGCTTGTTAGGAAGTGACCATCAGTGTTCACAGTGTCAGCATTTGACTTTCATCATACACCCTCACCTACTGAAGACTTTTTTCAAGCAGAAGTTTGTCTTTACAGTACTCATCAGGACGTCATTCATCTTCACACATCTTCAATCTTCACACATCCTTTTCAGCATGCTCACAGTCAAAAATGACAACAAAGTATCCCAAAGAAAAAAAAGCAGTATTTACCCATAGCTGTTTGGTTTCAGGATGTTCTTCCTATACTTTAGTATCCATACTTACACACCTATAGTTTATACATATACACTGCAGTCATTTTATCAACTTTTTAAAATAATTGTATCTTCATAAATTCTTCTCTTATCCTTCATATATTCTTTTTCAAAGTTGTTTTTAAGTATTTGGGGGGAAGAGTATAAAAAATATAAAACTCAGAATGGGAACAAAATATAGTTTTCTACACTGAAATTCAAAAGTGAAATTCTTGATGATCTGGTCCACAACTGTATCTTGGAACAGATCTTGAAATTTATAGTAAGATAAATACATAAAGTAGTGTCAAAAATAGAATGCTGCAACCCAAACATTTACACACCCTTTTCTTGTCATGTTCATTGCTTTAGGCCAGCATGGCTGATGTTACTACCATGCATATCAAGCATTGTTAGGAACAAAATACAGATCTCAGAAGCAGACATACCCAAGGCACAGCTAACATGTAACACAGCAAGTTCAAAATGGGTAGTAGCAACCTTAGGTGTCATTCATTATATTTTTCAATTTTTATTCAGATAAACCTTGGAATTGTTAAGTTTTAAAGCTATAACTTACCTCTGCAAATAAAGGGGATATAATTGTAGACAGGCATTGGGATAGAGGCCTCTTTGGGATATCCTTTTCCTTTAAAGAAAAAAAAAAATCTGACCAATTTTATTTTTGAAAAAAAGCATCCTCATTGTATGCTAATTAAAGACAAAATGTAGTTCCAACATGCTACACTTTATGAAAGCTCTGTTTCCATATATGGAAAATGTTCTACAACATACTATTCCAATGCACTGTGGAAAATAGAGGCTGAATTAAAATTTGAGACTGCAGCACCTCAAATACACGCAAGCTCAAAATTAGAAGGGGAAAAAAAAAACCACAAACCAAACCCACCAAACTCTCACAATCCTACTGACCATTAACTAAGTCACAGACATGCTGATATTTACTAGGTTTATCCTGTATGACACAATATTTTTCTTGTATTTCTCCAGAATTTTCAGAGTCAGCAAAGCAACAACCTGCTCTGACCACACTGCTTGCAGAAAATACAATGAAGCAGTTCCTAAACATCCCTTATTCTGGGTTGCTTGGGTTTGGATTTTTTTTTTTTTGGACCCATTCTGTTCTTTGTTATATTTTTAGTCTTTTTCCTTAAAAGACCAAAATACCTTCTCCAAAACTCCAGCCTAGATTTGCACTGTACTGGTTTTAGTTTACTATACAGAATGAGATTTTAAAAATACAATATTGCCTGGTCTTCCTCCAGTGGTTTTATTTCAAACTAGAGAAATATCTTGGTACGTATTTTGTCAACTACAAAAAAGGACACATTAAAAGAATGCCCAAAATTCAAGGCTTACTCAGAAAGTTTTGTGAAAGGCAACTGTAGAAAACACATTTTTAGCAAAAGTACTGGAAGTTTCACAATATAAATGCTTTTAAAGGCGTAAAATAAAATCACCCCACTAAATTATTAAAGCAGAATTATCTCCTTGTATTATGAAGTCAATATTTTGAGCACCTTATTTCTTTGCAACTCCAAAGGCTGGGCTGCTCCATTCTCTAGATTCTTGGGGTCTTTTTCTCTTATTGTAAAGATCCACTCTTCTGAGTCACTCCCACCTGAAGCCTGACCATCTGCTTCACTTCAAGGGAAAGGAAAAAAAATAAATCAATTTTTATTACCTACACCTTACTGCCATTGTTCATTAAATGTACACACTAAATAGAAAAACTCAGTAAAGAAGTAAAGACCAAGATCAGGATTCTATTGTGCAGGCCACTACATATAAAGACAAGTATGAAAATTAAGGTAACTTTTTTTTTGGGGTAAATTAAAAATTTAAACCAAGATACTTCACCAGATTCAAGGAAGTGAAGCATTACAGATTGAAAACATTTTCCCAAGTCATATTAACAAGTTACATGAAGTGTTTTATTGCTATCTGAAAACTGGCTTTAGCAGAGTACCTCAACTCATTAGAAAAAGGGGATAAAATTAGAAAACTAAATTCACTTTTCTTGCCTAGAAAATTAGCTAAGACACTGGAACTGTGATCACTAGAAGGCATGAAGCCATTAATACTGTAAAGAAATAAACAGCTGTAATGTCACCCAAGAAATAACCTGATGCTTGCCATTAGCATGCAGCCTGGAATTGTAGAATAGTTGTGTTTTCTTTACTATGAGGTATTAAATCCATTTGTGAATAAGTTGTGGCAATCTCTTCACTTGAACCTCATTTGCACAGTGTTACTTGGCTGTGCAGCTTGAGACCTTCTGGCTGCAGAACAGCTGGCCTCATATCTAGGAAGAACCCTGGACTCTACATAAAAAAGAAGGTAGCACAGAATATGGGCCAGGAGAGATTTTCCTCAGTGACTGTTACTTGTATGAAATTGCTGCCAATACTAAAATTGAGATTGCATTCACTTAGCAAGGCCACTAAGCTGAAAAGCTGCAAATAACTGAATACAGCAATACATGTGCTAAAAATAACTCCTTGGCTTCTAAAGGAGGATATCTTATAGACTCCTCAAACTTACGTATCCGAGTCATCAGAACTGGAGTCGTCATGACTTTGCTCAGACTTCCATCTCTTATGCCTGTCAATGAGGTCAGCCAAGTAAGATGTTTTCTTGGAGTTTCGTAAAATGAACTTGTGTTTTAAAAGTTCTTTTGCGGTAGGTCTCTTAAAAGGAAAAAAGAGAGAGTTGAGGTTTTTTTAACCGTGTTAAAGTGTTGAGTGACTCACTACAAAAACAAATCCAGAGTTTAGTCTTGATACAAATGAGACTTTAAATATATACAGTATCTAAAAATATACCTGTCACTTATGTCATACCACATTAGAGAAGCTGAATGACACTTACTCATGCAATTCACATAAAGCAGTCAAGTTCTCTACTACACACTGACAAACATGAAACTCACAAAGCTTGGGTCCTTGTTTAAGCAGGCCTCGACAAATTCTTTGAGGGATTTACTGAAGTTTCCTTCCAGCGTTGGTGGATTGTTCTTAGGAATGAGGAACAAAACTTTCATTGGATGTAATTCTGAATGAGGTGGCTCTCCTTTTGCAAGTTCTATGGCTGTTATGCCTAATGACCAGATATCTGCCTGTAAGAAAGAATGCTTTTAAGATTAGGTTGGAGAAAGAAAAGAAAAGAAAAGAAAGTGTTGGCTTGCTGCTCTAGGTTAACCAGCAACACACATCTGCTTGCTCACACCGTCCCCTGGTGGAATGGGGGAGGAAGAGAATTTGAAGAGTAACAGGAGAAAACTTCTGGGTTATGAACAGTTTAATAATTGAAATAAAATAACAATAATTATAAATTATAATGGAAAAGAAAATAAAGAGAGAGAACTAACACCCAAGAAAGGCAAGTGATGTAAGTGCAAACAGCTGTTCTCCACCAACAGGAAGATGCTCAGCCAGTCCCAGAGCAGCAGGGACTTCCCCCTGGTTTTATTGCTGAGCATGAGGCTGTATGGTGTGGAATATCCCTCTGGTCAGCTGGGATCAACTGTGCTGGCTGAGTCCTCTCCCAGCTCCTTGTGCACCCCCAGCCTGCTCAGTGGTGGGTGAAAAGCAGGAGAAGCCTTGACTCTGTGCAAGGGCTGGTCAGTAATCAGGAAATCATCCCTGAGTTGTCAACACTTGCAGCACACACTCAAAACACAGCCACATACCAGATAAGAAGAAAATTAATTTTACCCCAGTCACAACCATCACACTTTTAAAGGTAGATTTTTAAACTTTACTGTAAATAACTTAATGTGTAAATTGGTTTTGTTACCATTGTTTTATGCGATTAGCCCCATAGCCCAAGTAAACAGAGTTTCTTGGTTGTCTCCACTCTTCAGTATAAAACAGTTATACTAAGTAGAGTTTAGTTTTTTTTAAATCAATCCTACTACACCAAAAAGCAATGGCAGAGTTGTTATAAACTAGGATTTTATCTACCATATTCAAGTACACTCTGTAAATATGGGGTAAGTCTAAAATATTTACGTAAAGTGTTTTAACTTGCACAAGATTTTTCCTCAACATAAATTAGCTAGTACAACCATCAGAAATTTAATACATTAGAATATAACTTCCCTGGAGTTTAACACTGGTTTTATTTATCATTCTTATTCACAGACTAGAGAAATGCAGTCTTGAACAGTAATATTCAGCTTTTTGGTCCAAGTAGCCTCTAAAAGTTTTCACCATCAAAATGTGCTACTCTTTCTAGGGAATGCTGTCTCCCTTGATACAAATCCTATTGCAAATCTGCCTGAAGTAATATGAAATAATGCATTATAATTCTCTTATGTTTTGCTGAAATCACAAACCCAAAAGTCAAGAGAACGGATAATAAACCTGTCAGAAAGGTAAAAGAAAAAATTTTTCACAGAAATGTCTGTTCCAAGGACAAGATACCAATTAAAATATTTATGTTTGGTTTTTTCCTGTTTCTTTTTAAGTGAAAGCAGAACAAAGACTTGTTCTCAGGAAAACAGGAAAGATCTGACATGAGCTGTCTGGTTTTACTCCCAAACAGAGCAGTAGGAATTTTGCTATGCTGTAAACAGATCTATTTCCAGGGACTGGACAGAGCAGAGATTTCATTCATCACTGCTGTCTTTATGATGTACCCCTGTACCCCACCTGTGTCACCCCTGTGGATTCTCATGGTTATCTTTGACAGACTTGCACACATCCATTCCACTATCACAGCCGCAGTGCCTGGCCCAAAACAAGCTCCTCCTTCCTTGTTCAGACAGTATCCTACTGTTAAGAGCTTAGTTACTTAATTTTGCAAGTAAGAATGAAAAAAAAAAAATCAGAGTCAATTAGCATACCATTGAATTTATGAAATGCCATTTTGTTAGCCCATGTTACAGAACAGTTCCTGAGCACAAAGAATTACATAAGCACATGAGCCCTAAGTTTCATTTATCTTAATAAGAGCATTATCAGCTAAGCTCTCCTCAAGCCTAATTATGAGTAATTTCCCTCTAGCAGGAAAGTTTTTCTTGGTTACAAAAGAAAAATGTCACCTGTGAAGATGAGTCTTCATGTCAACAACTGAGTATTATTATTTCAAATTTATTCAGAATTTCAGTTTCTCAACAGTGAAGTGTTAAAGCCACATAAATGGATACTTTTCCTCTGCCAGACTTTCAGTCACAGGTTTATATTTGTATATACACATGCTCCACATCAGATTTACATGTGTATGAGTACACAAACATCTACCTGCACACACATATATGTATATAAATACTTCCTTTTTTCCTCATGTACTTATAACTGTACTGCTAGTGACCTTCCTCTACAAAAATTAACAAAAAAGTGCAACAAACCATGTCTGGTCTAGTCATGCACACTAGACTCTTTGAAGTACCAGATGGGTTTTGGAAACTCATCATCAAAAATAACTCACCCCATATTCCTCTGGAATCATATCCTCCCCTTTCACAGATACGAAAGGAAGTACCAATTGCACATGTATCCAATTAGGCATTTCTAGGATGGACTTGACTGTGACAGTGAAACCCCAGAACAAGCACAAATAGTTCTCCAAATGGAGAGGGATAAGCATGACCTCAGGATGTGGTGGCACCCCATTCACAAGCTGTAATTTTTAAAGTTTCAAAACTTGAACAGAAATTCTTCTTCCAAGTTCAGATGACAGTCACCAATTCACTGGTAACTACTATTTACTGCAATATTGCCATATGCCTTTCCTCTTCTAATCTAATGAGTAAAATTCAGTCTGGCTTTGAAGTTCTTGTAAGTCAAAGAAACAGGCCATGTGCAAAAGACACTTTCAAATTAAATATCTATTTTTTACAGTACAAGTTTTATAGTAGAAAGAACAAAGAACGAGATATATGAAAAATGAAGCATGTTAAGAAAACATGTTTTCAGATAAGACAGGAAGCAAAGGAAGAAGCAGAAGCATGGCCAAAACCTAGAGCCCTTTCAAGCTTTTATTGGGAATGCCTCATCAAGTATCCAAGACTCTTATGTCCATGTGACATTGCAGAATGAAACAGCCAGAATGGACAATGTAAGAGCTGAATCATACTTTGCCCAAGTGATGATCATTCCCAGGAGCCAAACCTCAAAAAAAACCCAAAAAACCCCAAACCCAACCAACCAAAACCAAAACAAATTAACTAACTAAAAATCCCCCACAAAAACACACAAAGGGAAAAAACCACAACCACCATTCAAAAAATGTTTACCCAATTTTAAATTGGGATTTTGGGGTTATTTAAGCTTCTACAGGCTCTACAGTGTTTTGCTTGCTATAGGCTCTTTACAGAAAGATATCAAATAGGGAATTAAGCAATAGTACAGCCTAGACCAGAATCAGCCTTGGCAAATGGAAAGAATCATCCCAACCTGTCCCACTGCATGGAAATACGGCCAATCAACAAATCCCTACAGGAAAATCAGAGGAAATGGGCAAGGAAGATGAGTTCAGGGAAGAACATAAGGAAATACTGGTAATTATAATAAAGAAAGCTGATCTTAACACAAACTGGGCTTGAGGGTGACCTTTGTTTCACACCTGCAGCTGCAGCAGTGGGCTGGGCAAAAAGCCTTTCCCGATACATGGGTGTCCTGCTGAGCTAGCCAGGCCATGTGGGGCAGGGAGAAGGCAGGGGCAGCAAAGAGTTGTATATGTACCTCAAACAAACAGAAGCAAAAAAACCCAAGTAACCAGCACAAAGAACTCTGAAAAAAGCAAGAGGGTTGAGCTGCCTCTAATGGGCATATTCCTTCCGGGCAAGCAGGGACACACAGTGCCATGCTGGTGAGAATACAGAGAACAGTAATGGAATCACATTTCTATTGTCACCCAAGTATGTATTACGATTGATATATTGTGCTTGTCTTGAGATTCCAGTATGCTGATGTGCCACTCTGCTAGATCAAAATCCTGTATATAGATAAATTTGGCATTTAATATTAACACCTCCCAAATGGCAAATCTGAAAGAATATGGTCAGAGCAGCATATCTTGCCAGAAATGAGTAACAGCCCCTTCAAACAACACTTCCGCATCCACCAAATCCATATTCTTCAACTGTGTTGCTGGCTATTTTTTTCTAAAAGCAAGAGGAAGAATATTAACATTTTGAATATATTTGCACTCTTCTACTTTTTCTAAATATCTGCACTCTTCTACTTTTAAAACAGCCAAAAATACTCATCAATAGAGTGGGAAAAAAGGTGATGGAATGCACTCGTGAATACTGTATCATTTTTTGCCATCTGGATTGTCTTAATAAACTAGGAAACTTAAACTTTAGATACAAATTAGGAAATCTTTCCTCACCAACAGCTTTTAGCTGCTAGGTGTCACTGGAACACATCCTCATGTAGACACAGCCAAAGTTATTAGCTGCATTCTGAAGACCAACTTATGCAATTCAATTTAGAAAACGGAAGGTCTCATTAGTTATGCCTTGAAGTACCTCACCTTTGAATCATACGCTGATTGCTTTATTACTTCAGGTGCCATCCAAAACGGTGTTCCCACAAAGGTATTCCTCTTTATCTGTGTATCTGTTAGCTGCCCAGCTACTCCAAAATCTGCCAGTTTTACTTCTCCTTGTTCAGACAGCAATACATTAGCAGCTGGAATAAAGAGAAATACCAGAAATTAAGATATGTGACACCATTTGACAATGTAAGGGTGCTCATACAGGTTTGCATGAGTTCTTCTGATATTCTTTCATCACAAATAATAAAACACTTTACCTTTAATATCTCTGTGGATTTTCTTTTCCGAATGCAAGTAATCGAGTCCTTTGAGTATCTCCCTCAATATTGTAGCAATCTGAGTTTCATCAAGAGAGCCAGGCTCTAACTAGGAGATGCAAGAAATGTTTAAGTATGTATAAAAAAAGGACAAACAGAGAACAGAAATAACACTGTGACTACAAAAAGAAAGTACTCCTTCTGTCAGCCCTCAAAACTTCCAATTTTCTAACTTCATAATGTGAGACAAAACAAAATACTCTTTTTTAAAATACATAGTTCTAAACTAAACGGCTTAATGAGCAATAGGCAAAGAAATAATTTATTTTAAATATTATGTAAAATTTGTTAAAGGTGCCATAGAGACAGACCCTCAGGTTATTGCTTTGTGGTCAGGTATGGTGGTCAGATATACTATGCCTTTGAAAAGCATCTGATTGTTAACATTACACTGAACTTGGATGTGCAGCTCCACAGACCCTATGTGGACCCAAATCTCAAAGCCTGAGCAAGAAGCTAAGACATTCAAGGTACTACATCCATCAGTCTATGACTACGTACTGCACTGCACTGGACTTTGAGAAACTCTCTAAAACTCAATTCAAACTGACAGACTGAGAGAACATTAAAATTTTTCAAGTAATACTGGAAATATAAATCTGCTAATTGTTAAAAGATTCCAAGTAATTTTTCTTATGAGAAGAATCAGTAACATTATATGATCCCAAAGTTCTTTACATGTGATATGAAGTCTAAAAGTGAGAATAACAGAGGAAAGGTCACTACCCAGAGAGACAGTAAGGGCATCTTAAACCCTGTCCTTAAACAATAAGGGCATCTCCAGGGAGACTTTCGTGTCCAACAGTTAATATTGGAAATATTTCACTATTCTAGTTTACCCCACAATAGCACTCACTGAATGCAAAATCATAAAGTTGTACCTCTAAAGCTTCATTCTGTGAGAAGGAAAGCATTCCAGATAAGGATTTTCAGATAAAAATAAAAAATAGTACATCCCTCAGAAATCCTCATGCATAGCAACAGAGGTAATATTTCATGTGACAATGCATTTGCTTTATCTTTGCAGCTTTAGTTATAATCTCATTTGCTTTTCCTTAGCTCTGCTAGTACCCACAATATTACCACTACCTGAAACTCACTAAGACATTCTCAAAGCTTTGCTCCAGCCAGGCTGTGAGCATCAGTTTGAGACGTGGTAACATGACACAGCACATCTAATGGGGAAAAACCTCTTATGTCAGCTTCAGCTCACCATAGTGAGGAGGAATTACTGAAAACTGAACAATTCCGAGAAGACTGGCACTTGTACCTGGGTCACAATTTGAACTATACTCCAAGTTTGACCAAAAATGTACATGCAGTTGCATTATATGTACTTTTTCTTGTGAGGCAGGACTTTGAAATCATCCAGTGCATATTCAAGTACAGAAAACACCAAGCTAGAATGACATGTGTGCACTCTGAACATAGAATTCCAGGATCTCGGTAATCCTTGCCTCGAGTACGAAAATGTGGCAAAGCATGCCAGGTTCTAGTTGAGAACCATAATGTGCATCTTAGAACTAGGAGAACGTGCAGCAGAACACAAATTGAAAATTAATGAAGCACACAAAAGGTGCTTAACAGACACTTACAGGATGATTTCAGTTCTGGGGTGAAATTTCTTCAATAACATTTTAAGATGTGAACAAGTACTTTCAACTATTTCTAGGCAACAAACTTAGAGAATAAACACACAGTCATCACACAAGTGAAATTTGTGAGATTTTAAAAAAAGAAGAAAATATGGTAACATGTGTTTTCATTCTTCTCTTTTATACCTATACAAAGAAAGTAATAGTTAATTTATAAAAGCAAACCCAATTTCTAATTGCTCTTCTGTCTGGAAGAAAAAAGTGATCACAACAATAAATACACATTTTTTTATCATATCTTTATGGGGAACTTCATGAATTTTTACACAGCCACAGAACTCCTAACAGATATGGAAGCTAAAGGTATAAATGGGTTAAAAAATACACAACTGCAAGAAGCCCACATTTAATATCCACTCCTGTTCTGAATGTCACCAGAGGAATCCCTTCACAGTGACCTTGTTCCTTTTGCTCTTTCCTCAAGCATTTATCAGTTATCCTATCTGACAACTGCAAACTCTGCCACAAAGACATTCTGCCTCAGTTTGGGTAACAATTTTCACATACTTAAAACATGCATTATTATTTCTATAATAGTGTTTTTAAATCCACAGTGAACATAAGGAGGTGTGTCATATGGGAGGGGGCCTAGGTGCTTTTTAATAGCTGAAGTGAGTGTCAGCATCCAGTTACAGAAAATATGATCTGCACTGACCCCTCTGAATTCCAATTCAAACCTGGCTACTCCATCCCAGGTGCAGAATGAGGCTCTTGCTTCTGTTAAATTTCATACCCTTGATGATTGCACAGCCCTTTGGTCCATCCAGGGCTCCTTGCAAGGCCTCTCTACCCTCCATGGAGTCCAGAGCTTCTTCTGTTTCTTTGAAATATTATTTTTAATACCAGCCTAAATTGTATTGCTGTCTGTTTAGGCTTCAGAAAGACTTCAAACAAGGAACCTTTTGTTTATTTGTTTGGGGAAGGGGGTGGTGAGGAAGATACATTAAAATGTATAAACTTGTATAAGAGTTGTGGCGGCAGAATTAAGAGATGCAAAAAACAATTTTCAGGCACTAGTGCTCTCTGGCTGACTGAAGATTAGCATTCTAAGATGTTTATATCCTGCTTCCAATATTATGTTGCTTAGTTCCCTTCTATTTACACAAATAATCAGTCATGCCTCATGGAAAATAACATTTTTCTGGCATTGACAAATACTTTTATCCTTTCCTGAAAGTGAACATTGCCACAGTCAAGTGATCTATTATAGTTTCCAGAATTATAAGATAGGAATATAATTATGTGAAGTAAAGTAACAAAAAAACATGCATAATTTACTTACTAGATCAAGGGCAGAGCCTCCACCCAGATATTCCATTATTATCCATAATTTTGTATCCTGTAAAATAAAAAACCAAAAAATGTATTAAGGTTAAAAAAAAACAGAAAGAAATAATAACTTAAATTAATGGGACTTGTCACATTCTTTTTGATGAAGAAATTACCTGTAGTTTTGAAACACCACTAACATTTAGTTGTTCTTCAAAAATATCTCTGGATTATTTACTCAAGAGTGTGTGCATGGAGGAGAATGCATTTTAATTTTAAAATTCCAATTATGGACATTCCAAATATCAAACAGTGTTACATATAACATATTTCCTTTCCTTAGAAAATATTATCTCGATTTTGTTGATCATCTTTATTTGTGCAGATATCTCAAAATATTTTCTTTAGTAAGCTTGACTCCTGTCTAGTTTAAATTGAAATAGGATTTATTCTTCATTTTTCTGCATTGTTTCATTTTCTTGAACAGTAAGTAGGTTTTCTCCACTAATGCTTATGCATCTGATACATGGTATAGAATCTTTGCACAGTTTTGTTCAAAAAAGAAGAAGCAAAGTAGTAACGAAGATTGTTTAAGATGACTATAACAACTTACTAGCTCCAGCGAGTAAAAGAAAAGCTAACAACAACATCAAGCTGCTATATTCCTAAAGAAAACCTTGGTATATATTACAGGACTGTTTAACACAAGATATACAACACAGTGTGAAAAGAAGGAGACTGGACCCAATAATTTCTTTCCACTGTTAGCAGCATCTTTTTCCCAAATACACTAAGAGAAGCAGTTAGCCCAGCTTTTCGTTGCAGTACCAGCCCTAAAACACACAACAAAGCAAAGCCACAAATCAACTACATAGGTATTCAAACGAAATTGCTGCACAAAACACACTGCTGGTTTAGTTTTTATGATTATCAAGTTATTTTACACTTTGTTAGTTTCACCTCTACAGTATGTACCAAACTTTCACAAGACCTCTACTATAATAATACAGATATTTCTCAGAGCAAAGAGTGCATAAATAGCAACAATATTCATTTACTTTATCCGACAGAATAAAACTTCATGTAAAAATAATGGCTCACAGCCAGGACATCTGACTCTGAATTCTCATCTGTAAGCATGGATCCAAATTTTTAGAGAACTGGTAAATGTATTGCAGGACATAACTTCATCTAAATCCTCTGAAGGATTAAAATTTTAGCCCTTAGGACTCACTTAAGTCTTCCAGTCATTATTATATTTGTACTTCATTGCATCCACCCCCTCTCTGGGCTCCTGCTGTAGGTAAATGTGCATTTTTCCTACCTCCAGTTACACATACCGTACTATTTTTAGATAAGACCCTGGATTAGGGTTCCTTCTTCATCCACTATTTTTAACACAGAGATTCAGCTAAATTTAGATACCTTTCTTCAAGAATCCACTCATGCTATTTGACAAACACAGTCTTGTTAAAAATATTTCAAGAGAGCCAGAACACGAATTTTAGGAAAAAAGAGTAATTAAAAAATATAATCTAGCTCAGTACTGAGAGACAACATCCTGATAGTGCTTACGTTCTTGCAGACACCACAAATATTCCAAGAACTGTAACCCATCTTGATAGAGTCTCTTGCAGTACTGAAATACTTGTTTTTCTGCTAAAACTTTTACATGTTTTTCCTGTCCCTTCAAGGCTCCAGGTCCTAGCAGTTCCAGAACAAGAACATTACTGAGATGTGTCTTATAGTGAGTCAGCCTAAACTTGATCAAAAGTTTATATTTTGCTGATAAAATGTGTTTTAAAGCTTTATGAAATTTACAGAGTATTCACAACTTGCACTTCATTTTAATAGTAACTTAAACACAAACATGCAACTGCATCACTACTTCCTAGTTCACAGGAAATGCCTGGTTGGGAAAGAACAAGGTAAAGGAAGCAAACAGATCCCTTGACCCTTTTCAAGAACAGTGAAGAAAAGAAGGGAAAAAGAAAAAAAAAAAAAAAAGGGAAAAACGCCCAAACATCCACAACACCTCACACAGATGTCAACATGAGTTGTGTCTTCCCTTTTCTATTATCTCAAGGATTCAAAGAGGTAACAACTCAAAATAAGATATAGTTTCCCAAAAGAGAAACTCTCTAGAATGCTAGGTACCAAATTCTCAGGCTGAAAACTAGAAATTAGAAGTAGAAAATAACTCACATAAATATTTAAGAACATCATTTTAATTACACAGTTGCACAACTGTATAACACAATTACACTACTACATGTTATATTACTCAGTCTTTTAAAATCATCATTTATCATTTCAATTGTTTTTCTAGATCAACTAGTCTTTGCTCCTGAAACTTTCATCATCAGCTGCCTGAGGCCACATGTCTGAATTTACAATACAAAAGCCATTGATCCACTGAACTCAGTAATTCTACATTTTAAAACAAACGAAGTATGGAAATACAGTTAACAAACACACACACAAAACTGTATCTGTATCCCTGTGTAAAGCTAAGTAATAGCAATCTATTACAATTATGCCATCTTTTTATCTGGATCCTTATATTCAAAGTTATTTTTAATTCTCTATAGTTCTCCCTTGCCTCAGAAATATTACTCAACTTCATCGATGGTTTTGGGTTTTTATTTTCAAAGTTTCCATCATTCATATGAAGTATCTGAACAGATTCATATGTTGTACTCAAATAAATTTAATTACTATAGTAGCAAATCTTACTATCACCTTTCCTTAATTCTTTTTGGAATTTTTTTAAGCTTTCTTATATAAAATCTACATCTATTGTAGACAGAAGATGCAAATAAATCCTTTCGATAAGACAGCTGTAATGAATTTCTCAATATGTATTTGATTTTAGAGCCAACAACTATATATACTGACTTTATGTCTGTGGGGGCTTGGATGCTAGCTATCCCTCAAAAGCACTCTGTCACTCCCTTCCTCACCTGGCTATGGGACAGAGAATACAGCAAAAGGCTCATAGGCTGAGGTAAGGACAGGGAGAGAACAATCTCCAGCTGCCCTCATGGGCAAAGCAGAGTAAAAATGGGGACATCAGTTTCATTTCTTACTAGTCAAATCAGAGTAGAATAATGAAAAATAAAACCAAATCTTAAAACCCATTCCCCCTAGCCCCTTCTCCATGGGCTTAAATTTCACTTCCAAATTTCTCCATCTCCTCTCCCCACTGGAAATGGGGATGGGGATCATGCTCAGTTCATCACATGTCTCTGCCACTCCTTCCTCCTCAGAGGGAGGGCTCCTCACACTCCTGCCCTGCTCCCACAGGAGACAGTCCTCCAGGGACTTCTCCAACGTGAGTCCTTCCCACAGCCTGCACTTTTTCATTAATTGCTCCAGTGTGGGTCCTTTCCAGGGTGCAGTCCTTAGGGAACAGCCTGTAGGTCTCCCACAGTATCATAAGTCCTGCCAAACCTGCTCTAGAGTGGGTTCATCTCTCCATAAGGCCAGAAGTCCTGCCAGGAGCCTGCTCCAGAGCGAGCTTCCCACAGGGTCCCAGTCTCATTTAGGCACCTCCACCCGTGTGGGTGGTGTGGGTGTCCCCCATGGGCTGCAGGTGGATCTCTGTGGTCCCACTGAACCTCCATGGGCTGCAGGGGCACAGCTGCCTCACCACGGTCTACACTAGGGGCTGCAGGGGAACCTCAGCTCCAGCATTTGGAGCACCTGCTCCCTGCCCCTTCTCCACCAACCTTGGTGCTTGCTGTTCCTCTCACTTATTCTCACTCCTCTGTCCAGCTGCAGCTGTGCAGGTTTTCTCCTCCCTTCTTAAATCTGTTATCCCAAAGGCCACAGTCACTTAGGGGCTCAGCCTGGGCCAGCAGCACACCCACCCTAGAGCCAGCTGGCACTGGCTCTATGGGACTTGGGGAAAGCTTCCAGCAGCTTCTCACAGAAGCTGCCCCTGTGGCCCCCCAGTACCAAAACCTGGCCATGAAAACCAGAGATAATGCCTTGTAACAACAGCACAAGGCCAGCACAGAGCTACTATCAATTGACTTTGGCATCACCATAGCAACAGGCCTCCTCTCCTTCTTTTCTGAGTATCTCTGGCATGCCTTACATTCCCTAACACCTACTGTCTCTTTCCATTTTAAAGCTGCCCAAATTCTTTTTTTGTTTGAACTTCTCACCCTCTTCAGTATACATTCTCCTTTTGCTCTCAAAGAGAACTCTGAAAGCACTATATTTTCTTCCATAGCCTAGATTAGTAATTATATATTACACATAATCACTTACACTCTCAAGAAGATACTACATTTATATACTGACACTAGCAACATTCAGTGCTTCACTTTAAGATCTGAAACAAGAAGAATTTTCTTCTACTAAGCATCAGCCACAACACAGCACTGAATTTTCTTCAAAATACAGTGAAGCCATGGTGAGTCATCCATCCAAATTTAGAGTTATTATTTCTCTATAAAATTAGAAGCAGATTAATGAGGGCACATGGAATATTTCCTTTTTTTTTGCAGCAAGAACAAGGGGTTTTCCTCTGATACTATGAAACTGAAGAAAGACACAGCTAGAAGAAACTTTTTTAAAAGAGTTTCTGTAGATCCTTTCCAAACTATGGTTGCTCTTCTTGAGGTCTGACTTCTGATTTTAACTCTGAAACCACAGAAAACTTTACAATAGCAACTTCAGCTCCGATGAAGTTTCCTTCATCAAGTTACTTCCATACCATGAAAGTACTTGCAAAATAAGTGCAGGTACAGTAGGTAAAGAATTTCTAGTACATAAAAATTGAAGACTGTACACTGGAGAAAAAAGAAGGCCATCCACCAAAAAACTCATATAGAATCTCAAAGGTACATTTTAACTGAAATCTGAGGAAGACAGAAGACCTACAGAAACAAGAAATCAAGATTACCATGTGTCCTGAGTTGGCTATATGATGTTTGTATCCCCAGTCATCTGTTTTGTTAATGCTGGATAATAAAACAGATTAACATCTGTTTTGTTAATGCTGGATAATAAGTTTTGCTTGTTTGTAAGTCCTTACAAAGTTAAAAAAAATCTGAATAAACATGGGAGAGGCCTACCTTCAGAGATGCTTTGTATTTCTTTTATGTGAAGAACACACACATTTCTTACACAATGATATTATACAGGAGAGACCAAGCTAAAGCAATCAACTCAAGTATGTACTGATGAAATTGTTTCTAAATCTCCTTTCTTGTGGGAAGGAGAGACTGCAGAGGAAAACCTAACACAGTCACAAAAAAAAAGGACTGGAAGGACCCTGAAGTAAGTGCACTGAATGACCTGTGCAATTTGAAAACTGTAGTAACAACAGTAAGCATATATTTGTTTTTAAGTGAAATAAAATCTCCCCATACCTGTTGTAAGAAAGAGAATTTCCCAACTTGAATTCATTGTGAGAAAAGGCATTTCCCACCTTAAATTTAGGGTACGCAATTAGCAGCAGAACAAAGTATATTTATAAACATGTGTAAAAAGCTTGTTTAGTTATGGACACAAGCCGCGTCCAGACTTCACTTAGAATCTCTATTTGCAAGCATTAAAACACCTATGAACAATCAGAAGCTAGAAATACTATATTTGATTGAAATAATACAACAGATTTGCTAAATTGACATATATACAGAAATTTTACCATCACTGCTTTAGAAGAAAAACCTCAAATACAGAAAAACGAAAGGACACAACTTCAACTGAAAAGAACAGACTAGTACCAAAACTGATATTCACTGCATAGCTTGAGATGTGGTAATTTGTTTAATAAATTTTTCAGTTATGCCAAAGTAATAAGGGCCAGGAAAAGACTCTTATATTTCAGTACTGATATAAATTTAGTATTGATATTTGTAATTCTCCAAGCATAAGAAACCAGATCAAAAGAACCTAGAAATACACAATGTACACAACATGATAACTTCTCTAAATTGCATTCTTGCTGCAAGTAGTTACCATTACATGGAGATTTGTCTTCTGTTAATCTCATATTTAAAAACCCAGAGAAGCCTGACAGGCGCAGTAATCAGAGTTTTTTTAAATACTGATTCTTAAATGCTCAACTTGAAAAACGAGATGCAGACATCATGTATCTCATCTTCCATAACTACTTTAAGCCACTTTTCTAACTGATTCCCTCCATTTTTGAAAGAAAAAAGGATTTTTTTCAGGATCTAATCACTCTCTTGTTTTTAAGTGCATCTGAAGCCCTGCTGTTTGTCAAAGCCACCAGGTGGCAGAATCATGTAATGCCAAAGATGCTTTCACCCACTCCACAAGCACAATAAAAGAAGGGCCTGCCCCAAAACAAGCCATGTAACCCATCAGAGACAGAAACACAAACTACCTGTCTAAAATGAGTCTGAAAACATTTATGGCCCTGACACCCTTCATAACAAGAGGAAGAATGATTAACCAGAGAACTATACCTTAAGGGATACAATAGTTCACATATGTGAATTCTTCAAAGTGCCTTCCTTTCCTCACAGTCATCAAGCACAGCTTCAGGCACCATCTTGTTTCTTCACCCTCTCCTTTCAATCCAAGCCACAACTGTAGCCACTAGATTATTATACATTAAGAACAACACTGGTATTTGAGCTCTTTATTTATTAACACATGTGGACATTGGGAAATTACAAAAAAGATAGAGATCAGGCACAAAAAGTTACGATCTGTATCATGCCATAAATGATGCATTTGGGCAATGACAGGAAATGGCATTTATGTATTTTTGGTTCCTGCTTCCAAAACTTTCATCAACAATAAAGGTCTGAAAACGTGTATCAAGAAACATCAAGACCTCCAAAACACTGTAAATGTCCTTGCCCTGGAGCTCATCCTATCATAACAAATAATACACATACAAGAAAATAATTATTTAGGGCTTTAGAGAGAGGACACCTGTGAGTTGATGCATTGCCATTACATCTGTGAAATTAATCAGGATTTGCAAACTTTCCACTAGCTGACTGTTCTATTTATAGACCCACAGATTATTATTAGAACAGATACCAGCTGCCAAAATTGAGTTCTTCAGGAGTAAGTACAAGATGGCTATTGCTGTTATTCAGCAAATGAACAATTTTGCTAATGAATACAATTCATGGCCTCAATTCTTGTCATTTTTTGACTAGTTTTAAATATCACATATATATATGCACACACACATATTATATATTTTTGACTCAATTTAAATCAAATCAGAACTACACCCAGTGCTGCCATATGTTAACAGCACAGAATGAGTAGCATATCACTATCTGCTTTCACTCCATTCTTTTCAGTACACAATCCATGGAAAGGGACAGAAGGTAAGCAATGCACCCCTGAACTTCAAGCAGTCTATCCAGATGCCAGTCTGATTGCTTAATGCCACAGAATAATTCTTTCAACAGACAGCAAGGATTTGACAAGGGATAGAATCACTGATACCAGAAGTCAGATATTCACATTAAGTTTCTCCAAAATTTGAACATTATAGGTACCCAATTCTGTTAGTTTAAGTAGTAAATAAAGTCCTTTACACTGCAAATGGACAAATCAATCCTATTACTCCAAAACTCCAGTCCTACAGCTGCTAAACAGTTTCAGGAAAGTTTACAATGTTTTCAAAACTTTGTGGAATTGCCTTGGCAGAAACAAAGTCAGGAAAAAAAAATCTTTCTATGCTAATTCACATCATCTTTCTAAGACAGTATAGTTTGTTCTTGAAGGCAATCTCAGTAAGCGCTGTATTTTTCTTTCCATATCTCCATTTTCTGAAAGAACAGAAAATTTTTAGCCTCATTAATAAGGAATAAGAATATCACCATTACTCCAACACTTTCCATGAAGCACAGAGTTTCACAGTGTACCTAATCCTTCATTTGAGCTTTTCTTTGACAACCTAATTGTCTGCTAATGATTTTCTATCTAATTCCTCCTACTACAACAACAACACAAAATTGTATAGGTTGGTGTGTTATTTGAAAGCTATTTGCTTATGTTATTAGAGATTTCATTAAGTAAAACCAAGCTCTAGTATTTTCTGAAGACACTTTTTTCAAAGCATTTGAAAATCAGATGGTGCAGAAAGACAACCATTGGTTTCAAAGAACAAGAAAAACTATTATTTATGAGGTAACAGCACTACACATACACAGGTATGCCACCAAAGACATCCTCTGGATAAATTGTCCTCTCCCTCCCCATGCTGACACAATTAACAATCCATGCTTTAGAGCAGAGTCTTCAAGTACTGTCCCATTTTCTTAGAAAGGTGAAAAAGTACTGAAACACCAACAGATGCCATGAATTAGTTATCTTTAACCTTGCAAATTCATATACTACCTTGGGATTTTGAGGTGTAAGAGGAGCAAAAGCAGATGGTACGGAATACAGACTAAGATAAACTATTAATCACGGAAGTATGACTAAAAATCTTGCCATTCTGAAGAAGATCATCTGGTACACTACTAAAGAAAACAGTTTAAAACTGTTAACAGTTAAAACTGTTACTAAAGAAAACAGTTAAAATTGATTTTGCTTCCTAATTTTGAGTTCTAATCTCAATTTGAAAGAGCAAGAATGTTGCTTTGAATATCAGCTTCTTCCAGGAAAAACTGACAAGGAGGAGTAACTACATTTACCTTTAAAATATTTTTTAAAGTATTTCATTAATTCCAGAGTCTCCAAACAATATAATACTTCCCATCTATAGCTAGGTCTCTCATTTTACCAGAGGAGATGTCCATCAACGGACACTTTTAGACTAGAAAGCAGTCTAGCAATTCTCAGTCCTATTTCTACTCTTCCTTACTGAATTTCTAGAGAAGCAGGCATAAGACCAAACTTATTTAAAATTATGTTCCCCACCCAAAAAGAAAACAAAACACACACACACACACAAAATAAAGGAAAAAAAAAAACAAAAAAACCCCCACCCCAACAAAATAAACACAGCCACCTCCACTTTCACTGACAGTAAAAGGCAGATCAAATGAGGGAAAGAAAAGTTGCCTTCATTTCCACATATGTCAGTGCAGAATTAGGAAGGACATTATTTTCCAGGACAATCTACTTCTTCAGTACCTCAATATATTTGAATATACTAAAGCTTCAATAGTCTGAGCGCCAACTATACTCTCCAAGTCCACACCCTTAGAAAAAAAAATAGTAGCTGTTTAGTAAACATACGGTCATCTTTACTAAAGGAAAAAAAAAAAGAAAAAAAGAAAAAACCCAACACAGCAAAACCCCTAGAAGGTTCTTCCTTATGATTCCAGTAATATTCTTAGTTTTCATATAATAAGAATATACTGGAATATATAATTTTATATATATGTATACATATATAAACACAGAATATACATAATATATATTATATACTGGAATAAGAATGTGAAAAGAAAGATCTAGAGCTGAGTATTCACTCAATTCCCCTGAATTAGCTGGAGAAGGGGTCGATGTCACCCCTGAAAAGTTTGCTTTTACAAAACAATAGATTTTTAAAAGCTACAATTGGCATTTTGATATTTACACTATCAAAGTAAACTTCTATTTATTGTAAATTGCTTTCTTTACTAAATTACTTTTCCACAGGTATTTGGAAGGCTGTGCTTCATGTAGGTAGCATATCTAACAGGAAAAGTCATTCCAAAGGACGTATTTCCCTCAGGGAGAATAAAATGCCACAATTTACTTCCACAGAAACTTTCTGGAATAATGCTCACTAGAAATTTAAGCACACAAAGAATTAGGTGGAAATCATCTGGATATAAAGAGCTAATTCAGAAATCTATTTTAAATATGTGTTTAAAACTGTGTGAAGTAAGTAGCATTTGATTTTGATTTCTTTTTTTTCTTCCTCCAACTTTAACCTTAAGGAAGAAGAATTTAGAAAAGCGCAAGTTTGGACCTCATCCAAAATATGAAAAAAAAAACTAAGGGAATGAGGGGAGCATATGTCTGAGTTATACTCCAGAAATGTAGCATGTCTTTTTCCCTTTCACTGGGGGCACGTTGTTAAGTGAATCGACAGCAATGGACAACTTTGTGAATCTTAAGGGGGCTGCAAGCAGCTGCTGAGGCCCCATAGAGTTCTCAAAAAATTGTTCCCAAAGGAGCCATGAATGATGGCAGTGCTGTAGTAAAGAATATTGCCAGGCTGGGGTGCAGGACTGACAAGTGTTTTGTCTGGGGAGCGTTTCTGAGGCGCTTACCTCCTTTGAAGTCTCTTGGCGTCAGGATGAATGCTAGCTGTCCTGGGGCTGCCATCCCTTTGAGGGGAGGGAGATACAGATGAGCTCAAAGGTTCTCTTCTAAACACAAGTCCTTACTGCAAGCTGGCCAAAAGGTCCCTGCAATCAAAGAAATCATTGTGGTTTTGCATGTGGCGCATTTATGTCCTTTCATCAAGGTTTGTCAGCCATCTAACATGTTCAACCACAAAGGAAGAAATAAAGGCATCTGGTGGGTAGCCAATGCAGAACAGAAACTAGGTAAAGAGAAGAACTGCACGTTCCAGTTTGGACTCTGTGAAGTCCATGAAAAACACAGGTAACATGACACTTCGGACTAAGCAGAATCATCTCAGTATACAGTATTTTATGCATGTATACATGTATAAAAAAAGCTGTTTGCCTTTGGAATCATTCTCCAATCCTCTGAAACTCCTGCCTTCTTCAGATCTCAAGAAAAAATGTCACATTTCAACTCCTAGACACATATACTAGTCAACTCTACTATCTAAGGCAGCAGACACTCTTCAACAATTACCTCTTGCAATCACCACAGCAGTATACAATTAACCTTT
This sequence comes from Geospiza fortis, assembly GCF_000277835.1. Lineage (NCBI taxonomy): Eukaryota > Metazoa > Chordata > Aves > Passeriformes > Thraupidae > Geospiza > Geospiza fortis. The sequence continues at coordinate 2,182,477 of NW_005054363.1, forward strand.
AAATGCATCCTTTTTGCCACAAGCTAGTAGTAGGAGAGCTTGCAGAGCCACTTGCTTGCAAAAAAACCCACAACAATGAATGTTCTGTCACAGTGCTGAAAAAAGATTCTTTCTGCAGAGCATTTAGCAGACTTTTGTGTTTGCATGCCAACATGCTAAAGCCACGAGCTACATGTTTTTCCTAAAGTGAGTCATCTCTAACAGTGTCCATATTCACAGCCTCCTTGGCACATTTCCTGGGCACATGCCCTTCCACCATAGAAATGATTCTTTATAGCCCAGCTGTCACTAGCCTAGGCATGTCATATTAAGCACATGATTTCTCAGAGCTGCAAATTAGTGGGCAATCTGGATCTGTAACTTTCTACCAAAATACATTACAGTGGAATCAAACAGACATATATTTATTGAATTGGCTGCAAAACTAGCTCCTAGCTAGTAAATTCAAGAAACTTGCACAACAACAGAAGAACAGCACATATTTCACTTGATAAAGGAATGAGTAACCACTACTTTGGAACATTAAGTGTACACAAACTCATACTCTTCCTCCTCCCACCTGCCTACAGCCACTTTCCTTGCTTCATAACACAGTGGTGGAAGATGGAAAAATCCTGCCTCTTACAGCCACTAGCCTGTTAACTGTTACATTTTTTATTCTTAGTAAGACTGACAAGATTCATCCTTCCCTTCCCGATCTTCCAGGTAGATAAATACTTCATAACCATATCTACCAAGCTACTGCCTTTTGCGGGGGGGGTAAACCTTACTAATAACTGGGGTAAATCTTCTCCCAGGAAGTCCACATACAGAGACACACAAAGACTAATGTGTGTATCTCTTTAAGTGCTAAATTACTTATGTGGTCCTATGATAATCCCAACAGACCATCTACTCACCTCTTATAAACAGTTACCAAGACAAAAATGTAACCCATAATCAAAGCTCCAAATGGAACTGAATTTTACTGATACTGATACAGTTATTGATGAACTGTACAAGGCCCCAAACCAGAAAACTGGAAGCAAAAACGAATCAGGAAATGGGAACCAAAAGTAAATTAGTTCACAGAATTCTTTACCTCAGATAAATTGTATTACATCTAACAAAAGAACCTTGCAGCCAACAAATACTGAGATTAGCAATTTCCTCCCCACAAAAATGTCACCCTACACCTGTGTATCTTAAACCTTCCTCACTGGAGTAGTTAACATCAATAGGACTCAGTGGGTTTATAATTATTCCCCTCTCTATACCAGAAAAATTCCAACAAAAACCCCTTCTTCTCCATTGCCCAAAAATTGCTCTAATGCTTACATGTGTTCCTGTTTACCCATTACATCAAATTTAATTCAAAATGGAAGTTACAAATCAGATTTACTTCTTAGCTCAGATATCAATCCATTTATCAGTTTAATCCCTTTTTTACCACTTACTACAACTTCCAACATCTTCTACACCCCATCAACCTATAACCCTCTTTTCCTACCCCTTTTGCATTCACATGCTATTAAATTCCACTACTCCCTTTACAGAACACAGATAGGCCACATAGGCCAATCCTTCTTCAAAACTCTTACTACTGATGGCATTGTACACATGTATCAACCTAAATTCCACTACTCCCTTTACAGACCCACATAGGCTAATCCTTCTTCAAAACTCTTACCACTGATGGCATTGTACACATGTATCAACCCTACAACAGCTCAGAATCTTCAAGTCAGATTTCTGTCAAGCTCATCATTCCAGTCCCAACAACACATATTTTTTTCTGGAAATTCTTAATTATTTTTTAGTTTTTGTCTTTACAAATTTTACCCTGACCTAATTACTGGTAAAAACACCTTATATTCACATAAATAACTTCCATTCTCCCTTCTTCTTTTATGTTTTTATTTTGCTGTTAGAAGTTGTTGCTTCAAGGAACTACTGAAGGAAGCAAAAAAGGTGAAAGCTCAGTGCCTCCAAATGATCATTTTATTCCAACTGTTATGCAACAGCACAGAATTTAACAGTATAAAGAAAGAACCTTAAGAATTTGTTTGAACACACTGGCTACTGAATACAAGAACTGCAATGTTTTAGAACTACTACAGTCCTTAAACCTATTAACTGGGCAACTTCCCTTTTGAAGTTCAGTATTTCTGAGTCTAACCAACTTTCTGAAAGTTCAACATTCAACCATTTAAAAATGCTTACTAACACATTTTGCAACATGCCATAATGTCCCTTAAGTGTAAAGAATGTGACTCCTCTGCTTTTATACCACTATGTGCATACAGAGCACACAGACACTTAGAATAAGTAATTTGACCCAAAAAGCTGCATAAATGCCAAAGTATACTTAAATAAAATAAAGTCAACTGAGCAATACAGACTACCTAACATTCATATTCAAGATGCAACAAAAACACAGTAACTATGTAAAGTAACTGTGTAAAAACCAAAATGTTTTGGAGGTTCATGAGAACATCAGATCAACAGGTTGGCAGCCCAGGACTAATCACATTCTAGATGAAAAGCTTTGTGCCAGGAAGTGTATCTGTGCAAAAAAATGGGGAACCAGCCCAAAAAACTAATGCACCTAAGCCTAAACATAAACACATACACACAGACACACACACACTCTTTTTTAACCTCTACTGCTGGCTGGCTGATGGAAGAGCCTCCATAAACAATATATTGGCAGTGGGCTTGCATAAAACTTTAGACTAATCTGAACCATCAGTGTACAATGCTCGAATCCTTAAGACAAAAGATTTAAAAATATAAATAAAAAAGATGTGATTAGTCCCCTACCCACTCAGTGAGCTGAACTACTTGACTGGAAGTTCCAACAGCCCCTGGGGCCGCTAGCAAGGCACAGTTGGACCTCCCCTTTGCAGCAACAGCAGCAGAAGTTTTACACCTCAATGCCACACTAATACTCTCTTTTTCACTATTTCAGAGGCCTGCAGCAAGAAGTGCGGCAGTTAATGCACAAGTTACAGAAGGACATTTGACACAAGATTACATACGGTTAGAAAGCAATAGTGTGTCATCCTCATCTGTATGGTCAAACTAATTACAGGGCTTCATGTTACAGCTAATCTAGAAGTAAGCCATTACCAAAACCTATGGTACTTTTCTCTCCCCTCACCTCCCAGTTTTTAGGCCACCCAAGTCTACCCTTTTTTTATTTATATTTTTTTTGCACCTGACCCAGCAGTTTCGTAGACAGAAGTCAGAACTGGCTGATCTGTTAGTGTTTGGGGTTTGCTCTTTTCAAGGTTGTTTTTGGTAGGGACAGGAGAAGACATTGAGGAAACTTGTTTCCCAGATGAACCAAGTCATGATGCAGCCAACAGATCCAACACAAGTTACATGGCAGGAACAGGTAAGAAGGATGGGTGGGGAACAAGATACTGCTGCTGCCTATTTCTCATTCCTGTTAGATCTGCCTAAAAGCAGGTACTGAGATGTGAAATTACACACATACCACACAGAGGTCAGCAATCACAGCAGTACAGAGGCACCTGTTAAGGCCACCACAAACATATTACTTCCAATAAATGAAACTTCACATTAAGCTTTCTAAATTTTTATTTAAAGCAACATCAGAATAACATGATACAGTTAAGTACTTACAAAAAATACAAAATATAGTTACTACAGACTCTCAGTTTTCTTTGAGATATACTAGGTGATGCTTCCCAGCCTTGATATACTTGTACAGTAAGAATTACTTAGCCATAAAAGGCTAAAAGTGCAGAACTGATTACACTGAAATTCTTGAAGCCACCATTGTTTACTAGGCAGATTTCTCAATAGATGTGAAAAAATAGGGCAATATGATGCAGATTCCAGAAAGCGCTAAAAATCCTTGCAACGGCTAAAGGAAAATACTGGAATAACAAGTTCCTAAAACTACAATTTGAAACAGTACCTTTGACTAAAGACAATGTAAACTAGGGACTTTTTTATCATTAAGAGCACAGTAAATAGCTACAGGGAAAGACAGTAATAAAGACTATGCACAACAAAGGTTCAGAGTTCAAGGTAACATCTCTGAAATAAGAAGAGACCAAACTATTTTAAATGTGAAAACAGGACTTCACAGCAAAACAACATGACTCTAGAAACAGAGTTTATGGGTTCTTTGGCATCCTTTTGTCTTTGTCTTATTTACGGCTACTAGAGGCTCTATCAATGGAAGTTTCCTACTTGTTCTCTCAATTAGTAGACTGACAAGATCTGAGAGCCTATCAGAACCACTACAGAAACCTTCTTGCTCCCTCCTTCTGAGCAGTCCAGTCAGATGTCACCTCCACATTTACTACAGACAAATGAAGGCAACACTCATTCAACTTCTCTGCAGGCCAGGGCTGCCTAATGAGAACAGAGGGTTACCAGTGCTTCAGAAGAAAAGTAAGCACACCAGAACACGGGTTGGCTCACGAAAGTGGGCCTCATTTTGTTCTCAACATCGCCACAAGAACAGACTTTGCAACCCCAGCCTTCTTCTCATTCCAGCTGCAGGAATTCCTAATGGTGAAGACAATTCCTTCTAGCTTTGGTCAAGAGAACGAAGAAGGCATTTCAGCACTTCAACCCCTCATAAAATGCAATGACGACAACAAGGCTGCAATTGTAGCAGGAAGAATGAAAGATGGTTACAGCTTTTTGCATTTAATCCTGCCTAAATGAGTCCAGAGGACAATGGGGCTAGGGAAGGGTGTGGAGCACAAGTCTCATGAAGATTGCCTGGGGGAGGTGGGGGAGAACAGGAAGCTCAAGGGAGTCCTTATTGCTCTCTATAACCACCTGAAGGGAGGCTGCAGTGAGCTGGGGGCTGGTCTCTTCTCCCAGGTAACAAGCGACAGGATGAGAGGAAACAGCCTGGAGTTGTACCAGGTGGAGAAATTTCTTCACAGAAAAATTTCTTTCACTTTCTGGAAAGGATTGTAAAGTATCTGTAAAACAGAGTACCCAGGGAAGCAGCAGCCACCATCACTGAAAGCGTTCAGAAATTCAGAAAATGTGGTTTAATGGTGAACAAAGTGGTCATGGTCCTAAGTTGATGGCTGGGCCTCATCTTGAAAGGTCTTCTCCAACTTTAACAACGTTATGACTCCATGGCTCTAACACCCAAAGTTCAGGGACTGCAGTTGCAAAAGTCAGCTCTGCAAGGGCACAAGCTGCTGCTGTGGGGCTGGGCACAAAGCACAACAATGGATCATCAAGAAACCACTCACACGTTTCACTTCTCCCTGTGCTGAGGTAGCACCCCTGTCACAGGGCATTCCAGAGTTTTAAAGTTAAGCAGCAAAAATCTCTGTTCCATGTCCCACCCCAATAAGCATGATGAAACCTGCCAAAGGCTGCCTGCTATATCAAATGATGACAGAATGCAACAAGTCCATTAACTTCTGGCTGACCCACAGCATACATTTAAGGTCACATCAGCTCAGAGATGCTCATAAATGTTAAAGTAAACCAGTTAAACCTGTAAAGCAAAAGAACACCAACTTTAAACTTATTGAAGTCCCACATAAACACCCACATTCCAAGTGACATTACCTAGAATATTCAACATATCCACATTAAAGTTCATGAGTCTCCTAACGCATTCAAGCTCAGGCTTCTTTAAATTCAGCAAATACTGACACAAAAAAACCCCCAAAAACCTGCTAGTGGCATAAAACTCACCTCATATAAGCTGTTCCAATATTTAATCTGTCTACCCTTTAAAACAGTACACAAGATTATCAGATGAAATTTGCTTATCTTGACTACTCAGCAAGTACATCTTGTCATATTTTGGCATAACCGGTTAGAAAGCACTAAACTATGAGAAAGGGCTTTCCTATACACACATTGAGTCACTTCCAACCTTCTCTTAAAAAAACAAAACCTAGCCTGAATTTCAGTCATCCTCCTGAATACAGGCTTCCCAAACCTTGAACTGTTCCTGAGAAGCTCTTTACTAACTGCATTGCAGTTTTCCAGCCCACTGTGAACTGGACACGTTATTCTGAGAGGAGCATCATTGATTCTGTGTATACCAAAGCCCTAACCAACACCAGACTTGCTATGGCTCAGCCACAGCACTGTTTACCAACTTCATATTCATCTGATTACCAAAAATAAAACCACAGATTAATTCCAGAATCACCATTTTTCATAAATAATTTTTTGTTCTGGCTGGAGTTCATTTGCCAGAACTCACTGTACTATAGAATTCAGTTAATTAAACTTCATAAAAGCACTTTCTTTTTTTAATTAGGGTAGACTGTGTCACTCATAAAAGTTAACCAGAAGCTATTTTCTGTGTTCTTGCTGTCTGTAGAAACACCAGCTTGACTTTCAGCAGTAGGTATATTACATCCTAGACAGGAACTAGAAAGTCATACTGGTTTTATGTAACAAAAAGCCTAAAAATTATTGGCAGCTATCCTTTTTGAACCTTCTATCACTGCTTCCTATAAACTTTTTAAAAATAATTCTTAAAATACATTCATAAAATGGGAGGCTGTCTGTATTAAATAAAGGGGGAAATATACTATAAGTCTTATTCTTCTTGGGTCAATAAATTTAAACAGTTCAAAAGAGGGTATTCTCTGAAGCTCCAAAGTATGCTAGAAAAATATATTTGGACAATGAAGAAACACAAGCTTAGAGACAGTAATATTTTTTAAAATACATACTACAAAACTAGTTCAATACCAGTTTGATATCATTTGCATCTAGTTACAATGGATGATGAAACTACTTATAAATTATTTGCTCTGGCATTATATACATATGTACAGAAGTCTAAGATGAAGAAATAAAAGAATTTTTAACATATACATACATATAAACACATCAATCTCAGCTTTTGACCATATACACTTATTAACCTAAGTCTGGAGTGTAATGTACATATACATACATGCAAAAAAGTCAAGGGTCTTTAACCTTCAATGTTTGAAATATAAACACAAATTAATTTGCTCATATATTTCTAAATAATAAAACAAGATCAAGAAATACAAAAACATTCTAAGTTATAATAAAGTCATCCTTAAAGTTATTAACAAAACTGAAGAAACATTACCAGAGAGACATCTGAATCTTGAAAATAAAACTGATTTCAAACAATGAGGACAGGAGAAACAACCACAGAACCAAATCTGACTAAGCTCTTGAAAAATTGGTAAAGCAGAATAAGATGCAAAAAGCAGAGCTGACAGGCTTCTAAACTGAAAAAGTTTTAGAGTAAGTAGCACAGCAATACTTCCTAAGAGTTCCAGCTCAGCAAAACTGAGAAGAGACAGTAAATTTCAGCCAAATTGATAAGAAACTTCTAAAAAAATTAACAAAACAAAAATAATCCCTAATCCATTCCAAGGAAGAACATGGATGCTGTTAACCTAAAATCTAAAGAAGTAAAAAGATCCAAAGAAGTTTCATGAATTATTTATATAAGGATCTAGAAAGAACTATTATTTTCTGTCCTTGGAGCATTTAATCAGATCATAGAGGAACAGATGAACCTTTCATTTGGAAGATAGCAAGGACCATTAACACAGGTTTTTAACACACCATGGCAGACAAGGAATGGCGATCCCTGTAGATATCTGCACCCACGTAAACCATGGAACTGCAATTTACTTTAAGAGCAATACTGCAGTTACCCAGTATATCCTACAGACAAAAAACCTTTTTTCCCAATAGAATGGGAACATTAAGACATTGTATTTAAAAATACAACGCCCTTAGAAAAGGACATTTCCATTTCTGTTTTATATAAATATATCCTGATTTCTGACAAAAAGGTCTACCACAAATAAATTTATATTCAGAATGACAACCTAAACTGGTACCACTTCACTATTGCTTTTGCTCTATTTGCATGAAATCTGATTACAGCAACTGCACACAAACCTCCAAAAAGAGATGCACAGAACAAAGTCTAGAAGGAATGCAAGACTTGCTGTATGGGAGCAATAAATTGCTTCTTATTTAAGATTCATTGTGCTAAAGCAGTAATATTTCATATGAACAGATATGGCTTAGTTTTTGGATCTGAAAGAAGAATTTCCTATAAACACACCTTTAAAACATTCAAATAAGATATACAGAGTATTGCAAAGTTAACAAAGCTTTTGGGTATATCACACTATTCTAGGCAGAACTTTAACCAGTGCTTTTAAAAAGTTACTAGAACAAAGAAACTTTCATTAAGTCATTAAATTGTAATAGTTATTTCAACTGTCCTACCATGTATATCATGCAGAAGGCACCAAGAGCTGGACAAGCTCTTCTCACATCATCTCAAGACAGCAAGAGGTCTCAGGCAAGCACACTAGTATTATATGAGCCTTCTAAAATTTCAAGCAACAGGTTCCTGAACACACTGGCATATAAAATCACCTAGCTTAATGGAAGAAGGTGTGAAGTAACACAGAATGAAGAAAAATATAAAGATTTCTCAAAGACAGATGATTTGGTTTACTAAAAAATAAACAAATATTTAAAAACTCAAGCCCAAAACATTCTGCCTACCAATTCCAAAAACAATTTTAATCTGTCTGCCAACGTAATTAATAGAAAATCAAATTAAGAGTTCCCTACAAACAGTAACTCTTTCTATCCAACATCCACCAGAAACATGGTCAACACGCACGAGGCTGCACAGACTAGAGGATGATAATTAGTGAAGTTGCTGGCAATATAAACTGAGATCCTACTGTTTTCCTACTTGCTTACTTCAAAGAAGTTTGTTCTGTGACAAGACATTATTATCTTTCTTGTAATTAGTGCTAAACTATCCAATCACAGAAGAAATAATGTCTCCTAATCACTCAACACATGGAAAATTAATGTGTTGAACATTCTCAGTGATGGATTATCTGCACTGTCAGAAACAAAGCTAAAAGATGGTCAGACCCTTAGAACTACACATGGCAGTGCTGGCTTCCAAATACAACAGAGACCTGCAGCAAATAAACTTAGATTTCTAGCCAAGAATATGAACCAATTCATTTAAATATTAATATAGTCCCTTTTGTGTGTGTGTGTATATATATGTGATGACACAATATCTCTATCTGATAACAAAACCTTACTCTTTTTTTAGAAAGCAAATAGAACTACAAAATGTTTCTTTTGCAAAGATTCTACCACTTATCAGCATCACCTAGTAACCACCACACATTAATTTTTAACAGCATAAAGAAATCAGCTTTTTGTTTTGAAGACCCAAAGTGCTGCAGTACCAAGTGTCTTACAAACAACACACATTCACAAAGCACTGAAGCAATGAGTACATGAGTAGCTTCACATTCTACCAACTGCAGAAAGAGCTGTACTTCACTGCACAAGTAACTGAGTCACACACAGCCACTGTTGGTGCTGTATCTTAGAAAGTTGACACAAGCTGAAAAACTCACAGGCTACTGCACTGAACAGAAGAAGGGATATGGAAGGTTCAGGGTACAGAGCCCTACAATCTCCTCTCACCTTCCACTAGGAAAAGCAGCCACGGCCACAACACCTTCAAAAAACAACAACATTCACTTAGCTCAAATGTGAACACTGGATTTTCTTTTTCAGCCTCATAGTAATTTACACATTTTTAAAACTAATAAGAGGTTTTCCCATCAGACTTGTTCTTATATTCTATTTCTTATCCTGTAAGAGCTAATACCCCTTGCTGGTTTCTCATGTGGGCACAAATGACGCCAAGGGTAATAGGAACCATCACATTCAGTATCAGGGCTCTGGAGATGAGGGTCTGGAGGCTCAGGTAGTCTTTTCCTTAATTATGCCAGTTTGGGTAAATGATGAGAGCAGAAGTAAATGGATTTACAAAGTAAACTGGCTGCACCACTGGTGCTAGCATCAAGGTTTTGGTTTAGGACTCTGCTGATTGGAAGAGATAGAACACACCTCATGAAATAGGTCACATGAAAGCCTTTGCCAACAGAATGGCCAACTTGGTAAAGTCAGCTTTGAACTAGGAGAAGTGGGAGAAGAGGAAAGGACTGTGTGAAATTCCCTTGCAACCCTACTGAGACACAGACACACTCAAATACCTCTGTCAAGTGCTGGCACACCAATGAATGCACTATAGAGAACAAGGAGCAGGGATTTGAGATCTCTGTGCAGTTACAAGGCTTTGATCTCATTGCAATTATGAAGACATGATGGGACAGCTCACACAGCTGGAATGTCACAGGGAAGGGCTACAACTGTTTAGAGCAAACAGACCAGGAAGGCACAGTGGTGCAGCTGCCATAATTCATTTAACTATCAGTCCTTGACAGTGTAAATTCAAAAGCAGTGGTAGAAGCCATGACGAAAACTTTATCCAATTTACTGCGCTCAATTAACTGCCTTCTGATGCTTCTGAGACCAAACCTACACCTAACACCAAAGCCCAGCTCTGGTAACAAGTTATCAGGTCTAAAAACCATTATGAAATTACTGATAAGATATCCAAGCAAACTGGTTCAGAGCACAGGGAAGAAAGGAAAAACTGTCTCTCTCTTGAGTAACGCATATCCCGGATCCAGAAAAAGTCCTTTTTTCTTTGGAAATTAACTGGCAATCTCAGAGATACAGAGATAAAGCAGGGTCCCCCTTTCAGAACATTCATGTCTTTGCAGATAAATAGAATACTTCCACAAAAGCAAAAGCAGGCTGAATAAAGTATTTTCTGCCTACTTCTAACTTCAAATCCTGCCAAGACAACAATCTCTTATCTAGATTCTCATCTCACTGTCATAAAAGAGCTGTCGAGATGGGAACAAAGTCTGCCCAAGGAATAAAGTGATATCAAAAGCTTCCAGATACTTCCACTACCTTCAAGACGTAATAAATCATTACATCCATCCAATTAAAAACAATAACAAAAAAAAGAAAATCTTTACAAAAGAGCAAACTCTCTGGCATGCCTCAAACTGAATCCTGATAATAATAATATGGCAGTGGGAGGAAAGGGAAACAGATTCACAAGACAGTTCACAGAAACCACTTCCATTATTAGCTTCACTTATGTCTAATATGCAAAATTATTTACTTTCAGATTTTAACTCTTAAATCACTCAGATCAAGGCTGGATTCAGTCTCCTCAGAAGAACAAACTAAGAGCTTCGAATGATCAGGGATCAAACCTTGACAAAAAATTTCAAGCCTCATAAAACACCTGGTACTAATTGCTTTTAATGTTTTGGTAATTCAAATGCAGACTAAGGTTGAATTTTCTGAATTTAAATTATCTAATATTAAGAGATTCTAAACATATTAGAGCTCAAGCTCATGTTATTTAAAAGGAGTTTTGTACAGAAATAGCAATAGACGAGTATTTTTTCTTATTAAATTCTGTCACATACTTCACAAAATATAGTAACTCATTCTTTCTTTGGAGTTGAAAGGACAAAAAGATATTTTTCTTCAACCGAGGTTTGACAAACCTCACCAACAAAAACAGGCACAACTGGATAGCCTGGAAAAGATTTACCTGTAAAACCAAATAGCCACCATCTGCATCTTACCTTCAAATAGGATCCATAATATTTAGTTACATATGGACTGTCACACTGACTCAACACCGTGATTTCTTGTTGGATGTCTTCTATTTCATCTTCTGCTTCTTCTAGGTCAATAATTTTTATAGCAACAACTTTCTGAGTCCGATTGTCAATTCCTTTAAAAACTTCACCAAAAGACCCCTTACCAATCCTCTCCAGTTTCGTAAACAGTTCTTCTGGATCTGCCTTCAGAGTCTGTTAAAAAGAAATATAAAGAGAAAAGTCACTCAATATTTTTAACAAAATATGGTATTTTTAAAGGCAACAAACATTTCAAATTCTGCATATTCCTATTTATCTAGCTACCTTTTTCTACCTCCATAATTGTCATGTTCCCTCTAAGTCCCTTATATGCACACACAGGTATGTTTATATTTTGCTCTATATAAAGAACAAATTTAACACTGTCCATGTGTCAGGGTTTTATCCTATTTGGCAACTGAAAATGCTGCCATCGCAATTTCTTTTTCTTTGCCAATAAAGATTATCCAGAATGGAAGATCATTACAAAGATTTGGTTTTTATTAAAAGCAAATAAATCAAACAGCATTACCAAAAAAATTAACCTTTAGTCTAACCTTTTCTCTTTAAATTGGTTCCCTCCTGGATCCCAGAATCTCTCTTTTGTATTTTTCTCATATTTCATCCTTCCAAGGATTTCATTCACCTTCTTCAGTGCACAGAGCACTATTTCCTTTTGTTTGTGGGACAAACAATCCTCTTCAATTTTCTTCTACTAAGGATCACCTGCATGAACAGCCATGCTTCCTCCTGCTCCTTGATACCAAGGTTTTCTCAATCAGGATTTATTTATCTTTTTTCTTTGTCTCTCAGTTGCATAAAGTCATCCACTCCTAAAAAGCATCCTGTTCCCAGCTTTCTTGATTTGAGCAGTCACATAAAAGCCATGAGTGCTCACCTAAACATGCAAATGTAGGACTAAGGCGGACCACGCTGCCACATTTGCTTTTTCTCCACTATTAAGTATTCAGCTCACTACTGCTTCTCACTTTCAGTGCACAGATGGTAAGTTCCACAGTATACCTTCTTAATCTAACAGCATGGAGCCTCACTAGCTAACAAAAAATACAAACATTACAGTTACAGGGGGGTTAGTCTGTATGACCTTTAATGAGCCCTTCCAATCCAAGTTTTTCTATGATTAAACTGGAAAAGTCATAGAGGGAACCATCATAAAATTAATAAAGACAGGACAGGATTACTTAGAATCTTGTCCTTAAGAAACAAAATTAACACTTTAAAAGACTTCAGACATTTGTGTTTTTAAAAGGATGACACTTATGCTAGCTAAGTGAAAATACATAGTTCATACAGAAAAAGGCTTATACAAGAAGAATTCACTAATGCCTAAATAAGCATAAAACCACAGTTTATGCTTAGCCCAACTGTGTAGTAGCACAAACAGGGGAATGAGAACTTCTAGGGTACCATTGAGAAGCACTAAAACAACATTTTCTTTAACAATTAAATTTAGCTTATAAAGCACTTCCTACCTATACTTTTCTGCTCTCACATCTCAAAGTTACATAATTAACCCATAGAGCTGCAAGAGGAAGATAGCCTAGAACACAGTTTCACTAGAGGTATCTAAATTTCACAGCTGAAAGAGGTGTTTTGAGGACCAGGTAGCTGGGACTGACTGAACCCAAAGATAAACCCACTCGGTTCTCAAAGCATTTCATCATCATCTGGCACAAACTGGGAGTACACAACAACTTTTAGTACTTTAAAGTCAGCAATAAGACATCACAGCTTGCAAATAATCATTCCAGGAACACATCACTGGTGAGATCAGCCCAAAGCAAAAACACTCTAAGTGTACCTATTGCAAGGCTTCACCAGCCCCAAGAAATTCCCCCTGCTTTACATCTTGGTCCATCCTTTTATGCAAAGTCAGTTTTGGGAAACAAACAGAAGGGGATGGTGTTATATCACGCTTTTGCCATTAAATGAACAGAGCAAAAGATCCACACCCCTTCCACCAAAACCAGCTCGTTCTTCCATTAATTTCAATGTTAAAGAGAACAACATACTATTACACACTATTAAATATTACATACTATGTCTATATATTGTGCTTACTGGTTCTTCTCATGCCTCACAGAATGCTCCGCTCTCAATATTCAAACCAGTCTTCTCTGAGAACTCCTCATGAATAAAAATAACCTTAACACTGGCATCAGATATTTTCCCTTGTGGAAAACAATTATCTGTCTACACTTTCATACATCCTGTGCTGGAATTTGAGATGATGTGCTGTAGAGAGATGTGCACATCTAATCCAACCACACAAGCCTTCTAGTTCCATTCACTAGCCACAGGAATCTGAGCATTACATCATTATAAAGGCATCTGGGTAAACCACAAACCAATCCCAGTTGCAGCTGCCTAAAACATTCCATGTTTCACCTCCTGAGACTAAAAAGCCAGTACTGCTCAGTTGCAGTGCACTGCAGTTGTTCATACAGAGAAAACGCAAGAGCTACCTGCCAGCAGCTTTTTAAAGTTCTGCTGGCTTTATGGATACACCTCCTATTTTCCCTTTAGCAATCTATGACTATCATATATTAACACTCCTTGTTTCACAGCACCACAGTCTTCAGAGATTTTCAGGAACCTCACAGTTTCTTTTTTACAGTGTCAAGCTCTTGGGATTCTGGTGTTAGGCTGACAGTTTTATAAGACAACTATAAAAGAGAATTAACAATTACAGAAAAGTGAGGAAGATAACTTGCTGGAAGACCCAAGAAGAAAGGAACAACTATTCACTTGAATTTTTAGAATCAAAATTTTGCAGCCATTTTGAAATGTTAATTGTTCAATAATAACACAACTTAACGGGATCAAAATCATTATCAATAATAATGTTATTTCAGAAGCTTCCTGTGAAATGACTAATTATTAAACAATCAAAAAAACCCACCCTTCCTTCCCAGTTCACAATTTTTGTAAACTCATTCCTTTGTTCTAAAATGTAACAGTTGTCATTCCTGAATTTTCTTCTGAGCAACAGGAGGTAGCAGTTGTTTCAAAAAACCCAAACAACACACTCTTGCTCTGTAAGAAAGGTCTCAGTTTTCTTCTTGGAACACCACATGTTTGAAGTGAGAGCCTTGAACCACTGGCAACCTGTGTTTTTGCAAGAACTAAGAGTTGGTTTCTTTAATGACCTGCTGTCTTTCAAAAATACAGAGATCAGGCCTCCAGATACATAATGAACTGCTTGAATTTGAAAGTACATGAGTGGCCAATTCCCACCCTTTTTTCCAAGATCACATCTGGAAAGGATTCTTGCCAAATTTGATTTTGCTTGGTTTTGTAAATACTTCCAACAAGGACAAAATAAACAAATAGCTTTATAAATATTCTCTCTACACAACTACAGAGAGAAAATTACTTCCACAGACACTGTCACTATAGTTTTGCTGACTCTATTCTTTCCAAACTTTTACTAAGCATTGAGTTTATTCCTACTAAAATTAAAATAATGGGAACTGATAAAAGAACCTTCATGTAATGGAGCACATCAAATATTGCTAGAAGCCACAGATTAGAACATAATATCTGCTGCAAATGGGTAAAGCTAATCACCTTGATAAAGAACTAGATCTCTACCACTACAACATTTTTTTCAAAGCTTGTCACAGAATACATACAGTGACAAATCAAAAACAAGTTATGGAGAATTCAGATTGAATTATTCCAGAACTTTCAGTTTCCATAGACACTTGAATTACTTTGCTTTTTATTTCAAATAGTTTTTCACACTTCTGTACACAAACTGCAACCATCTTGTCTCACAGTCCAGCTTGTTCAGCCATGCAGAACAAAGTCCTTTTCACCATAAGCAAAGCCACCATTCATCCAATAATTTGAGTAATCTCTCTGTACTTGTTCCACATTGGATTCATTACTTTTGACCTTAATCAGCCAGAAAAACATACTCCATTTAAAATTAACTCTTCTTAGGACATAACAACACTGTTGCCTACTTCTACAGAATAAAAATAGTTCAATACATTCTCAGATCCTATTTGTTCAATTTGGTCTCATGGCCCAAACTCAGCTGCAGCCAAAAAAACCAAATCACCTCTTCCTAATGCTCTGTATTTCCAACTAATGAGTTCCCAGACTTTTGCAAAGGCTCTTTGTAATACTCATGACAAGCTGCACTTTATGCTGTTTTGTTCAGTAACTCCAATCCCCAGGGGTGCACAGTTCTTCAGCACTGCCTCTCACATGTAACAGGTGCCTTTAAATCTTGTCTTTTTGAGGCATTGCCTTTTTCTATGCAAAGGTAACTTTTCAGTCCACAATTGCAAAGAACAGTCCTTGAGAAACCAGCAGTGTCACCCACTCTGACACGACCTCTGCAGTATCCTCTTCACAGTCAGGATTACACACATCTTGCAACATATTTATTTTTATGAACCCCCAATTCTCATCCACACTAGCTGTCCCTTAAAGCTCAATAGAAAATGTCCCTGTAATTCAAACTAGTTAGATCCAGCTTTATCCATAACCATTCTAAGAGAAGATACAGCTTTGAGTCTTTCTCCACATCTCACTCCAGTTCTTATTTCTAATCTCTTTTTATGAAGTTGTTCCAGTTATTGTAGAAAAGCATTAAAAATATTTCTCTTTAACTTACAAGAATCATAAAGCATCTCCATAATCGAAGTTCTTAAGCTTAACTGTGGAACTGATTGTATTTGCTCATCTCTTGTCTCTTTGCAGCTCGTTTGAAATAGACAATCATCTTTTATACTTTTCATTTCACCAAATCAATTTCCAATTTTTCAGTCCAATTCTCATTCCCTATCAAGACTGAGCCCAAAATATGCTAATCTGAAGAGGTTCAGAGATTTCTGGGGATTGTTTAGCTTGGAAAAGAGAAGCCTGAGCAGCTGGAAATCTTATTGTGTGTGAATACCTGATGGAAAGGAGTAAAAAGAACACAGGGCCAGACTCTTCTCTGTGGGGTCCAGCAGAAGGGCAAGATGCAATGGCCAGAAACTGAGTTATAGAAAACTTCATCTAAACTTCCAAAAGTGAAAGAAAAAAAAAGAAAAAAAAAAACCAAACAACAAACCACCAAAACAAAACAACCACAAAGCTAAAAACCCAGCCTTTCTTAATATAAGGATAATCCTGCATTAGATTTGGAGATTTGGGCTGCCCAGGCAGGTTGTAGAACCTCTGAGGTATTCAAAACTAGGCTCGATGTTGTCCTGAGCAATCTGGTGACTCTACTTTGAGCAGGAGGTGGATAGATGTGCTCCACAGGTCCCTTACAATCTCAGCTATTCTGTGATTCACTTCCTATCACATGAAAAATTAGTTTTGCTGCTAAATTTACTGCACAGACATCGAATTTCTTCAAAATTGAGATACCATTGCTGCACGTAATTTCTTTATTTTTTATCTTTGTTCAGACCAGAGAACAGAAATCTGCCAGAGAAGTTCACACAGGAAATTTTCCCACGTACCCTGAGAACTCTGAGCCTAAAGCCAGTCAAAGTGATCAGCAGGCACAGTGGATGTCATTCTCCTTCACACGGCTCCCCATTTATAGAAGGCACTGCAAAGGCTTCCCTGGATCACCACTTGCAATCTTTCAAAATCCATTTAATGTCTCTTCACCTCAACACAGACCAGTATTAAGGAGCTCCCCTTTTTACTTTGATCCCCACAAAGGTAGCAGCACAGGGAGCAGCAGAAAAGATACATAAATTTGGGTAAATTGCACAAATTCAAATCAGCCCTCCCACAAACTTGGGGTACCAAAGCAGGGGGCAGGGAATAAAAACACCTAGGAGCCCCAAACAAAAAGCAACCACCAAGACCCCAAAACACCCATATAAGATGGTTTTGCATCAGAGAAAAAACTACCTCCAGGAAGGAGAAGCCTGAAAGTCTGCTACCCAGCATTTCAGCTATCTCAGAAGCTCAGAAGTTCTTGTTTTCAGCAATATATATATCCCATACAGGAATAACTGAAACAACACACGAAATTATTTCTTGCAGTTGGTGTGAAATTGAAATATAAAAGAGGCAGTAAACAGATGATAAATTGTTTGGTTTAATTGTATCAATCCGTACCTGTACTTTCAAAGAGCAGCCAACTAACACAAAAAGACAAAATATAATCAAGTATTTGGATTTATAGTCTGGGACTTTTAGATAAACAATGGGGGAAAAAAATACATTTTTAGAAGGCTTAAAACTGGAACCAAATTTGAACCATCTCTCAGTCTTATTTATCAATAATAAAGTAAAATGAGACAAACTACCATAGCCATCTTACAATTATCATGAACAGCAACAACTGATTTGATTTTATTTTAAGAAGACAAATCAGCAAAACATTGAATGAGAGGTACAAAGACTAGAATGAAAGCATTTATCTGTAATAACTAGGTGTAGAACTAAGATCCAGCTCTTTCACTGAGAATTTGTCAATTATAAAAAGTAACACGTGATTGTTTTCCTTTTTCTTCATACACATTCCATATTTCTCACTTCCCATTTCCAATACTATAATTATTCAATTCAGACACATGCTACCATAAGGAAATTGCTTTTTTCTGGGAGAAATACAATATGCCAAAAATACAGAGAAGTAGCAATAGCAATACTTTTAACTATTGAGAAAAAGGAACAACTGCCATCAGTTCTGCTGTGAATCTTCAATGGGTTGAAACAGGTGAGAGAGGAAGCAAAAATAAAGCTGTAAACCTTACTTCTCAAACACTGAAGGTAAAAACATTTAGCATGAATCACTGTGGCCTACTAATACTCATATTTGTCACACAGTTAACTCTCTTGTTCAGATTTCTACCTAGACTGAAACAGGGTGTAAGCACA
>NW_005054363.1:2200971-2206504 GCF_000277835.1 Geospiza fortis
ATTCCTCAGCCCTTGTATAACTCTCTTACCACTTACTTTCAAGGAAGGTGCACTTATCTTACATTTAGAATACAAAATATTTTATTATTTTGTATTATTTGTATATTATTTGATTATCAGTAACACAAATATGCAAAGCGTGCCTCCAGATTTCTAATTAACCAATACCATTTTCTGGGTGCAATGTGGCCTGCACAAATCAGTCTGAAATTTTCTGGTATTTTTCATTCAGAAAACTGCTTAGAGTACAACCATAAGAGTTTAATACCAAAATGACTGGTTACCTAACTGTAGCGTGTTTCCAGAAAACATATTTAATTGGAATTTTTTCTGAGTCTGAGTTTTTAGTGCAATATCACAAAAAACTTTCATAACCTGTAGCTGGCTTCCTCCCTTCCATCCATTACACTTCTAAACTGTAAATTACTGCAATTAAAAATCCCTCCATGCCTTGGGCACACAGTGAAAGCAATACAAAAGTATCAGCAGTATGTACAGTACGGGGGCAAAACACAAAATGTATTTTAGACACCAAGGGAAAGATAGCTAAGGAAAAATGTCCCAAAAACAGTTTTAGAATAATGTCTCTCACTTGTTTACATTTGCTAAAAAGCTAAAACTTCCTTGATGAAAATCACTCTTAGTTAGCTAAGCTACTGATAAAAAGAAAAATAAAAAAGTAGCTCTTTAGGAAAACCCCATCATTACCCCAAACAGCTGAATAAAGAATGCTAATAGAGGCAATTAGAAAGTTACGTTGCATTAATACTAGTTGAGAAAAATAAGGAAAATAGCGAATTTTAGGTTCTACAGCAATCCCATAATTTGAGGGGAGACTCTTCTTGCATCCACGGTATGTGACAGAAAACCCAGATGTCTGTCTCAAGAAGCTGCCAAGCAGAGCAACTGAGAATACAATAAAGTCTCCCGATTCAAGCCTCATCTTTTATCAAGTTACACTGCGGAAGGCTCTTAGTTTTATACTAATATACCACCAGCACAGTCTGACATCTGTGCATACCTGCACATAGAAAATTACCCAGATCAACAAAGAGTTTACAGGTAAAAACAGCTTTGATTATAAAGCTGCATCCACACAAATTATTGCTTTTAGGCACACAGAACACCACTGAATTAAACAGTACTGCGTAAAAGGTGTATCATCACAAAAGCAATAACCAGATCAAAATCAATCACAGTCACAGGATACCAGGTTGGAAGGGATCTCAAGGAAGATCTGGTCCAAACTTTCCCAGCAAAAGCACAGTCTAGGCAAGGTAGCCCAACATCCTGTCCAGGTAAGACTTAAAATTTTGAGTCCAGCATTGGGGAATCCACCATTTCCTCAAGATTATTCCAATGGCTGATTGTCCTAATTGTGAAGAATTTTCCTTTAGTGTCCAATCAGAATCCTCCCCTGGTGTAATTTGTATCTCTTATCCTTCATCTTTCCATGTGATTCCTAGTAAAAAGGGAGTCTCCACCTTCTCTTCAGACATCTTTTAAACACTGGAACATAGTGATAAGGTCTCCATCCTGGGCCATCCTTTCTCAAGGCTAAACAGATCCAGCTCTCTCAGCCCCCCCACGTGAAAGGCTTCCCAGTCCTCCAGTTATCTTTGTGGCCCTTCTCTTGACCCACTTCAGCTGTCCACATCTTTTTTTGTATTGAAGGGACCCAGTTATTATAGGATGGATGCAGTACTTTTTTATTATTATTAATTTATATTTGATGCCTTGTTGACTTTGTCCATCAGTGTTTTGTGTATCCTCTATTCCCCTACCCACCCCATGCACAAGAAAGGGAGTACAAGAAGAATTTAAGCAAATTTTGAAAATGCAGCCAAGATACATTTTCTACTTGAGAAACACAAAAGATGCCACTATGTGAAAGCTGACATCAGAGCTTTGCACACCACTCCTAACACAAGGCCCGGTATTTAAATGTGCCTGCTGCCTCAGTAGCCTTTTGTGTCTCTGGGGAACAAAGATGCCAGCTGGCCAAGAGGGTACCTTGCTCACATATGAAACTTGCCACAACACAGGGCCAGTCTGACTGGTCTGTGAGGACACCTGAATAACACAGTTGCCATAAGCTGCATCTATTTACCTATTCTGGAAGGCCACACAATGGAAATAGGTTTTTCTGAATCTCAAACAGCTCCATACATCTATTACATAGCCCTGAAAAAGCCTTTGACTGCAGAGTGAGAAGATGCCCACTTCTTTTTCACCAATTAAAACTCTTCTGTCCTGGTACCCAAGGGCTGAGCTTGTCATACGTCACAGAACCATGACATCTGTATTGAGGATATTTTAAAACTGATTAGCCAAGATCATACTGGTCCAAGGATCTGTCCAGTATTTAAGTGCTGTAAGTTACTGCAAAGTATTTGTCAAACTGTAACATAAACAGTAACAGTGAGCACTAACTCTCAAAAAAAAAAAAAATCAAACTGGGGAAAGCTAATCTCTGACACAGAAGCTGCAAATGGAAAGCAGGAGAAGCTAAGTGGCCTTTCCACAGCGCCTTTGATTTAGCAACACAATATTTTGCAGTCACCAAACACAGAGCTCACACAGGAAGTACTTAAAACAGTTTATTGTAAAAGGAGAATGACTTACAATAAGGAAGACAGTAATACCTATAGTGTGTAACTATGAAAGAACAGCCATGCTGGATCAGAACAAAGGATCCTCTAGGCCAGGACACTTCTCCTACAACAGCAAAAAGTGAACATCTTGTGAACAGTGCAAAAACAGACAAGTAAACAGCAGCATTTCCCAAAACACCCTTCCAGTCTCTGGTAAACTGACACTTTCTGAGCCTGAAATGGTGCCTTTATGCTTAAAAACCTTTTCTGTTCATTTGTCAAGTTCCCACTTAAATTTAGTCAAACTTCTAGCCTTTCTTGAAGCAACACAGCTTGAATGCCAACACTTATTTACATTTTGCATGAAGAACCTGTAGCTCTTGTACTGAAAATACAATGAAGAATGAATAAAAATAACTTACTGCATAAACATTGTTATTGCTACAAAAACAACTGAAAAGGGAGGAAGATAAAAAAAGGAGTTTATCACACAGAAGAGGCTTGTCTTCAAGATGATGGAATTTTAAAAGCACCACAGGAATTTATTACCATAAATTTATAAACACAGTACTTGATTTAAAATACAGCTTCCTTAAAGAAGCTCCAGAAGCTTACCACAGCCTTGAAATGCAGGCCAGTCTGAAAATGAAGGTCATATACACGCTTACTTGGAGCCAGTCTTGCAGGAATCTCACACATTTACAGGCAAACATGCACTCTCCCCAGGCCACTTCCATGAGGCATGAAGAAGCAAGACAACACATCCTCCGTTTAGTCATGATGCAGCTTCACCCTGCACACTCAAACTCATATCTGTACAGAGCCCTTAAAACAGTAACAGCAAAAACTTCAAGTCCAAACTTAAAGTGCACGCACAGAAATTTAAGTCAAAACCCAACTGTGTTTTTTTTCAGGTTACAACATGCCCACTGTACAGCAGACAGCAAATCTCAGGTTCTGACAACCTTCCAGCACCATCCTACATTTCCTCCACAGTTTTTCATTCCTTTGGCTCACTCTCTACCCACTCATTTTTATGCATCACTCTCCAAACATTGATCAGACATCTTGTTTAGGGAGAAATACATGAATCCTTCATTCTTCTGCTCTAGTGACACTACCATGCTCACACCAACAGCATTAATAAAGTGATGTCCCTCCAAGTGATTTTTTGGGGTCAAGAAGTTACTCTGCTCACAAAAGCACAATGGCTGCTCTCTTGTGTGAGTACAGTGAAGAATGTCAGAGAAAGCTGCATAACTTGTCACTGACACTGCTTCCACCGTTTGTGGCAGAAGCTGGTAGGTGGGGAGGAGGGATCACACTACAGAAAAAGAAGAGATAGTCCCGTGATTTAGGCAATTTAATTATAGCCCTAGAACTAAGCTCTATTCCTCTCTTCTACACAACGAAAAAGTCCCAAATCTTTTTCTTATCTAAGCAGATGTCACACATTGTATGTACTTTACTCTTTAAACATTTATTTGGAATTAAAATCAAAGAGACTTGTGGACTGAAAATGGGTCGCTATAAAACTGCTATATATTCTAACAGAATGGAAATGGATACAGACATCTTGAACTAGGCACAGGAAATGAGTGAGCAGCATTCACATTGCTCACAGACTTTATGCCTCTACCTATCGGCAGATCTCTAGTTTGGTGTTCTTGGGGGTTTTTTTTGACTATGAAAGTTCACACTAAAGCAACTCTCATAGTAATAGAATAAAAATCATGAGAAAAATGACACCATTTTGAATAAAATTATTTGAAGTAAAGTCCCAAGTTACATGGACTAATAAGAACTCTGAAGATCCACGCATTTAGTACAGCTAAGAGTACTACAAACCAAATAATAAATCGAGTCAATAAAAAGCACAGATCCTCAGATCATGCAGTGACATAAATCATCAGTACACGCATACTGATGGAATAACCTTCATTCTTTCACTTCCAAGCAGCTACAAATCTGATTTTTAAATGCTAAAGTGTTATAGGTTCTGTCTCAAAGTAAGTAGTTGTCTTATTTCTAATGTGTCTCAAAGGAATAAAAAAAAGCCCAAACAACATCCATAGTCAATCAAGAAACCCTCATTTCTCTGTCTCTGGCAATCAGCAAACTGCTCATATTTGGAAGGTGAACTTGAACTCTCAACAGCAGGACCTACACAGGAATAAATTAATTAGCTCAGAGAGTGGGCCTACGTAGGCTACGGGGCATCCAGTACTATGTATGAGTACATAATTCATGCTTTGCCGAAGCATGTAACATTTTCAATTCAAATCTTCAGATTTTGGAAAGAAAAGAGATTCATGACTTAGAATCCTGACTCACAATAAAACAAACCACGGTAAATCAATACTTAAACCAAATGATGCACACTTTAATCCAGAAGACAAATTTGAGAGAGACTCTTACATGCCATTTATAAGTTGTTCCTTTGGAGGTAAGGGCAAGAAAGTTTGTAATCCGATGTGGGAAATATTAGAATAACAATACACACATACCAATGACCTTAATGTTTTCCTGGCAGCAGTTTCCATTTAAACCAAGAAAAACGAGGTGGGGGAAGAGGCTCAGACTGAGCCAGCTCAGCCAGCATTAGTTTTTTCAAATATATGATTTAGACACAGAACAAGCAAATTCTACCGTACAACAGCAGCTGACCAACTCTCGGGATCAAACACAGGAGCCACACACGATTCCCGAGAGCACCCACCTCAGAGCAGCACCACAGACATGGGCACTGCAGCGTGCGCTGAAGGTCAACATTTCCAGGCCCTGCTTGTACGGACTAGTTGTACGAATGCTTTTGCCCTACGCACCTCAAACGAACGGGGCCGAAAATCGCCCACTGAGCCGCGGCTGCCTTCAGGAATTAAAACATCGAGCAGCAGAACTGCCGGCCGGGGGAGGGGGCCACAGGCTCCGCTCCGCAC
>NW_005054363.1:2207087-2248688 GCF_000277835.1 Geospiza fortis
GCCCGCCGCCATGGGCGCGGCCGGCGCCTCTCATGCCGGTGTCGGGGACGCTCCCGGGGCCTGTCCCGCTGCCCCTCACCCGGAGTCCGAGGGACGCCCCGCGACACCGGCGCTCCGCCGAAGGCTGCGGTGCCAGGAAGCGCTCGGCTTCCTGTCAGAAGCTGCAGAAGCCCCAACCCAAAATGCCAGTCGTGCTTCTCCTGTAGTTCCTAAGCGGGAGCAGAGTGGGTCAGCACTGAGGTCTCTCCCACGCAGAAGTTCTGCGTACATGCAAATCCCTTGAGAACTCGACAATGTTCTGTTCTTTGTTACAACTGGAATTTAGCAGCTCAGTCCCACAGCTTCCCATGTGCCGTGGAATGCCCTGAGTCTCTCCTTTTTCTGCCCCGGCACAAAAACCTAGGGAGTTTCAGGAGTGTTAAAGTTTCTGTAACCTGTCAGCCGGTGGGCCTGGGATCCATACGGCAGCGAGGCTCGCTGTCTTTTCAAGTGATTTTTTAAAATAATGTGAGCATCCACTGCAGCATAAGTTGCTTTTCATTAGATAATTCACTAGAGTTTGTACCAATCTCGTAACTGCAGGAAACATTTGAAAATAGAAAATGGTCTTATTGAAAAATGGTTGGAACTTCCATTGAAGTTTTTCCTATAGTTCTGATATTCTTTGTTGTCTTATGTGGGCTGAGTTAATGTTGCACAATCTGACTTTTCTAAAACTTGGAGATACATAAATGTTCCTAAGATGTCTATGTCAAAGTATTATTCAAATAAAATTAGCCAACAGCCTTATGCAGGCAAATAAGTGTGTCCACACACATGCATATTGGTGTTTTACCTGAGAAAATAAACTAAATATACCAGCCCTTGAGTACCATGGAACAGGAAAAGATGATGGCTAGAAACTGAAAATTGAAATCTTGAAATTATTTTTTCAGTTGTTCATGAAGGAGTTGAAAATTTCCTTAATGCTGGGATGGAGTTGAGATTCTGTGGAGTTTGGCTTTAGGAAATATGAACAAGTTTCTACTGTTTACTGGTATGTAATTTTCAAAGAAATGTAAAGTCTTTTCTTTCAAATCAAAAATCAAATAACGGTCATGAGAATCAGTATCAAAACTCTCTATTTAGATTGTTTTCTAAAGCATTTTTGCAATGCTCTTATTTAAAAAATTAAAAAAAAAAGGTGTAATATCTCCATGGTTGCTCCACTATTTGCAGAAAGTTTTTTTATCTTGCTAGGGAGAAAGTCAGTGGGCTACAAGTGAACCTTTTCCTTTGTCTCATGAATATCACTGAGCTTTTGCTACAGCACATAATATTAAAAATCCTCATTGAGAAAATATCAGTTTTACTATCGTTTATGCAGTTTTATTTGGGTTTTTTTAATATATATAGTCATTACGATACAGATTTTATCAGCTGCTTTACTTTTTCTGCGGTTGCACATTCAGTGCGGAGTAAAAAAAAAAAGGTACACAAGTTTTCTCTTTTGTATTATGAAAGGTATACAACTGGTTTTATATATACTCTGTCCATGAGTATATTCTTTGGGACTTAATTAATTTTCACAAGGAATATATACTTGACTTGATAGATTCTCTAGCTCAAGGCACATAAGGACAAAAAAGTTCCCTTGCTGCTCTGAAGTGACTTCCACCATGTAACCTCCTGGCCTGGGGCCATCATGAGATCTTTCTGTTGTTTGTGTACCATCGTGGATTTATTCCATCTCAAGATTTTGAAGTTCTGCATTATATGTTCAACAAGATTCTGTGCCTGAAAACTTATTTTTTGGGCCATGGAATAAACTTTGTGGGCAGATTTACTTGTCAAATGCAGAAAAATAAAGGAGCAGATTCAAAACTCTTCAGTCACAAACCAGATACCAGTCCAAGTTCTAATGAAGTCAGAACAATGTATTGAAAGGTCTAATATCTTGTTAGCTTCTAAATTTTATACTGTATCTCACATTCTGATACACTTTCAATTTCTCCCAGAACTTGTAGAAAATTTTAAGTAATAGTTTTAAATGTAATTTCAAAATAATGTGTTTGCTGTTCATTTTGTAAATGCTAGTCTTTCCATCTAAATTTCAACTCTATCTCACAGACTAAATAACAGAAGCCTTTCAGATTTTCCTTTCCTTTTCTCAACCTTTTGTGGGTTTTTTTAATCTTTTCTGAGAAGAAAAAAAAAAGATTTTGTGTATTGTCATCCGAAGAAAGGCTAGTCTTGCAGAAATCATTATTAAAGAGAATGATTACATGTTATGCTAGCCAACCATCCCAACACAATGACTGAGACTTCAAAAATAAATACTTCATATTATTAAGACAGTTCCCTGATGTATCTTTTTGAAGCCAGAGGTTCCAAGCATTCAAAGATTCAATTTATTTTATGTATCAACTTCTCAGTAACTGGTTTGCTTTCAATTTAACATGATACTTTGCATATGCAGAGATTTTCTGCCTTGCTGGTTATGTTTAAGCCATAAATTATAACATTTCAGTCTCTAACAGTAAGATAAGTGTTACAAAAGAAAAATATAATTACATAATTGTAAAGGCTGTGACTGTGAACTTCAGCTTATAAATACCTGTGAAGAAAAAATGTTTTCCCTACTGACAAAGACTGAAACTTCTCAAATGAACAATGTAAGGTCATTGGTGTTTTCTAAGATGAAAGGTGTACCAGGAGCCTAGCTCGTTTTAAATTTATAATAATAAAAGTGTCTGTCACTCTTGCCTGTATCACATGATGCACAGCAGCTTTAACGAGGCTCTTCACAAATGGATCTTTAAGAATTTAAGTGTTCCTGGGGCAAGAGGGGAGGTCCTCACACGGATCTCTAACTGAAGATAGAGAGAAAAGACAAAAACCTTTCACAGTGGGGGATGTTACCAGTAGGCTGTCTCAGGACCAACATGGGACCATCTTGCTCAGCATATCCACGAATGAGTTAGGAAATAGACTAAAGAAAATTGACAGTCTCATATTGCCAATCATCATGAGAGAAAAACTAAAACAGAGGCCAAGGAGTTGAAGAAAAATCTCAGTGAGTGACTGCTGAGTGACATGCCAGCAGATGGGGGTTCAGCATTGAAAATGTGCTCCTTCAGCAGCGTAGAAGAATATCAGAATATGAGTGCTGTAAATATCCTCAATGTGGCCCTACAGAAAAGCAGCTTCCTGGGAAAACTTTATAAACATGAAATATCTGATCAGTGAATTAAACCCCAAAGGTATAAGTAACGCTCATTTCTGGGCACTGAGTCATTCTGACTAGGCTTCTCTTTTCAGATCAATGTCCAGTCCTTTCAGCTTTCCTTTCTGGGAGATCTGCTCAAACAACAACTTAGTCTCCCAGGAATGAGCCAAGGGACCAGACAAGGATAGGATGCAATTCTATTTTTTAAAAAATATGTGTAGTGATAAAAAGCACATTTCCCTGTAAATAACAAAAAATATCCCTATGTTGTCAGGACTGCAGTTTTCCCTGCTTTTGGTTGTGTATGTTCCACAAGATGAGTTTCCAGTGTACTTCCAAACTACACGGCAATGATACAGCTACAAAACATTGGGGTTTTCTCTGTTTCCACCAAAGTTTTAAAATTTCAGCTTTCAATTTCGGTTGGAAAGGGTGACCCTTCTACAAAGTTTGTGATGGAGCCTTTCTTCCTCTCAGAATGCCATGGGTAGCCCTGCAGCTGTGTATTTCTTCCAGCAGAGGAAGCTTGTGTAGTTTCAAAAGCACACAGCTTGCCTTCCACAGCTAGGTTTGGCTGTGTATTTACGTTCTGGTTCAACAAGCCATTTGTCAGAAAATGGTTTTGTCAATTACAGAAATAGAGCTGGAAGTTCAATTTCTGGCATTCTACTTTAGGTCTTATGACTGAAGGGGAAATGCTGAAGGGGAAAAATTTGGTTATTAAATTATGTTCCCCCCAAAAAAGCCTTTTTTTCCTATGTTTGTATAAAACATGTCATTTTGTATATATTTCCCTTCCTGCAGTGATGTTATTAATATCATTCATAGAAAATGGCAGGTTTTTGAGATTCATAATAGAAGAAAATTCACTTTCTTGTAGTACTGAGAATCATAATGGATAAGCCAGAATGAGGCAGGAAATGGAAGAAACATCTTGAGTGTGATATTCTGTTTATTAATAATGAGCAGAATATAAGTGCCTGAAAGTATTTTAGTATTCCAGGCAGACAATTAAAATTAGATGGAGACCTAGAGCTTATTAAGAAACATGAGATTGATTTTATTGTCCTATGCCTCTGCCCCTGAAGAGCATCATTGTATTATATCTTGCTTTTTATAAGCCTTTCTCTTAGCCCCTTGTCACACAAACCAAACATATGCAAATGGAAGAAAACATACCTTCTCTATCTTCTTCTCACATTTCACATTTTATAATGGAGACATCAGTTCTTGTCTCAGGTTAATGTCTGTATAGACAGCAGACTAGCAAACTCTCTGAACTAAATGGATCCATTAAGGGTGACCTTTAATGGTTCTAAACTAAAATAGAGTCAATTTGGATTAGATAGAAGGAAGATGTTTTTTACAAGGAGGGTGATAAAACACTGGAACACGTTGCCCAGAGAGGTGGCAGATGGATGCCACATCCTTGCAAACATTAAAGGTCTGATTGGAGTGGGCTCTGAGCATCCTGGTCTATTAGAAGATGTTCCTGTCCCCAGCAGGGGGGTTGGACTAGATGACTTTTAAAGGTGCCTTCCCAAACGATTCTGTTACCCTGTGCTGAGACACATGCCTTAGACAGTCCATGGCATCACAGATGTGAAATGTTTGCTTGCAGGCTACAGTTGTCCCAGCAGAAAAAGTTGCATTGTATCTCATAGATAGCTGATAAGTAGCAGTCTTAAAACTGACTGCACTACTTCACTATTTTAATTCAAGGATTATCTCATTTTTTACTCTTCATTAATTTCATTATCTACCAGCTGTTACCTGTAAAATCTTGTGTTGACAGAAGTGTATTGTGTTCATCTGTTGAATAAATAAACGCATGGATTCCTGCAAGTACCAGTTGTCACTCTGGGGTGTAGTTACCAAATGAAAATCATCATGATGTGATGTGTTCTTCAGAGTACAGTTTTGTGCCGTGTTTAATCCATTTTAAGTGCAGTCTACTGCCAAAGTGCTGATCCCACTCTTCCTTTCTCCCAGCCCTGGCTTCAGTCCTTGCATTAGCAATCACATGCCCGCTTGGTGATTTGGATCAGTTCACTGATCCCACAGGAAATGCATCCACATCCTGCTGGATTAGTCTCCTATGGCAGCAGTCTCTGGGTGTCACACAGCAGGGACACCATGTGGAGGGAGCGAGGGAGGGAGGCCAGCACCTCTCATTCTCTGCTAGCTCACAGTTAGCTCAGATGAGCTAGGAGGTGAAACTCCATCCAGAATGTCCTCTATGGAGTGGGATGGTGGCTCCAGCCCTGTCATACCACAAAAGCCACCTTCTCAGTTTGCAGGAATGAATGCTCCTGCCTGTGGTTTAAGCCCAGAGCTGTGTATTCATAGCAGTCAGCCTTCACAGAGAATGTACAGAAGGAAACAGTGGAGGGATGACTTTGTGGACAATAAACCTCTTTGCTAGGCAATCAGAGACCCTCAGCCTGCAGCCTTCATGGCCCAAAATTTAACACCCAAAAAGGAAAAGCTAGAAATCAGATACCCTCAAAAAAAGTGAGCTTGTTATTTTGGGAAGGTTTTTATTAGGCCATGAGCTATCTTCTAGCACTTGAACCTGCCAACATCCCCCCTAGGTATGTGTGGGGGACAGCTACAGCTTGTAACTGTGCCCCACAAAAATGCAGCTCCTGTGTGTGTACCTTCCTCCTCTGCCCATCATTCCCTTTCCATTTAGCTTTCTAAAAGTAATTACCCAGCAAATTCCTTTTGTGCCCACAATGCTCGGACATGATCCAACCATAATCCACCTCCTCCTGCAGACCTCCTCTCATTCACAAAAATCAGCTGCAACCTCCCACTTGCCCCAGACCTTTGGCAAGATCCCAGAGCCTTGTGCTCCCTTGACATCTGCAGTTGCCAGCTCAATTTTCCTCCTATCTTTTTCATGAGAGCAGGCTTTCTGGGGATTTTGGACTGAGTGTATCTCTTCTGCCAGCTGAGGCAGTGGGTACCTGATGCTTTTATTGCAAACAAGAGCAGATCTTGCTCTTCCACATCAGCACTACTGATCTTCCCTGCACAGAAGCAAATTTACAGGGTGAGCTATGGTAAGCTTCTATTTACACTTTAGTGGAGTAGTAGAGCTGCATAGTCTGCCCATCCCACTGTCTCCTGACAGCAGAAGGATTTCCCTCAGCATTTGCAGGATTTGCAGAAGGCCACAAATCTGCATCTTTTTCTGCTGAAGCTTAAGTGAGAAAAACACATATAAGCCCTTGAAACTACTACCAAGAATTACCATCATGAAGAAATACAGAGATGACTCTTCTAGACATTTTGTGTATAGACTTACTTGGGTTAAATGCACGTTTCTGCTACACTCAGTGTGCAGAACTCACCTCGACAGTCCGTTCTTCCTGGATGAGGTTCTAGTTTCTTATCAGAATGCTGCAATTTTGTCAGATATTTACTCTCAGTTCTGCTCATTCTGCATCTTGGACCTGGAATATATCCTGCCCCAAAGTGCACCTTTTTCTCAAACTTTCCAAGGTGCAATTCATGACTTTCCCTCTATCTATCTATCTATCTATCTATCTATCTATCTATCTATCTATCTATCTATCTATCTATCTATCTATCTATCTATCTAAGGTGATGTGGTTCTGTCCACTGATATCAGTGCAAAGATTCTCATCAGCTTCACTGGACTCTTGATTTTTGATATTTGTAGGTAGTACAAAAGCTTCTCAGCCCATGGCATATCTTTCTTTTTACATTCATATAGGTTGACACTATTGTCACTGACTAATTTCCATGAGCAGTTTTCTCAAAGAATACAATACAGCCCTATGCTTGCAGTTATTTGTATTTATGAAGGTAAAATAAAAATTTCTAACCTGTTCCTCGCTATAGTTCAAGGTTTTACTGTGTGTCACATGATTCTTCCAGCAGAAACACAAGATCACGTAGTTTTTATGTTCTGAATGTTAACCACAGAAGCACTTTCAAAGATGCATCCCTGTATTTTTATACACATGAAGGGTTTATATTTAATGACTTGAGTGTTCAACCAGCTTCTGTAGAGATTATTTTTAAAGCATTTCAGTTCAGCTTTAAGATTATATTCCAGGCTTCCCAAGACGTCCATGTGAGGATGAGGGTGCAGCATCATTATGGTGTTTAACTGCTCAAAGACTGTCCTTTCCAACAACCACATCTTTCTTCAGCACTGGCATCATTTCATGCTGACTTAATCTGATCTGGAAACCACACCTCTCCCCTACAGAGATCCTAAACTGAAGTTTCCTCTGCTTTCCATGGGAAAGACACAGTGGAGGACAGAGCAGGAAGGAGCAGCCCCAACAATCCTTGCACACAGGTCCTTGGCCCCAATCTGAAGATCTGATTAGAGGCGCCTGAGGAGCTGCCATCCAGTGACTTTCCTAACTCCTCCCATCCCAAACCTTTGTCACTGAGCGTCTCAAATGCCCAAAAAATTATTTAAAGTCCCAAATTATTTCAAGTATGTGATGCCTGGGTAATGTAAATCTCCTCTGGGCAGTCCTGCCTCCCGGAGCTCTCCCATCCAAGTCACAATTCACTGCAAATCCCATCTACTTTGACAACCTCCCCAGGTCCAGTTGCCTGAGGGTCCATCCAGGGGCTGATTGCAATTCTCTCAACCCTTACAGCAGCAGCAGCTATAGCCCCCATAGGCTGTGGATGTTCCTTGTTGTACTCTCAAGGATTATACCCAAAGCTCTTTTCTTAGCATGTCCGAGTGTAACTCTAAAGTTTGCAGGATAGCTCTAAAACCTGCATCTCTACACACTTGACAAATGCCAGGATGAAAAGTGCAGGGCTGAGGAGATGTCTAAAATGGAATGTTGTGCAGGAATGAGCTGCCCTTCCAACAAACTCCCTTAATGGACAGTGTCTAGCTGGCATGGCCTCACCAAGAGCCATCCTGGAGAGCTGGGGCCCCTTTCAAATTCAGTGATTATGGCTTTCTTGTTAATGACAGGGTGCTAAGTAGTTGTACAACAGATTAACAGTCTGGGAAGCCATCCAGGAGGCAGGATTCTGAAATCAGTGCATACTCAGTCTGTCAGAACCAAACACAGCCCAATTCAGCCCAAATTTGTATCCACTTAACACCGAAGTGTCTACACATCCCTCTGTTTAACATGGTGCTGTTTTTTCTAGGGCTGTTTTTTCTGGGGATTTGTCTGCTGTGCCCACAGAAGGCAATATTGCTTTGTCTGACTGACATTTTGCTCAGTTACAAAAAGCACCCTCAACTTTCTTGAGTCTTTGTTTCTTAGGGCAGAGTTTCATGCCTGGGGTTTGAGTCCTGCAGTTAAATTGGATTAAGCACAACATGAAGCTGTAGCCAGTGATTTTATCAACTTTTGGAGTAAGAGTGTTGGGTGCTGCAGCACAATCAGCTTTATTCTTGTTCTTTACTGTTCTTCAATATCAAAGTCTCTTTGTTATAATACCACGTGGTATTTGGGCAATTTTAATAAGTTTTTAAAAGTTTATAAGAGAGGCAATTTCCACCAATACTGTCAGAGACTCTCTCTTGCTAAAATCCACCCAAATACTTTTATTTTTCTAAACACACAGCAGCCCTGTGGTCTTCAAAAGCGATACTGATCTGTGTGTCTCATATAATACAATAGTGATCCAGGTATTTTCATAGGGTAATCTGAAGCTTGTGATACCTGCGAGCAAAGAGTTATTAAGTTAATGATGTAGGGGGTGTTCTGGGTGTGCCTCTCCGTCCCCTTCCCTGCCACTGTAGAGTATTTTTCTGCCACCTGGTGGTGGAAATTGAGTTTCTGGTGAGGGACCCCGGGCTACACTTAGGGAAGCTTTGCCTGGGCAAGGGGCCTTAGAATTGGCAAAGAAAGGTTAAATAAAGGTAGGGAAGTGTCGTGTATTTTATATCTAGCAATAATACCTAGAGTCTGTAGTCACAGATGGCATCTCACTGCAAAAAGCCCAATCTGGAAAAAGCAAATAAATCCTTCCTGTTAAACAAGCTGCCTCAAGGCAGGTGGGAAATGGCTCTGGGCTTCTCTAATTCCTCCTGGTTCTGCCAAGCTGCCTGAGCTGGAAATAGGTGTCACAGAACAGCGTCCTGGGTCTGCCACCTACACAGGGGTGGCAGCAAGTCAGGGAGGGAGCTGAGTTCATCACCTGTGTGCTGTGGGTGCTGGAGCAGCCATCTGCTCTGAGGCTGTAGTGGGGAAATCACGAGTCACACTTGCAATGAATGCATGAAATAAACACCTAAAAATGAAAACCAGCCACCCAAAAGATGCTAAACCCCACCCTGGGTTTCCATAACTCAGTCAGGAATGTCTTGGTGAGTGACCATAGCCTGGTCCAAAACAGAGGGAGGAGATGATCTGTGGCAGTAACACCTTGCTTTGCTACAACAGAGAATATAATGACCATTAGTCTCATATTCCTGCTCCCTGCAGACAGAAGGTGAAGATGTAGAGAATCTGGAGGTTCTCTCTTCCCACCCTTCCCAATTTCCATGCTTAGTTTCTTAAACAAAATCTCCCCCTCCAGTTTCAGCGCTCAGCCAGGCCCTGCAACCTTGGGACATCCACAGCTCTAACTTGAGTACACTTGCGTAGCAGTGTTCTACTCCTACCCTCCCATGTTTGGGATCAGATTTCAGTAAAAATGCATTCACTTAGGTGGTTACAGAACTGGCCTCAGGCAATCTGTTGAACTAAAGTACCAGCCTGAAGGAGCTGAAAAAATTGAATTAACCTTTACTTGAAATATTTCTTTGTACAATAAGACCTTTAGGAAATAGAACTCCCACCTAAGTAGAAAACATTTCCAATTTTCACTGCCAAGGAAGGATGATATGGCTCTGGGAGCATTGATTGATTGATTGATTGATTTTAAGTTTGCAAGGCTTAAATAAAATATTTTTTTTCCCAGCTGGGAAAGGACTTAGAATTTTTTAAAAAGCCCTTTATGGGCTAAGATGGAAAGAAGCTCAGACATGAAGATACATTGCAGTCCTCTGAATCTCACAGGAGGAGGATAAAAACAATTTCACATGAGCAGACAGCTGAAATTTCATCTTAATCTCATGAGAGTTTTATCTGCCACTTAGAGCAGCAGCAGGTCAAATGAGGGATTGCAACAGCAGGTTGAGAATCAGTGATGTCACAGTGCCTCAATATATCATGCTTAGTCCTTGGATAATTTTTATTCATTATTTTATTTAGTTATGCATCCTCCACAATTTTGAATTTTAACTCCCCTCACCCCCAAAATACAGCAATAGCGTTACAGAGACAGAGCCACTTTCACTGCAGATGTTCTCCTTATGAGTGGTTCAGAAGGTCTTATGACCATTTTGGCATTGAAGGGAAAACCAGCTCTTTCATCCCAGCACGTCTGCCAGCAAAAGCAAACCTGTCTGATTAGCATCTGCAATAATTAGGAAGTAGTTGCTGGCTAGCCAGTGTGACACCCATCTGCAAGAAAGGGTCGAAGGAGGGTTCCAGCAGCCTGTCAGCCTGACCTCAAGTGCTTAAGGAAGGTTATGGAACAGATTATCTTGAGTGTGATCACATAGCACATGCAGGGGATCAGGCCCAGTCAGCAGAGGTTTAGGAAAGGCAAGTCCTGCTTGACCAACCTGCTTTCCTTCTATGACAAGGTGATCCTCCCAGTGGATGAGGGAAAGGCTGGGGGTGTTGTCTACCTAGAATTCAGTAAAGCTTCTTGTGGTGTTTGTGAGGGTCCCCAGCATGATGTGAGAGATGAGAATTTGACTCCATGTTCTCAGAAGGCTGATTTATTATGATATTATATTAAAAGAAGGCTATAATAAAACTTTACTAAAGAAAGAGAAAGGATCCCTCAGAAAGCTTGACAAGAATGATAAAGAAAAACCTGTGACTCCTCAGAGCCTCGACACAGCTGGACCGTGACTGGTCATTAAATTAGAACAATTCACATGCTGGATAAACAATCTTCAAATCACATTCCAAAGCAGCAAAACAGGGAGAAGCTGAAGCTTCCCAGCTTCCCAGGAGAAGAAATCCTGGTGAAGGGATTTTTTAGAAAATATCATAGTGACAGCCTCTGTCACTGTCTCTCACAGAATTCTGCTGGAAAACCTGTGAGTCCAAGGCTTGGACAGGTGCACTCTTTGCAGGGTAAAAGACTGTCAGGAGTGGCAGTGGATGGAGTTACCTCCAGTGTACAGGGAACAGTCCTGTTTAATGTCTTTATCGATGACCTGGACAAGGAGATCAAATTCTCCCTCAGTCAGTTTGCAGTGGACACCAAGCTGGATGGGAGTCTTGATCTGCTGTAGGGTAGGAAGGCTCTGCAGAAGAGTCTGGACATGGGATCCATGGGGCAGTGGCCAATGGTATGAGGTTCAAAAAGACCAAGTGCCAGGTCCTGTCCTTGGGTCACAAGCACCTGTAGTTCTATAGGCTGGGGGAAAGTGGCTGGAAAACTTGCCAGCAGAAAAGGACCTCGGGGTGCTGGTCAACAGCCAGCTGAACATGAGCCAGCAGTGAGCCCAGGTGGCCAAGAAGACCAGTGGCATCCTGGCTTGTTGCTTATTGCATCAGCAATAGTGTGGCCAGCAGGACCAAAGCAGTGATTGCCCTCCTGAATCAGCACTGGGGAGGCCACAGCTCAAGTCCTGTGCTCACTTCTGGGTCCCACATTACAAGAAGGACATTGAAGTGATGGAGCCAGTCCAGAGAAGGGCAGTGGAAGTGGGGAAGGGTCTGGAGCACAAATCCTGTGAGGAACAGCTGAGGGGGCCTGGGGTGTTTAGCCTGGAGAAAAGGAGGCTCAGGGGAGACCTGGTCCCTCTCTATAACTGCCTGAAAGGAGAGTGTGTAGCCAGGTGGGCATCAGTCTTTTCTCCAGGCAAAGGATGAGAGAAAACAACCTCAGGTTGTGCCAAGGGAGGTTGAGATTGGATGTGAGGAGAAATTCCCTCACTGAAAGAGTAGTTAAGCATTACAATGGGTGCCCTCTCACCAGGGAGGTGGTGGAGTCACCATGCCTGGAAGTATTCAAAAAATGGTTGAATGTGGCACTTCACAATATGGTTCAGTGGGCAGGGTGGTGTTAGATCTAAGATTGGACTTGATGATCATGCAGGTCTTTTCCTACCTTAATGATTCTGTCATTTATGTAAACACACAGCTACTCTCTGACAAACAGAGGTCCTGTTTTGCTCATCTTCCAGTCCTTTCCCTCCTATACAGTCAGAGCAGCTGTTAAACTTCCTGGGATGTGGACTAAAGCCCACCTCTAGGGTTAAGGTGGTTTATGCAGAGCTTTGACTCAGGAGTAAGAATGAGCACGGGAAAGGGATAACATTTAACAGCCACATTAGAAAACCCACTGAATTACAGCTCTCATGTTACCTTTGTGCTGTGCTAAATGACAAAATCCTGTCCTGCAGTGGTGGCTGTAGGAAGAACAGCATTGACTGAATCAGGGGAAAATGGGGCATCTTTGATTTTTCTGAGCCTCTTTCTGGTGGAGGAGGACGATTTTACTTGTTACTTCCCCTTTGCTAATTTGTATCCCTTTCACATTTTAAAGCAAGACCCAGTTGTTCTATTACCACGATGGTCAGCGAATGTTATGCTAAAGTACTACATCAAGCTGTGAAAGAAAGAGGCAAAAGCAAGGTGTAGAGTATGCATAGGTGGCTTGCAATTGCTTCCAGGAAATTTTAAGAAACCCAACAACTTTGTATGGACATTTGTCTGTAACTACGGATAAGTTTTTCCAAAGATTTTGCTGCTAATAAGCCAATTTTTAAGAACAGCAAATGGCAGAGGATGGATTCACGTGGTTCAGAGAATATGACATTGAACTATTTTAAGCCAAGTGTCATTAGGCTGAGCTAAGGGGAATATGGAAAAAACACAGAAGCTTTACAGCATATTTGTAATATTATTAAGCATACAGACATACACATTCCTGTATCTACCTGACCATGGATGAGTGCAGATGAATTGCTAGAGCAGGGTGTCATAATTCACTACTCTTGCATATTGTTAGTTTACAATTATCAGCTGTTAATTTGATTCATTTCGGGGCATTGTCTCTGTAACAGAAAATTATATGCAAAAGAGCCTCTGAGTAAGTCTCATAATCTAGTATAGTATGCTGCTGTCTAAACACTGTCATATTTAGAGGTCAACTGTACCTCTCTAATGCTTAAAACTAAGGAACTGAAAACACTCAATTTCAGCCCAAAGACTGATTCCCCACACACAACTTCTAAACACAGTCACTGCAATGCTGACAGGAACTACCTGGCTAGGCACAGGGATATTTTAACTTTAATTACTTAAATCCCTGTTGAAAATGAGATTAAAATCTTGTCACACACAGCTGTCTCCATTCTACCTTACAGGTAATTTTCACCTCATCAGAAAGGTTTCCTATCTAAATTTATAGAATTATTGGCTTTCTAAACATAAACCACATCCATCATCTTGTAGGCAAGTTAGCGGGTTTGCTAAAGTACTAAGATACAACAGCTTATAGTGTACAAAATTGACACGACCTATATTCCAAAGGGAAAAATAGGTAGTATTAAAATGATAAACAAACATTTCACCTGGCATGGATAGTGTAGTAGGCAGAAGATGCTTCTCTACTGGATACAGTTAGGAGATAATTTATTTTGCTTAACTTGCACGGCAGAGGAAAAGCTGGCTAGTCTGCCAAAAATAAAGCTGGTATAAAATTCCCTTAACTCCTCAGAGGATGGCAGGGAGCCAACAGTTCCTGTGGCTGTTACAGCAGACCCTCAGTTCCATTGGCTGGGGGACATGCAGTATCACAAATCCACAGGGAAGGCTCTCCCTAGATGACCTGAGAGACCAAGAGGGGATTACTGCCTCTGGGGTAACAGGACTATCTCTAACACAAGCAAAGAGTGCCTTGGACTTGCCTTTTCAAACTCCATTTGAAACTGTCTTCATGGGTGAGGGACTCTATTGTCAGTGCACATGGAGGCCTAGGTGCCAGCAGCTGCAGTGGGAACAGGGGGCACAGGGCCCATGGAGCTGCAGGGTGAGCAGAACACCCATGGCTTGAATATGTGTAGATAAAGGCACCACAGAGGTGGTATTGAGTTTTGTTACCATGCAACTGTAAGCCATGTTCTTAAAACACTTTCCTTATTTTGTTATTATGTAAGTTTTATTGCTCTTGCTTGTTCCAAAGGTCATTTGCTGTTATCATTTTACCTGAGTGGGCACTTCTAATATTAACTAAAGACATAACAGGAGTTAAATGGGTAGTTAACAGGCAGATAAAGCATTATATTACAGTGCACATCCAAGTTCCTGCCACTTGGAACACAGACAACATTTTAATCTGATCACTGCCAGAGCTTTGCTCCCATTATCTATAAGGAAGTACAAAAGAATTCAAGGCACGTGTGACCTGCTGTCTTCAAGTAACAGTGATGCTAGAGAGATCATGCAGAGAGCTTGGCTTCAATTGCTTTCCTTGACAAGTCTTGTTTCCTTCACAATATAAAATTGACATACAGTATAAAAATACATCTTTTCAAAGAGTCCAATAGTTCCAAGTCAAATTTCAATATTATAATGCTATAATATTTAAGCTTGAGGTACATTAAGAGTGCAAATTCTGCTGGAGTTTCTTCAGGATATCACATTCAGTACAAGAGAGAGAGACATATTTTCCTGCTGCTTCCCTAGAGAGGCTGCACTTTAGGTTAAAACAGTTTTGCTTAATGTCTTCCACAAGACATGTAATCCAGAGGTGTTATTACTGATACCCTGGTTCCTCTGACTGCAGGAGAGTGAGTGGGATTTCCATGATTTACAAACACTCCTTGAATACAGCTTTTACAGATGAGAATCAGTTTCAGCTTCCTTTTCATTGCTGTCTTGATCCTTCTTGTCTTCTTCCTTTTCTTCCTTTCTGAACTGGGCTTCAATCTCATTTGGATCAATATAGGTATAAAAAGAAGCCATGATAGCAAAAATAATGCAAACTACCAACAGCAGGGCAGCAAACAGCACATACTCTGCCCACTGCAAAGAAAAAAAAATAACGCAGAATTTATCCACCAATATACATTTGAGTATTACACCATTTTACTATTTTCAGGAAGGAAACTCAGATTGTGAAACTGAGTAAACATAACAAGTATCATATGGCTTACAGGACTAAGTATTAATTAAGCATATAATGCATATTAAAGCAAGTCAGAATTGAGGCTCTTTCGGCATTTCTGTCTTCACTGAAAAAAATTCTGTGAATGCTGAAAAATTCTGCAGCATCCTTTTCCTGGAAGAACTGGGAATTGAGTGAAAGACTGAGAAGGAAACTCAGCTGCTTCGTTTTGGTCATATCTCTAAACCAGGCTGGCACTGATTCTGCTCACAGCTGACCTAGTGACCACAAATGTGGGCAGGGATCAGAAAAGCCTCTACCTGAAAAGCCTCAACATCTCTGTTTCATGCTCTTTCTGTTTAATTTAGCTTAAACTGGGGACTGCCAGAGCTGTTTGAGAGACAAGCTTTTCCCTCTCTCAGATAGCCATTTTAATTCATTACAGAGCCCCACTAATAAATAGAAAATCCTTTACAACTGCTCTTCACCAGGACAGACATAGTCTTTATGCCCCAAATAATGAGATTTGAAACCAATGAAGCCAGAAGAAGGGATGTGGCAAGGCTGTGGTATGCAGGTAAAGGCTCATTAGCAATTAACAGAACTTTGGTAGGTTTTTTCCATTCATGCAGAATTTCAGCTCAAAAGTTCACAGACTTTCTATACCATGAGAAGAAATTTACTGCAGAGATGCTAGAAACTGCTGCTTGCAAGCAAAGAAGCCTGGCAAGAAGAGTTAAGGATGGCGAGTAATAGGTAAGTAGAAACCTTTCCAGAAAAACAATTTGTTTTATCTGCCATCATTTTACACTAGATTAGAACTGCTTTTTCCCAGTGTAATATAATAGCACACCTACTGCTTGCATGCTTACCTGCTCTTGGATTGCAGATACCCCAGCCACGATAAGGACAATTATGTTACCAACAGCCACAGTCAGCAGCCATCCAGCCTGCAGCACTGACTTCATGTTAGACGGGGCCTGCAGAGACAGACATTTAAGTTTTGGCGGTAGCATTTATTTTCTGATGCATTTACTGCAATCTTTATCTTACAATAAAAACTGTTTCTCCGTGGGGAAGAGAATTTCATGGTTTGCTAGGTTTTGGTGGTGGTTGGGGCTTTTTTTAAATTTATTTTTTGACATTAAAAATTGCTAGAGAGCTAAACAGGCCTGGAGAAGGCTTTGAGGAACAAGAGACCACTAGCACACTAACTGTAACACCTTTTACTTACACACACCACGTAACTAACAGGTGCACAGGTGTAATTTTACATCTCAGAAACACGTGGCACACATGACATGAAGAAATTGAGTGCATCACCTAGCAAATCACACCTTACAACATGTCCATCACTGCAGTTTCTAGATTCACAATGAAGAGAAGAAATACACACAGCTACTAAAGTGGACTCAAGAGACAAAGGAATTAAAAGTGTTTAATTATAACATTAATAAAAGCTAACAAAAAGGCTGTATGGAGTAAACTGGTGGGGAGATGAAGTGCCACTACTTCCTCAGTTTATTTTTGAGAGCTCTCAAAAATAAAGAGTTTGGTTTTATTGCAGCAGTACAGTTGCACTTATTTTCAATACGTATCTACGTGGGAGGAGGAAATTTGAGGACTGGTAGTCAAGTCTTCAAATGATATAACTCAGCACAGCTTCACGGAAAACCCCAAATCCTTGGTTAAACAGGGCCAACTTGCACCAGTCTATACAGTCCTTCTAGGAGCTGTGAGGGACATAGGGGTCAAAGCAGCAGCACAGAACCACCACTAGAGAAACAATACATCATGGAAGATCTTAACTTGCACCAAGATTCTTACCTCAGGAAGAAGAATACCTACCTGTGAGTATGAAAACTCCAGCCCAGTGACAGAGAACAGTACTTCTGCACATGTAAGAAGAAAATACTGAGGGATCTGCCAAGCCATATGGACTGTATTTGGTGCAATATCTTCAAAGTGTGTAATGATAAGTTTTTTTTCAACACACTAGAATTAAAAAATAGCATGTTAGGAACAGTAATAATGAGTGTGCACAGTTAAAGCATTCTAAGCAGTTCTATAATCATATAGAAAGTTCAGAGTAAATAACAAATATTGCACATGAAGCATTGCATACATAGTTATGAAGTATAGTTTTTTTTACAGCAGACTTCATGCAAATCTTAGTGTCTAACAGGACTAAAGGTTTAAGGCCATTAGTGGTGATCATGAATTCTGGCATTATGTTATTATTGCAACCATCATTATTTTTAGAGTTAACAATGGCTTTGTCTCCTGTTTAGGATACCGGAATTCTACCATCTATAGTTAAAGACAAGAGAAAATTAAAGGATTAAAGACAAGAGGAATTATTCTACAAGTGTTTTTTTAATTAAAGGAAAGTATCAACATGGAGAGGAATTCTACATTGTCCATGTAAGAAGTGGCAACTCACATCATCAAGTGAAATGGTATAGGCACCACCATATCCAAATTTCTTTGAATCAACTGTGCAAGTGTACTGAGGCATTGAAGCCTTAATGGTATATGACCTGAAAAAGAAAAACCCATACCCCACAGTTCAGACCATAGGTGTAGTCAATTGTGTGCATCACATATTTTAAAAAGCTCTGTGCCCTTTTCCCAAGGACAAGTATGTCTAGGAGATTACATTACAATAAAGGAAAATGCTTACCAGCCTGCATTTGGAATGACGCTGTAATTACTGACAGAAAGAGGCTCCAGTACTCCAAAATCCATGTCACCCATAGTAACATTGACAGGAAAACTGAAATTGTTTATGAACCTTTAAAATGGAAGAGTGATCAAAAGAGTGATTAAATACTACACAAAACACCCAGAAGTCAAAGAATACAGGTTTTACTTTCAATTATATATTTGCAACACAACAAGTATGGAGTCTTCCCATTTAATGCTTTTTTTTAAAAATCAATTAACATTTTGGAAAGAACTCTAAATCTCCTAGAACTGTAGCTAATACAAAAAGCCAGTTAGATCCCCATCAGCCCACTGCCTCAGGAGAACATCAAAAGTGAGTCACTACTACAACCAGTAGGAAATGCATCTGCAAGTGGGACACGCAAAAGAAAAGCAGAGAGCGGAGAGGTAATCTTGGATACCTCATACCCAGGATTAAAAATGAGGTATAGATATGTAATCCATGCCATTTGTTCAATAAAAAAATCTAGGCAATGGAATGAAGCATACACTTCCAACTTTAGCTAAATTATACCCAAGCAGGTGTGTGAGATAACTTAAATGAATCATGACTCAGACATTAGCCCATCCCCTAAAATGTCAAGGGAAGTGTCCAGCAAGATGCAAGTTCCTAAAGTATAGAAAACTTTACTTCAACAAGAAGAGGCTACCCACACACCCAAGATTGAAGATTCACACTACTGTCAAAATTTCAACAACAAAAAAAATCTCTACCTGACGAGACTTTTTCCATCTTCTGGTTTTGATGTGACATTGTCCTCTGTCTAGTGGAAGAGACCATTATCTAAATATGTTGTTGGCATTAGAGAACAGCTTAAACATGCACTATTGCACAGCAGTGGGACTTAACAGAGGCTTCAGAGCAAGACTCCAGACCTTCCTCTTTAGGTTCCTACTAGCACACACATCTACTAGAAAACACTGTATGACCGCACTCCTAAGACTTGGTGAAGGTGTAGTTGTCAAGGTACATAAGAAATCGGTAATTATTTTTCTAAAGGACATCCTGGTGTACTCTCTGCAGCTTACCAGTCTTACTGGTCCAGCAGAGACAAGCAGAGACAGAAAACAAGACAATGGAAAAAATTTATCCAGAGCTTGTCCTCTCAGCCTCACACACTCCACATAGATGGTTGTCAGAACATTGATTTATATCTTAAGATATAAGCAGACTTACCCAAGTAGAACTGATGTTTGTTGGAACCCATTTAAATGCCAAAGTGTAGCGTTGTGTCTCTTGCAGCTCCAAATGCTCCGTTTTATTTAGAGTTGCAGAAATTATGTTTAGTGATTGCAGCTTAGAAGTCTCAAATGTCATGTAGCCGGTCTACAAAGACAAATTGCAATGGATTTCTGTGCAACTGCATATTTATCTGTTGAGGGAATATTACGGGCTCTGGGAGGGTCAGAAGTTTACACATGTTACTGCTGAAGTGCCAGAGATCATGAATGTCCCCTCACTTTCATTTTTCATTTGTTTTCTACATCAAGCATTAATTCCATTTGATCATAATTTTTTCTTAGTTTAATTTGTTACACAAACTTCACAGTTACATGAGCTTCCCACAAGCATTATGGAATAACTGCTCTATTTTCCTATTTCTTGCTCCAGATAAATCAGGCTTACCATAACCACTGAGTAAAATTTTATTCAGCCACAGAGGTAGCACTAGCATAAGATCTGATGCAGTATTTTCCAAAAAAGCAGTAATGCCATGTTTTAAATATTCAAAACACATTTATTCAACATAAAATACTTAAACCATTAATAGACATGTTAGTGCTACACTAAAATAGGCTCTTTGTTTTATAGGATTTTCAAAAACACTTTATAATCCACATCTGGATGATAAAGTGTCTGTAATCGGGAATGGAACATTCTATACCTTTCATTTTCAGGTGTGTACCATGGTACATCAATTCCCTGTCAGTATACAGTGTGGGTGCCCTTATCTTCTCCTCACAACTCTGTTCCTATGTGAGGCAAATTTGGAGGAGGTTGGAGTAAGAGCTCTCCTCTTCAAGGGAAACAGAACTGCAGGCTATCAGAGAACACACTTTCTAAGTTCCCTTATCAAAAGCATCCATCAGAGCCACCACATTTTGCTGTCAATAGAACTGAATAGTTCTTTGGCAGCAAAACATGAAACTTATTGTGTGGTGTGGCCACAGAAGAAGCTCCCTGTTCTTCAGGTAAGTCATTCCTCACAGTAATAGCAGCAACTCACCAGAGCTGAATGGACAGACATTTACTGCAGGAAGGGGCTACTTTTAGGAAATGGAGCCTTTTTAACAAGAGTGAAATTTTCAACTAGCTCCAAGTTACTTAAGTTTATTGTCAAAACCAAATAGTAATACTTTAAATATTAGCATAGTTACTATTGCTTCAATCACTGTGTTTTCATTAACAACTCATTCCACAATTAACAAAAGAAAACATTAAAATTATTAGAGTAAAAATGTCCTAGAAAATAATCAATTTTGAACCATTAGTTAAGAATTACTCGGACTTACTCCATTGATTTGTTTCAGCTTAATTATTTTAAATTATTTTTTAATATTCCACATCTGCTCTTACTTACTTCCTCATTAGGTGCTACATCCACACTCTGAAGTCGAGGCTGGAACTGAACTGTTGCAGGAAAAGCACCCAGATTTATTAATTTAATTTGAGTTTGCCCAGCTGCAGGGAAAACTGGATTGCTGTTCTATAGGACAGAAAAAAAAGTAAAATCAGTGCCCTAAGTCACTTGGAAAAATTACTATAATTAC
This sequence comes from Geospiza fortis, assembly GCF_000277835.1. Taxonomy (NCBI): domain Eukaryota; kingdom Metazoa; phylum Chordata; class Aves; order Passeriformes; family Thraupidae; genus Geospiza; species Geospiza fortis. Next base: position 2,227,942 of record NW_005054363.1, read on the forward strand.
TGTAATCTTTATTATTTCATGTTGAGGATGAGCATTTGCCTGCTGCTCTGTGACTGTCTGACAGAGGAGACTGGAATCAGGTTTTGTTACTAGTCTCACAAGTTGCCTTAGGAAAGAATTCTCTCATCCTCAACAGACACCTCTAGACAGCTGCTCAGATTTTGGGATGCAATGGATTACCACCCAGAGGTGTTGCCAACATCTCAGCTACAGGGGAAAGATTCACTGGGCTCAGGCATGGCACCTCCCTGTGGGGCAAGGAAGCTTAGGGGAGACAAATCCTTCCTTCAACAAGTGTCATTGCACCTGCTGTGATGATGCTTCCCAGACTGTCCCACTTCACCTCCAGTCTAAATTCCAGAAGAGGTCAAACATACAAAGCTGCCCTCTGGTGGGCCAAGCAAGTGTCTGGTTTCCAGCTTTTAGTCTCAGTTTAGAGATTGAGGTTGCCTTTAATACATGATTTCTATTAACTGCAATGTGATGTCTTGCAGAATGGTGTTTGTTGCTTGTTAATTTTACTATGCTAACAACAGTATTGCAATCTATTTCCCCTCCCTCTACTTCTATGCTTATATGATTGGATCCAAATTTAGAAGTCATGGTACATTTTCCCCTTAAACGCCCCTTATTTTTCCTGAATTAACAGCTAAATATTAATAGTAAATACTTGCATGTGGCTGAACTTACATCTATTTGCACTTGCACGAGGGCAGCAGCAACAAAAGCCATGGAGCCGAGGAACATCCCCACAGTCATCTTCTTCAGGGGCCTGGCACAACAAAAGACACAAGAGATTTAAGAGAAGTGACAATTCAAAGCTTCAGCTGCTTGTTTTTCCTTTCCACTCTGGGAAACTCAAATGGCCACAACTAGCACATTATCACCACTTGGAGGGCTGATGTTATTACAGAAAGTGTTCTGCTAAGCTGGGAACCTCTCAATTCATAGTTACACTATCAGGAAATACATCTTTCCTGCAGCATCCTAATAACTTGTTACTCTGCATCTGCTGGGCTCAAACATTGACTGACCATGTTTTTTAGGTTCCTGAAAAAAATCTGCTTTTGCAGGAAGAAAAAACCCAATCCAATACAGTTGTTAGCTGTAAAACAAGAAAGAGACAAGGAGATATTCCTTTAAAAACAGGGTGACAGCTTGTCTCCATATTGCTATATTTAAATAAGATCTAACAAAAATGGTCTGAGAAATTTGTCAAATTAGGAGACATCTACTGGCATGCAGTTCAGCTGTAAGGATAGATTTAGAGTATATATGCCATTTGTGGCATCATTTATCCAGTGCAGAATACCCACAAATGAATGACAGTGTTCCCAGCATAGCACACCCTAGATTTTAACAGCTATATGGAAAAACAGCAGTGCACTTTAGCTCTCTGAAAATTATCTGAAGAACTGTATTCTCTTCTGCCTCTCCAAGCGCTCTTGCAACTGCCAGACACTTCATTAACAACATTGAAAAACAATGTGCAATACCCCCAAGGCTGCACCTAGAAGGATTTAGTAAGCCAGACTCCCAGCTGGAGTCTGAAGAGGAAATGTCTTGTGTCTCAGTTGCTTTTTAGCCCAAAGCATGACAAATGCCAAGGATGTATGTTTATTTCTACCACCTATTTTACAAGAGATAGCGGGTAGACATAAGGGATATGGATAACAATCAAGATCACCTCTCCTGCAATCAAAATATTTTGTCCTTAACTGAAAAACATGGTCACTCTTCTCTTGGATTCTGCTCTTATAATCAGTGATGCCTCCATATACCATTTGCAGTATTCTGGGGTTTTTTTATATTTTGTTAAAATATTAAACCATTTTAAATACACTTCTCTTTCATCCTTAGCTGAATGCTTGCCCTTTTCTTACATTAGGGCTGGAAGAGCCAGTTACAGAAACCAATAAAAGGAGCCTCTGTTGAAATCAAATAATTACATCAACTTACGTAAAATTCAGCTTGCATTTCTTGATTAAAGGATAAACCAAAGAATCTGTAACTGGGACCATTATAACAATCAGGATTGGATTCACAATCTGAGGAAGATGAACATGAGAGAAAAATTAAGTATTTTTCAAAGTGCATTTTGTAAGTAAGGGCAATATGTATACAATCTTTCAGAAGTACTTGAAATTGGCAGATAGAAAATTAACATACCTGCATTTGGTCTGGTTGAAGTTGAAAACCCTGGTGAAGAAAAAAAGAAATCATTTTTAACATTGTGACAACAAATAAAACAGGTCTGAAAAGTGTTAATAAAGAAAAAATGAATAAAAAGTAACCTACAAAATCCCCATTCATCGCTGCGGCTTGCAGTGTCCATCTTGACCCCTTAATAAGAGAAGAAAAAATTAGGTGTCACAGTAAATCAATGTTCTAAAGATCCTTTTGAATTGTTTTCATAAGTGAAGTGTTGGAAAAGACATGCAATACAGGAAAAAGTAAAGCTAGCTTGCTATGGGAGCATTCTTAGTCTGCAATGTAAACCTTTGAACAAAGTGAGCCCCATGGCCCATTCCACTTCCTTCACTTGTTTTGTGAAATACAGCAGAAAATAACTTAGAAATCAGCTGGAGAGAGGGCCGGGCCATCCTGTGCAGGGCACTGCTGGGTGCTAGGCACAGGAGCCACCCTGGAGCTGGCCTGAGCCCCAGCAGCCCACATATCCCACTCACCCATCCCTCCTTCCTTCCCAGAGCCAGAGGACAAGCCAGGGCCTGACCTGCCTGGAGTCCTCTGCCCCAGAAACTGCCTGTGGCTGGGACAGGCAGGGCAGACTTCAGGCCTGAGCCCAGGATGGGACAAGAACGCTACTGCTGCATCTGTGACAAGATCCTTCAGTAACCCACAACACAACACTGCCTGAGATATCACCCAGGGAATGAGTACTGAGCTCTGAATTTCATAGCAGGAATTCAGAGCTACACTTGCAAATACTGTTCACAGGCACTGGACTGAACCAGTAGGCCATGGGGAGTGTGGAGCAAGCTTCCTCCCATCTGACTTGGATAAGGCTTTCAACCCCTGGCTCTCTCTAGCATCTTCCTAAATTCATACTTCAATGCTTCACTATAGCTGATGCTTTTGTGAGTCTTGAGCACCCAGTTCACCAAGTGAACACTTGGCTCACACTTCAGCTTGAAGGTGTAAGGTATTTATAACAAGGTGTGAGTGATTAAGCAAACTGGCACCCAGATCATTTAAAACCTGGTTCTCCAGCTCATTTACACAAGGACCCTACATTTCATCTGACAACTGACAATTGAAGAAACATTAGTGCTAAGAGAGCTTTAAATTACTGTTCCATCCCCTGAGTCCCAGGCTGATACAAGATTTGGAGAGGCCTCAATCACTGAATCTGTCCTGGGTGTACTCAGATAAACCAAGATTGCCCCTGGCTGCAGATCATCTTGTACTGACATGACTCAGTGACTACCCTTTGCAATAAAACCAGGATAAAGAATTTGTTTTTCCACCCTCCCATAGAGACTGACATGGTACAGCTCTAGTTACCAAGTCAAACCATTTCTACTTACCTGTTGGTCAAAAACTGCCCAGAACATGGGGAGCGGGATGTAAAGGAAAAGCACCCTCAACACCATCTTTATCTGAGCAATCAGTTGTTTCTGCAGAAAATAAAAGTTACACAAGAGGAATTGGTTCAAAAAAGGAAGGGAATAAAAAAAAAGAGACAGTTCCAGACTGCTGCTACTCACATGACAGCAACAGGTAAAGACCCATCATGTAATGTTTACCCACACATTCAACTTTGCATGTTGTGGCTATATCTGATGACTTCTGTTAAAACAGTACAAAGTCTGCTCGTGTGTGTTGGAAGGGCTGCTGGTTAAAGGTGACTGATACCAGAAAGACTTGGGCCTCTTTGCAGGTACACTGATGGCAGCATCAGATTCAGCACTTAGTGAAGTGGGCATTTGAGCAATAGGCAACTGAGGAATTTCACATAAGAACAAAGCATACAGGCAAAAGGAAAATAAAGGTGACAGGCTAAGGTTTGTGCTGCCATTGGAGAGGATAGTAGGCAAGGGACATGTTGGGAACTATGAGATACAAGGCTTTGAGAGTCATGATAAGAAATTGTACTGAGTGGAGGGGAAGCAGTTTAAGTGTTTACTCTCTTAAACTGAAATTCCAAAGTGTAATTCTGATGTTTCATACCAAGAAAAGTATTATGGCCCTGTGCATTAACAATGACAGGCAGCATCACTTCCCTTTTCCCCTCTGCAGCCATGAGATATGGAAAATAGAGAAGGAAAGATAATGCTTGCTATTTCCCTAACCAAAAAACTTAAATGTTTGTATTTGTTTGGCAAAGGAAAGTATTTTTTTTTTGTCTCCCTTGAATTTCCCTGGACAGCCTATGATTACACAGAGCACTGAGTCACACAGCTCTACTTTCTCCCACAGGAGCTGAGGAGATAACCTGCAGTGACAGGACAGCACTGAGGTTTGGCCAGGTCAGCTACTGAATGATGGAGAGGCCCAAAACTATCTGCCCAGTGCATGAGGCAATGGATCAGAGCAGACAGAGAGAAGCTGAGGGTCAGCAGATGTCACAGCACAGGAGGCTCCCCCAGTACTTACATCATACTTGTCACTTGCCCAGTCCAGCCAGTGCTCTCTCTTGGGGAACTCCTTGCTGCGATGACGAAACCTGTTTTTGATGGCAAACTGAGGAGAGACAGAATTAAGTTTAATGGCACTACAAATACTTAAAACTACAAACTGGTTTGTCATTACAGATGATGCTCCTGGCTTCTTGTGTTTAGAGGGTGCTAAAAGTGACTCAACTTTGTTACCCGCTCCAGTCATCTAGGGGAATGTTGTTTTTAAGGCCTCACACTGCATAACCAGCAGAGCGTGCGCTTGGGGTCAGGTGGACCAAACAGCTCAGAGCAGTCCCTCTCCACGTGGGCTGCTGTGAGGAGCTGGAAGACCTGCCTTCTTCAGGCTTACTTATGTACAGCAGTAAATAGAGTAGTGTCATACGCACAGGTTTTCAGAGCTGAATTGTAGCAAACCCCATGGAGCTGGGTAAGGCCCCATGGAGAACTGAACAGCAGGAACTGCTGAGACAGCAAAATAAGTTCCTGTCTCTCTGACCCCCGTCCCAAAGCTTATCTCTGTAACCCTATAGGCTATGTTACCTAACCCTTACTATTGGTCAAGTTTGGATTCCCCTTAACCCTATAAAAGGGGCATACTTTACCCCATTCGACACAAGAAGAGCTGTCGTTGGAACCTTCACAGCCTCCCCTGCAATAAACATCGCTGTGGAACTCCAAGGCGCTCCTTCTCCTCTCTCAACCGTCTGCTGCAGCCTCAAGCCAAGGGCTACCTACCTAGCAAGCTAAGAGCTGAGATCCTAAGAGAGCTGATACCACTATAGAGCTGGCAATCACCAAGCTTGCTAAGGGAGTAGCCTGCGGCGTCGGCCTCGACTAGGCTAAATTTTGGGCACCCTGTCTCCCTGAGGACTGGGCTCCTGGGCCATCTTGCACTGCTCAATAATAAGGCCAGAACAGAGGCTTTACTATACTGAATGGCTGTAGGAGAGAAGCTCCTATGACAAGCTCCATTTGTAGGTATGTCTCACACCTTGACATTGAATATACACAAATATGGTCCCAAAGAGCTCCTAAGATTTTCTACATGGAATAGCATTTACGGCCAAGCTGGGCCTTAGGAGCAGCACTCTAAGGAATGGCCAAAGTCACCTACAGAGGTTTGGTTTTGACAGTGCTTACAAGATAGGCAATAGACTGAGCTGTATAAAGATGGCAGATCTGTAGGCATGTGTTGATTTGGCACGGCCTGACTTTTAGCAGTGGGGGTATGCCATAGCTTCCACCATGTCTGACAGAGCCAATCTGTGATGGCTCTGAAGATGGGCATGCTGCTGGCCCAATTTGAGAGGTTGATAATGCCTCTGTGATGACATATTTAAGAAGAAAGAGCAGGACATGTACAGTTTTTTTCCCCAGAAGTGGGGAAGCACCATGTTGGCACCACAGCAATACACCAGCTCGGTGTAGACCCTGCCTAACCACCTCTAACTAACTGCACTGTCAGCAAAAAGGGCAGGGGTGGTGGAGCAGCTTCTCCTTTCCAGAACCCCACATGAAGAGAGACATTAAATTGCCCCAGTGCTGCCATGGCTGCCAGTACACATACAACAGCAGCGGGACCACCCAGCTGACAACAGAAGCATGACAAGCGATTCCCTGAAATGGAACCTAGATAAGATCAACTTCTCTCTGCTGCAGGATCCTGCGACAATCTTTGAATTACTACAGCTTGTTGACAATGGTACCTACAAGCAACAGTTTTTCTTCTAGTCAGAAAAGAGAAGGGAGGACATGAGGCAAAACAACATGGCGGCACCTGGGTCAGTGGAGAAGAAAGATGGGGAGGAAGTGCTTCAAGCACCGGAGCTGAGGTTCCTCTGCAAGCTGTGGTGAGGACTATGGTAAAACAAACTGTCCCCTTGTAATGCATGAAGACCACAATGGATGCAGAGATCCACTTGCAGCCCATGGGTAAAGTGCTTACATGGGAGCAGGTGAATGTTAGAGAAAGCTGTGGTCTAGTGGGAGATCTGAAAAGAGAGAGAGGGCCCCTGCTCCCAGACATAAAAATAGCCCTTGCTTCCAAACTAGAGCAGCCTATCCTTAAAAGACTGCACCCTGTGGATGAGTGACCCATGCCAAAACCATTTTGGGATGACTGTTTGCCTGTGGGAGGGACCCCATGACAAAACAGAAGAAAGACTCCTCTCTCTGAGCAAACAGAAAAAGATCTCAAATGATAAAGTGACCAAGACCCCCATGCTCGTCTTCCTGTGCTGTCAGTGAGAAGGAGGGAGGGGCTGGGGGGGAAAAAGGCGTTTTGAAAGCTTATTTTTGCTTCTCACTGTCCTCTTCTGACTCTGTTGACAGTAAATGTATTTTATGCCTTTAGATTTGAACCTGTTTTGCCCTTGGAGTGTTTTTTTTCCCCAGTCCTTGTCTCAACTCATGAGCCCTTTGATCTTTTTCCCTCTCCTTTGCCCAACCGTAGCAAAAAAAGCTAAGCAAACTACTCTCATGGGTGCCTGGCATTTGGCCAATGTCAAATCACAACAATGGAAAATGAAGAAACTCATACATGACTAAATGTGATCTCAAAGTTGAGGCTCTGCAGAGTTGGGACATGTGATGCTATTCATGTAGATTCCACTCCTTTCCATGTAGGATCACACTGATGTGCAACCCTTAACACCTCTGGATTGTAAATAATATTCTTTTAATAAGTAATAAGTTTGTGCTGATAAGATGCACTTGACTCAATTCAAGGCGGGTTTGTCTCTTTCTGCATAAAGGGCCACAAATGTGGAAGGAACGATTCCCACAAGTTGGAATAAGTTTTTACATAACACTGACACCTTATTTTGTTTCCCATGTGCATAAATCCGCATATAAATCAAGATATGCATAAAACGACACCCTAAATGTGGAGGTGTCAGTACAAAGCCTTCTGTACTAAAGCAAAAACCTTCAGAAACTTTCTGCGTATTAAGAGATTTCTGATTTAGGCGCATTTACAGAACAGCTTTAGGAATGGCTGCCAGGGGTTTAGGGAATGTAAGCAGTACTTACTCCAACACATTTGGAAACTTCAAGCATTATATTTCCTTGTGGTTTAACTTTCTTGTACATTCTGCTTCCAATTACAAACACAACTACAATATGCAAACAGAAAAGCAACTCAGGATTAAATTAAAATAGTGGCAAATAATTTGGTATGGAAACTGCAAGTCACAGAGGTAATCAGGGTGGGAATAAGCCTCCCAAGAAGCAATGCAATTGCCAATTCACATGCTATCATACAGTAAGACCAATCAAATGATTACCAGCAGATTGCTTCTATTCAATACGAAAAACTAAATCTGGAAATTCTTACAGGAAGTGCTCAGTGGGAGGTTTGCTCGACTGAGGGATGGTCAAAACGAGGGCATTTAGGACCTTGACTCTGGCCTTGCTGTAGGGGCTCCTTTTCAGGAGCTCACGATGCTGCAGCTCATATCATGCAGGGACACACAAGGCTCTGCCTGAATGCAGGACTGGCCCAGGTGTCCTCTGCTCCCAGGCATGTTGCTCAGCCTCATCATCCCACACACAGGGCAGGACACAGGCAAAGCCCCACAGCCGCCATCCAGCCTGGGCTGGGCTCACGGGCAAGGCGAGGTCACTGGTAGCCAGGTGGGCTCCCAGTCAGGACCAAGAAGGACAAGGACCATGAGGGATCCTCTAGTACTTAATGGCACCCCCAGGTTCTTGGGCAGCAGTAAGGCTTGGGGAGTGACCTGTAGCACAGCTGGTAAAAATGCAGGTATTTGAGAAGTATTGACATATCAAATACGGGATTTTTCCAGTTCAGGGACAATTAGTCACACAGTTTATAATCCTAGACTAGAGACAATATCCAGAACACACATTTTCTGAGAGTTCTCACCCTACATTCAAAGGATCTATTTGTACACACCAGAAATCCAAGAAAAACTGGCAGTAATTCACATAATGTCCAGAATTCAAGGATATATTCATGCCTCAGCCCAGTCCCATCCAACTCTCCTGGCAAATCAGACTCTTCTATGAAAGTGAGTGCATCAGATTAATCCCACCCACCTTCCCACCCCCAAAAAAAATTAAGTCAAAAATCACAGAAATTATCAGGTGTCAATACCTGGGAATTTCTATCACACTTTCATTATTCTGAGATTGTTATCATCTAATTACCAAGGCAACAGGATAGCAAGACATTCACCTACCCAAGGCAACAGCCATGAGGATAGCAGGAACTCCAAAAGCGAGGGGGTAACATTCCTGTTTGCTATGAATGCCACACTGTGAAGCTGAAGCAAAAATAACATCAAGTAAAAGTCCCAGTCAGCACTGCTAATGCTTTCCATATGGATTCTGTTCTTTGCATTCACTGAAAACTCTCGGGGGAAATCAGTCTACCAACACCCTCAGAGTGGAGGATCAGTATCCAATATACCTCTCATTATTGGAAAGGGGATTTATGTATGACAGAACAGTTCAAGTGGCAAGGGACCTCTGGGCATCATCCAGGCCAAGCACCCTGCTCAACTAGGGCTACCTGGAAGCAATTGTCTAGGACTGTGTCCAGAAGGCTTTTGAGTATTTCCACAGATGGAGACTCCACAACCCCTCTGGGCAGCTTGTGCCAATTGCTGATCACCCTCAGAGTGAAAAAGCATTTCCTGATGTTTAGAGGGAACCTCCTCTATTTCAGCTTGTGCCCATTGCCTCTTGATCTGACAGTGGGTACCACTGAGGAAAGCCGGGTTCTGTCCTCTTCATTTCCCATCAGGTATTTTATACTTGGTTAAAATGCCCCCTTTTTCTTTTATTCTCCAGGCCAAACAGCCTAATGCCTCCCAGGATCTCCTCACAAGAAATTTACATCTAGTTGTACACTGAGACATGAAGAATTACACTAGAAGGGTCAAAAGCATGTCCTTAGTGAGATTACAAAATTTTTGGGCCAATTTCATAAACAAAGATTTTAGTGATGTAAGTGTAGCTTGTTGAAAGAAAATCACAATCACCAGCCCCCTCCCCTCCTTGGCATCAGATTTGACTCTCACTGACTTTAGCAGTACAAAATAAAAGACTAAACAAAATCATTACATTCTTCACCATACTTCTTCTAAGAGGAGAATTAGAGAGTATGGTTTGGAAAAAAATGGTAGCTTACAGATAATTCATGACTTGATTTAGTTGTATAAGTCTTCTGGTCAAACCTTTCCCGGTTGAAACAGGTTATCACTTCCCTCAGCTCAATTTGTCATTTTTTTCCAAGGAATTTTTCACCCTGTATCAGCAAGGAAGTAAACTACACACTGTGTCTCATGCATCTCTACTTCCTTTTTTGGGAAAGGATAGAATTTGCATTAAGCAAACATCTAAAACTCTTCTACAGAGTCTTTTCCATTCAAGAAATCCAAAGGCCAGAAGTTCAGCCTGGTGCTTTTGGCTTATTCCAGAATTCACATGCTGTTTCCTTGCTTTTGGGAAAAGCAGCCTTCTGAAACTGCTGGCAAGTGCATCCATACAGTACCATCTGTGCAAGCTTGCCACAGAAATCCATATGCATATAGATTAGCAAATTGCTGGGTTTTGTTTAGGATCATGCTATTCTTCACAAGCAACAGAGAACATAACTTTCTTCTTTAACAACATGAAAAATTATTTACTATTTTTCACATGGATTAATATATTTCTACATGCAGAGATGCTTTTGTACTTATCATGGGCACATTTCCAGAGGAGAAGACTCTCTCTTCCCCTTCCTATCCCAGGAAGCAATGCAATTCTTTCTAGTGTGATACTTTACAGGTATTGGAAGATGTGAAACATTTGTACCTTAGTGGAATTAAAACGTGCACTAGGCATACAAGCTGCTAGCTCCAGTGTGTCTTTTCAGATCTAGTACTGCTGACCCTAAAGGCAATGAAGATTTTCAACTGGCTTGTTTTTGAGAGTACCTCATCTCTGAGAAGTTGGGTGGCACACTGAAGACTATTTGCTAGATAACTCCAGTGTGTCAGAGAACAGAACTTTAATTTAAACCAGACTGGACTGCAATCCAACACACCTTTTCTGGTGTTTCACAATTGTCAACAAACATGTGACCTTACCTCTGATAGTTGGAGTGATTAAAGTAGATAAGAGACTTCCAGCATTAATGGATAAATAAAAGAGAGAGAAGAAGGTACTTCTTTGCCTTTCCTACAGTAAAAACAGAAAGATGTTTATAAAGTCTTAGCCACAACCACATTGATGTGCCTAGATCAAACCTCTGTTTTCAAAATTCAAGACAAATAATTAACAAGCTCCTTCTTCAGCTCCTCGGGAAAACCCATGCATCTATCTAAACGTGTACAATATTAGAATACTATAATAGTCAAACATTAGTTAGAGAATCTGTATAACTGAAAATCTGAAAGTCATTGTTACCTGATCTTCTTCAAACTGATCTCCACCAAATGCTGACACACATGGTTTGATCCCACCAGTACCTAAGGCAATAAGGATCAAGCCAACCATGGACAGAGCACTGGAACAAAGGAGAAATGGGGAAAAAAAATTTGTGTTAGTTCTTACAGCATACATAATAGACTTGTTGAAAGACCGTTGAAATTCAAGTAACAAACTTAAGTTGTCTCATCTTTCACCTGCCTGGGATAAAAAATGTGTACAAGGCAACTCACATGTTCACTGCAATAGCATCGGGAGAGCCATCCTGGTTGTGATCTGTCAGGTCATTTATGGAGCCCACAGACAGCACTGTCTGCCCAATGGCATAGACAATGGACAGGGAGAGAATGGTCCTGTTGTCAAGACAGGAATACATTTTCTTAGATATGTTAACACACTAACACAAAGATAATTCCACAGCTAATGCAGACTTCTGCTTACTTTAAAAATTCCTGATAATGAAAAAACTAACAGATACAATGAGTTATGGGCTGAACTTATCAGAAGCTACTATAAAAATCAGGTCACATGCCACAGCCATGGTATTTCTATTGTTTTTATTATTATTATTATTCTATGTAGCCTTTAATTAATTAATGTAGCCTTTAATTAATTAAGGCATGATAACAAATGGATTCTATAGGTACCACTAGGTCACAATATCTTCAGTGGTTGCCTTTTTAATGACCAACTCAAGAATGCTATTTCCATATTTTTTATATGTTGAAGATCAAATGGACTACTCAGCAAAACTAAAATCTACAATTTACACTAATTTAAGTATCATTAAACATTCACTCTGTTATTTTAGATTTCAGTTACAGGAGTGCAAAAAAAAAGAAAAATCAAAAATCTGCTTCAAGCATGGCAATAACCCTGAAATACTGTTGTGAACAACAACTCTATAACACCACCTTCTTCGCTGTAAGTGTACCAACATTTTTACACTCAGATCTGAGTGAGAGCTGCATTGAAGAGTGCAGGCTGCAGGCTTTCAGCCTGACTACCTTGGCCAGGAGGTGTCTGGGATGATAGTACTGCATAATCACCAGCCCTCTCACCCTGGCTTTAGGGTCCAATCCTCTTTTCTGCGAGTAAAAGCATGTTCCATTTTCACTTTGCTGGACCCCGAGTACGTGGCTGAAGTTTAAGTCATGTTCACTTGTTTCCTTAGGTGGGCCTCCATTCAATAGGCACAGACACAGGTCTCCAGGTTGGAGGAAAAGCAGGAGAAACACAATGCAATGATGTGAAATTATTTAGAAACCCAGCTTTCAGGAGTAGTCCCAAACCTAGTGCAAGGCAGTAGAATGAAGGACAATGCTCAAAGACCAAGAACAATCCAACTATTTGACATAGGCAAGAGATCCTCACAGCAAGCTTGGAGCAGCGCCCTGATACAAGAGAGACATTGACCAAGTTCCCCTCACTTTAAAACAAGGTTTATCTGACTTAAAATTGACCTCGCCTGTAGTGTAGTAAAAAAAAAAAATCCATAAAGTGGGGCAAGATGGAGTCTGCTGTTTAGTGGTATTTAATAGACACAGTTTAATAGGGTTTTTTTTTTTTATAGCACTGCCATAGAGTTACTTTATTTACCTAGCAACCTGGGAAAAAGTCTCCAATTAAAGTTGAACCTGAGCTGATCAGGAATGAAACTTCTGGGTTTTATTTGTGAGGCTTACAAACCCACTGCAAAGACTTACATAATTGGCACTGCATTGATGGCACACAATTAAAAAAATAAGTGGGTTTCTGTACTATTTTCCCCAAGAAATTCACATCCAACAATCTGTGAGCAGGTCCCATCACATTTCTTGACAGACATCGCACCAAGTACATGGACTATGGAAGATTGGAGCCTCTCCTTTAAGGGTGCTTAACAGTGCCTAGGTAATCTCCTCTTCCTCTTGACATCACAGATTTTTTTTTAATTCTTGTTTAAGCCTTCCTCATGACACCTTGCTGCATTTTTGGGTGTTAAAGCCTAATGGCATATCCTAAAGCATGTTTTCTCTTGTTTAAGCCATCCTAACAAGCTCCTGTTAAAGGTTTGGGCCTTTCAGTTGCAGTGCTGGCCTATCCAAATACCAAAGGACAAGAGTCATGCCAAGTTTCATCTTGATAAAACATGAAAAAGCCAAAATAAATTTAAAAAATAAACCACAGCATCTAGACAAGCAAGTGCACAATATATTTAGGCTGCAATCTGTAAGACATCCAGCTAGTTGCAGTGAGTTTGCACTGCTCAGAGCAGCTGCACAGAGCACATGTGGTCTGTGGTCGCAGGCTGTGGTCGCAGCCCTGGGCTCCCAGGGGCTGTCCCTACAGCGGAAGGAGACAGTGCAGCTGACTGCACAGCACATCTCTAATCTCTGGGAGACCTTTGGCAAGTCTACTCACATTCATGGCTCATAACCCTCCATAAAATCTTTACTGTGCTTTTTCTCAGGCAAAGTAAACACTTTTAGTATCAAAACATCAGGAAAGGAGAGGGAGATAAAGCTATTGGAAATAACCTGGTTACATTTCAAAGCACTGCAGTGGTACTATCCTGACCAACCAGCCTGCAGCTAAAGACACCAAAGACATCATTTAGAGAAAGAATTGCTACTCAGTAAGACCCCCTCACTGATCTGTCAATTCTGAAATCACATAGTATTTTAAAACTTATTCTAAAGCCTAGTTAACACCAGACAACACAGTAATGCACTATTTCATTGGCCACTAGCAACACGTAGATAGTCTGTCCTATGTAATTATAATCCCCAGTATCTATTTTCACAGCTTGGTGAATACTCTCCTTAGTTTTGCTTACATTTTGCCCAGGTGAGAGGAAAAACATGCAGCATGCTGGAAAAGCATGTTACCACCCTTAACCAACTAGCAGATCTGGAACATTTGTTAACTCACAGTGCAGTTTCAAGTCTGAGCTGAATCAGTGAAAACCTCAAGCTTTGCTGAAATAAAACAAACTATCCTGGAGCAGTCAACACCAGCTCTGAAGCTGTTGTTCGCAGCTGCAGTTTTAGGTGTTGATTTAAGTAACTGTGGTTTCAGGTGAGCTTTCAAGATCTTTGGCTGCTTTCTGAGGAAGCACTCACTTAAACTTTCCCAGCCAAGAGTCTGCAATGACGGCTCCAAGGATCGGCGTCAAGTAACACAGAGCGACAAACGTGTGGTAGATGGCAGTGGCAAAGTTCTCCTCCCAGTGTAGGAAACGTGTGAAATACAAAGTGAGCACAGCTGTAGGAAGAACAACAAAACAACAGGTTAGAAATCCAAGTCAGGCCTGGGCAATGCTCAGCACGAGGAGACAAGGGACATACCTTTCATGCCATAGTAGGAGAACCGCTCACAGAACTCATTGATGACAATGAAGAAAATGCTCAAAGGGAAGCCAAAGCACAGCACCTGGAGGCAAGAGACAATATGAGCTCAGAGCTGTGCAACCCAGACTAACACTCTTCACTGGAACCCACAGCTCAAGCAAGCTCAACATGGACTCGGTGGGAGTGGGTAGGTACTCAGGGTCTGGAGGCTGCAAAGGCTTCTGTGGGATGACAGTAGTTTACCTGAACCAAGAGTCAGTTGTCACTTTCCTCTCTTGGTCCCCAGAGGTCTGCACACCCCTCATTTTGCAAGAGACCTTTAGCAATGCTAGAAATGACCTACAAGTGTTGCACTACGCACCTTTGAGGTCTCCAGCACCTAACCCTTACAGCAATCTTGACTGGTATCTAAAAATATGCAAAAAGCCAATGTTTTTGGAAAAACAAAAATCAAATCCCAAGGCCAACTAAAAATGCACCAAACCCCTGCAGTAGACCAGTTAGAAGCTTAGGGCTATTTTTAAGCACCTGTAATTAAAACAAATACACACTTAAACTTTTCATTCAGGCAAATCCCTGAGGAAAACTACTTATCCTTAAAAATACTCTGCCTGATGAAGAATCCTTCATTTCATCAGACCTGATCACAGAACAGATTTTAATCCTAACCTGAATTAACATGGCTTTGGCTGCCAGGTTCACTGAGCCTTCACCTGCTGCAACAGGCTTGTCCATGGTCATCATCATGCAGTTCTTGCCACTGAGACAGTGGTTAAAAGGCATACATCATGTACAAATCTGACATAGTCACTAGAAATCTGCAACTTTAATATCTGATCACCTACTTAGCTTCATGGAGTGGATGAATATATAATTTCTAATAAAATTAGTGGGGAGGCAATTGGAACATAATCCTACATTTTAATCTTTTCATGGGTACCCTGCAAGTAGCAAAGAATCCGATTTTAAAGACATTTCCAGAGGCAAAGCAGTTCTCCATGTTCAAGTTGAATTAAAAAATGGCATTGTTTGGATCGCAAAAGTTTAGGAATTCAACTAACCTTTATTTTGTGTGAAACAGGAAGAAATTAACCTTGCAGATCAAAAGGAAAAAACATACAAGGAAATCATGCCTGACACAAGTAAATTGCAAGCCACTGTCTCCAGCAAAGTCTCAACAAACAACGCAACACTTGGAGACTTGGGTGCTACAACAGGCTTTTTTTGGGAATCCTACAAAAGAAATGAAAATAAGAGAGTGGCAGGAGCATTGTTGCCTGATCTGACTCAGTCGTGTGGATGCCTGAGCAGCGCTGACCTTTGTTGTTTGCAGAATCAAGTACACACTGCATATCCCACCCATGGTTTGATAAGCAGGCTTCACAGCAAGAACCCAATCTCAGCTGAGGGCAAGTGCCAGGTGGGATTCCTCCAGCTTTAGAGAACAAACATTTTGAGCCCTAAATATAAACTTGTCACTCTTGATTTATCACATCCTCCATGGGCTGAAACAGGTGTCTCCAAAGGAAGACAATTCACATATATCCATCAATTAGATAAAATTCATTTGAAGTTGCCCATTTCGATCAGCTGAAGGCAGCAGGAGGTTTGGACAACTACTCCCACCTTGGACACAGGTGCTGCTGGAGGGCTGGAGTTCACCCAGAAGAATGCCTTGTGCCCCCATCCACACAGCATTCCCCTAAGCCATGCAAATGGTCACGGCATGGAGAGTCACACACTGAAGTTTTGGTTCAGCACATGTTAAGTTGGTTACGGAAACCCAGGCTGTGTGACTTGTAATTGGGAATAGCCCAGGTGGAGAGGAGGGAATGTCTGTTCCTGAAGCAGAACAAAGACCTCCCCATGTCTTTTCTTGCCTACAGAGGAAAAGAAAGACAAAGCAGTCCTGGCCCAGGAACTGGTGGGACCCATCTCCACCTGAATTTTACAAGCACTCACTAAAATCCTTTGATCGCTTGGGGTTCTCACAAACCTCTCCAGTGTTTTGCTATCACCCTACACAAGACCTTATTCTTTAGGAGGGTGTTACGTGCTGGTCTGGGAAGGTCACAATGCAGCAAGGCTAGATTTTTGTTTCAAGCCTCCACTGCTTCTGTACCTGGTGGAACTGTCCTGCACTCCCATGCTGGCACAGCAGCCACTGGTGGGTTTTTAGTGGCTGCCCCCAAACTGGAGGGGGTCTGCATGTCACGGCTGGAGCTGAGCATGGACAGGGGCATGCAAGAGAAAGCTTCTGGGTCTTTCCCAGATGACAGACCTTCTGTTTTTCCAAGTTGCTACGGGCAAGAAGAGACTATACAATTAATCCTTTCTAATATATGATGTGTCCTTGTTTTGCACTGTACTGTCCTCTGTTACAGTATTCATGTGCCCATACACACATCTACCAAAACCTTTTCTGTTGTTACCCTCATTGGTCAGGAAGCATCAGATCCACCACCAAAAGGTAACCTGAAGGTTTTATATGTTTTATAATTCCCTCTATAACCTCACCCTGCCCTGGGGATGCCACCACCCTGCTGCAGAGCTTTGACTTTTTTTGCTGAGGAAGAGTCTGTGGAGTAAAACCTTGCAAGATAAGAAATACAAAGGCAGAGCTAGGGCTGCTTAGACACATGTCATCAACAGTTCAAAGATTCAACTCAGCTGCAAGAAGGATGGGCTCCAGGGACCAATCTCCTCCATACCAACATCTGCTCAGTCAGCAAAGCCTCTACAAACATTTTATCAGGGTGGTGAGCAAATTAATGCTTAGCTAGAATTTAATAAGTTACTAGGCTGCTTTTGCACATTTGCCAGTAAGACTTTATTGTATACATTTATTGTATGTTTAGGGTAATTTTTATTTTGGACACTGCTAACATTACCAAATGTAACCCAAAGAGAATCTGTATAGCAACTTATTATGAGGGAAAATAATACTTACTGACTTGCCAGTACTTTTTCCACCTGTAGAAGGAAAAAAGCAAAATACAAGTTAATTGCAACTAATAATTAATACTGCCTTGAAACCAATGCAAGATTCAAAAAAGGTTTAACTCTAAATACACATTGAAATATAAACATAGTACTGATCAGGGTGAGTAAATTTTCAGTTTATTAAAGGGAGACTTTCCTTAGTTATTAGGCAAAACTTCACTCAACAGCCTTTGGTTCTTCAGAGTGTGCATAAACTCCTACACACCCAGGAGAGGCTCAAAAGGACTGAGGAGGCAAAGCATCCCATGGCTGCTCACCACACATCATTCAAGGGGGTGGAAACCAGCCACCCACAGATGATGAGCCCTGTAACAACTCACTCTTGGGGATGTTACCTTAAAGGCAAGTCAAGATTAAAGAATAGACTTGAGATGCCCTGCCAGGGATGGAGGTCAAGTCCTGAAAAGGGACTTACAGAGGACTGAATAGAAAGCCCCAGCTGAGTGATCCACTTTAGCAGGCACTCCCATAACCTGAACCCTTAACCTGGGAAGACCTGAAAGAGCAGAGGGGTCCCACTGAGGGCAGCAAGAGCACACAGCTGCTTGCACCCCTGAAATCACTTCCAGGTGCTCTTGGCAGACCTCCTGCCCCTGGCAGCACGCCAAGTAGAGCCCCGCAGGGTTTCCCCAGCTCAGGAGACAGGCTTGAAGGCTGAGCTTTGACTGTGTCAGATAAAGGCTCTGTGCCCACATAGTGGATGCCAACATTTTACATAAAACCACATAAGCAAGCTCATTATCATTAAGATAAGACCAAGTACAAGATGTGAACTTTGAAATCCTTGCTTGTAAATCAAGTCAGGCCATAATACATCTATAGGGCCATAAGACATCTTATAATACATAAGAAAAGTATGTTTGTGAAAATCATTATTTAGTCCATAGTCCACAACAGATGAAAACAGCTGACAGCAACACTACAGTTTTTGACACAATATTAAATCAAGTAAATCTTCACAAATCACTCAAAGAGATTATTCCAATTCTTTCCTCCACTGCTGTGGACAAGTACCTTTGCAACAGAGACAGTAGTACTATGCAGGTGATTCAAGAATATATTTTCCTAGGGAGCAAGCAACATTCTGAAAGCGCTAACAGACCCAGTTCAGGGCACATGTGGCTAGACAAGTTATTGAAGTTATTGGCAGTGTCCCTTCCACAACCCACCAGAGAAGATACACTGACGGATACCAAGGTGTCAGCAATAGCCCATCTTCATATCAGCTCCTTGGTTATTTCCACTTGTTGGCCTTTCCAGCACATGTGCATCCCACTGCCAGTTTTTTATAACATGCACTGAGAAAAACAGCATGGGCAGCTCACTTCTGTCTCTTAGCTAAGCCTTGGGGAAAAATATTTAGGATCTGGTTCTTGCTTTGGTTTGGGGTTTTTTCCGCTTTCCTGATGGCAAAAGTATCACCTCTGCAAGAAACCTTACCCAGAGGACATCACAGAGGCAATTTTTTTCAGACAACATCGTTTGACTTCAATGTTTAAGAGACACAATTATTTCTAAACATTTTGACTTCACCCCTCTATTCTTGTTTTGCAGCGAGGGTTGGGGAAACTCCAGATAGCATTAAAGCCAACCGTTCAGTGCAGGCACCTAGACTGAGGACTCCACTATCAGGCAGCTTCAGGGTCTGACCTACAAAGCACAGAGCACCCACCATCTTGCATGATAAATCTGAAGCTTGCTAGTGGCATGTTGGAGCAGTCCCTCTTTGGGGCAACATTCAGCCTCTCTTATTTTTTCCCCACAAAGAATGACCTGCAGAACTGCTCATTTTCATAAAACCAAAATACCAAAGAGCTCCACATTTTTCATTACAAAGCTCGAATCGGTTGTGCACTTTGTATTCCCTTAAGACAGTTAACATTTTTTAAGACATGTAAAGTTAACAACCACTCAGTTCTTGGCTTCAGCACCACATCTAAATAATTATCAGTGTGCCATTCTCTGCATCCCAACCTTGCAGGTCAGGTGGGGCAGCCTTACAGCTCCAGCCCCCTCCCACCACGGTGGTTCCCTCCCTGCAGTCACAGAGATGCAGTGGATGCTGCAGCCCTTGCAGCTCACAGTCCGTGACACGAGCACACTGGGAGCACACTGCCTTGCTCCATGCAGCCATCACAGCAACTCTGGCCAGATGAAATGCTTCCTGTCCGTGGCCACAATAAATCTGTACCCACCCACACTGTCACCTAGGATGTTTCTGCCTCCAGAGCAAGCCTACAGTCCTGACACCTGACCCGGGGCACAGACAAGCCTATTGCCTCTGCTCCCTGGAGCAGCCCTACAGCACCTTCACAAGGATGCTGCTACCAACAGGACATCCCCCTCCAGGAGTTCCTGCTTCACACCTTGCTACTCCAGAAAAACACTCACACAGAAACTATCCAAGCAAATCCATAAAGCAACAAGCCTGATATTAAATGGGCAGACACAGCTGCATTCCATTTCTTTCTCTTCAGAGAACTATCTCCATTTTCCTGGATGTCTGCCCAAGCCAGCAAGACCCCTGGCAGCACCACTGACATGTCCTCCCTGCTCATTACTACGGTTGCTTGCCCCCAGAACACAGATTTGCTTGCTGAAGATGCAATGGCACTTCTTTGGTTCATTTTTTTGGGGGGTGGAGGGAGGGCATTTCAGGTTCCTTCCCTATGTGAGACAAAGTTTCTCCAGCCCAGGAGCTGCTTGCTGTGAGAGACACCCGTGTACTCAGACACTGCAGGACCAACAGACCAACAAAAGGCAATGGAAACATACATCACAAAAAAGTCGGTTTTGTACTTCTATTACTCAGTGTTCCAGTTTAGACAGGACAAAATCTTCAGGATTAATTAGATAGATGGGTTCTGCCCTTATCTGCATCTTCCAACTATTTATCTATGTATTTAAAAACCACTAAGTGAACCCTAGGCAAACACTGTCAATGAAAAGGCATTATATATCATCTGCAAGGAACACCACATTTAACTTGTGCTCAGATCTCAAGCTCCACATACCTTACAAGTGTAGTGTAGGATAAACCTTACCGGCTCAGCTCTCAGAGCTTACAGAGACCGAGGCATCAGCTCTCGGCTCTCACTCGGGTTTCAAGGCAGGATCGTATAAACCAGGATACAGCGTTTGCAGAGGGAGAGCTGCCCCGGAGGGAGAGTAGAGACCCAGGAGTAGCCGGGGACTTCCTCAGACCGACACCGAGCAGCAGAGGCAGCCCTGGGCGGGCGAGACCCTCGGCCACGCTGTCAGCTCGATCACGGCACGATCACCCGGCTCGGAGGGAAGCGGCGGGAGGGATGCTCATCCCGGGCTGGCATCCCTC
>NW_005054363.1:2248943-2264635 GCF_000277835.1 Geospiza fortis
CAAACGAGGGCTCTCCCCTGTGCTCGGGGCTCGCTTCGCTCTCCGGCCGCCAGCAAGCACCGAGACAGGGCCATCAGCTGAACCGAGCGCCCTGCGCTGCTGCCAGCTCCACCTTGTCCCTTTGATGTCAACGGCGTGAGGGAAAACTTAACAAGCAAGTGGAATACACGCCGTGTGGAGAGCAGCTTTCTGCCTCGTTCCCTCCTCTCGAGCCAAGGAAACACATCTCCTAGACTATTGCTGCTGCCACCGGTTTCTAATGATCTCTGACCTGTGGCTCAGATGCTTCTGAGAAGTTGCCTGCAGAAGATGTGGATGCATCCCTGGAAGTGTTCGAGGCCAAGGCTGGATGGGGCTTTGAGCAACCTGGTCTAGCGGAAGGTGTCCCTGCCCAAAGCACGGCATGGGAACTAGAAGAACTTTAAGTTCTTCCAACCCAAACCATCCTGTGACTCTGTGTTTCTATGACCCACTTCGCCCATCTCTTGGTCAGTCCACAGCAGATGTCTGTCCCGTGTGCCATTTGTGCCACAAGCCATCGGGAAAGCTGGGAGAATGCACATCAACACATCATGATGTACGTTTCATGCACACACCTTACTGAGCCATGTACATGGAATAAATGGATGAGAAGTTTAGCATGAGCAGGAGAGCCAGAGTGTAAGGCTGACCAGAAGAACAGCTAAGGGAAGCTACATGTTACTAAGGCTCGAATGAACTCAGAATGCGGAAACAGTAAAACAGTAACAGACATTATCAAAGAAGAATTTTCTGAAAGAAGAATGAGCTCCTTCTTTGAGGCCTGAAGATACAGTGGTACAGTCTAGTTTATGCAACCAATCCAATAGCATTTTCTATGGCATGCACTTAATAATTACCTGGCTGCTGAACAGGTTCATTTTGTCTTGGGTACAAATCAAACAAGCATTGCAATGCATTGCAATTTGGAATATCTGCAGTCAGCACTTCAGCTGCTAAAGGCTGCTCTGTGATACAGAGCTACAGCTGATCCTGGATTTCTTAAATTGTATCTAGATGGGGGTAATCTACTCAAAGGAGCTCTAACCCCTCAGCAGTTACCTATACCCTTGACTGTAAAAATTAGTGAATAAATTCTTCAGATAAAACATGAGTAGGTGGTTACAGCTATATTTATAGCAAGTTCTCCAGTAAGAAACATAAATCTTGCTGTATAAGCTCCACTGACACAGCTGATGCTAGTCATGTATCACTTCCCAGGGGGATATACATATATGGCCACACAGCACAGGCAGTGTTGCGTTTCTCTATTATGGTTACTCCAGCAAAACAAGCAATCTGTAATGCAGTAAAGAATGCTGCACTGGAAATCTCCAATGGCTCATTCATCTACAGAAATAATTGAGATATTATAACCATTTTCTGTTACATTATGGAATTACAGATGTCATTTCTTTCCTGAATAATGGGAAACATCCCATTCCATGACCAGTGGTGGCAAAAGGTTAGTTCCCAGGCACATCTTATATAGACCCATGCATTTAGTGAAAACAAAGAGTAGGCCTTTGATGCTTCTTCCTAGAAAGCAACATACAACTGGAATTCAGATGTTAAGGAAAAACACAAGTTTCCTCAAAAATTCGGGATAAATGAGCTAGTTTGATCACTCCGACTTTCACTCAGGTTATCTTTCAATGTTTAAGGTCTCTAAATTATTAAATTATTCACCCTGCTGAGTACACACTTTAATTTGTCCCACAGAGAGAGATAAAAAGACACACAATGGTTTCACAGCTATTTCTGAGGTGGATTGGCTTCTGCTGTCCTTTAGTAAGCGGATGCCACAGGGCTGATCACTGTGGAGCTATTTTATGGTTGTACTTGTTGGAGGGACAGTATTTGTTCTCAGAGGATAAAAGTTTCCCCCCTGAGGCTCTCTTTTAAGGAGTACTCAGTGCACAGCAGGGCTGTTAAATACTCAGCAAACAAAAATGCAGAAATGCATTTCTGCTTTTTTCTACAAAACCCTGAAGTCACAGAATCATATTTTCAAGGTGTAGTAGAACACTGTCCTGCTTCTTCCACACAGGATCCTATACTCCACCATCTCATGGTTACCACAATCAAGACTACTCCCAGTTCTCCTAGCTAAAACCTGTCCTTCTTTCTTAGTTCAAGGTCCAGCAGGACAGATCCTTAATGACTCTTCCACCACCCGTGTCCAAAAGTTACCATCAGTGCCCTGCAGGAACCTCCCAGGCTGTGTGTTCCTGCTGTAATGATCCTCCCACAGGAGGGATCGTTCCAAATATTCTCAGTTAAAGGTTGTAGCTTGGTCTGTAAGATTGTTTCCTTGCATCTCCTAGGAAGGAAGAATACAATCATTTCAGAGGGGCTGGTGAGGTGAATCCATAACATGGAATAATTGATAACAACTATTCATTATTTAAGGATGAACAACCTGAGTTGAGATTGAAGTATTTTAAAGAAAATGAGGGCAAATTACTATCTGTTCAGATTACATGTTATTTATAAATATTAATAGATGTTTTTGACTCATTTTTTTAGGTTGGAAGAATTGTAATAAAGAATTTGCAGGGGTGTGCAGCTCATCATGGGATAGTCAATATTGCATGGGATGCTGCAAACCGAGTGAGGTTGTACATTCATTCATCCTAAACAAAGGCTAGTGGATCTTGTTCTACAACCACAATCCATTGGGCTTTCATGATGGTAGTAGGCAGACACTAACACTTGTCACTTCCCAGTAACTACCCCTCCCAAGATAATACATCCTTCCAAGAAAAGTTTATTCCTGCTTTCCAGATAGGGAATGTCAGGGGGAAAAGTGATTTTTTTGCTCTGACTTCTCTCATGCACTGTGTCCTGTTTTGCAAGCAGAGCAAATAATAGGTGGGATGGTCTAGAGGAGAAGGGGACTGCTGGGAAGGAGGGCATGAGGGGTCACTGCAGCAGTTCAGGTGCTTTCAAGCAGCAGCAGTCCAGCTACTGGGCACTGTGCAAGCATAGTGACATGGGTTGGTATTTGAGATGCTCACTCAACTTTTGTGCAAGGAGCAACTCTGGCCCTAAAACATATGTACTTGCTTCTTCAGGAGTTTTCTAAACCGGACCAGGGACATGCACAGAAAGAGGTTTCTACCAGCCCAGCCTGCCAGCCCAGCTCAGCAGCATTCAAAGTAATCATCTCCACAAAAAGGAAAAGAGTTCATGTGCTGTGGCCCACAAGGAACTTGACTTTTCTGGCACATCTCTATGTACACACACTGGATGTGGGTGGAGAGTAAAGCAGGGGAACGGGAACTAGAGCACAGACTTGTAGCTAAATAAAGTAAATGAGTGAATTCTATTTATCTGGAGCTGCCAGGCAAAAGCAATGGCAAAAGTCTTTGGCTCATTACCAGTGCCTGTGACAACATGCAGAGTTAACTAATATGGCAGATGTAGACCTAATGAGTTCATGGTAAATAATACATTGTGAAGTCGCTCCTGCCAAGATGTGGGTTTTTTCCTTTTGGTTTTGCCAAAAGCATAACTTGAAGTTGATAACTCTGATTGTTTCCGTTTCATTTACTCTGATAACATTGTTCCCTTGGTAGTGCCAGATTTACCCCTTGTCCAGTTCTTTTTACATCTATCTACATCCAGACAACACCTTTGCTGCTGATTCCTTCCATGGGTTTTCCCCTTGGGGAATCTGAAGGGGATCTTTTGTGCAAAGCCTGGATTTAATAGGGAACCTTGGTTCTGGAAATGTAGGTCTGTATGGAAACCAGCCTTAGGTGACAATTGCAAGGAGGCATTCAAAATCTTCACTTTGGACTTAGAGATGTGACCATTCCTTCCAGCCCTGAAAGGCCTTTGTGGATCCAGCCTTCAGCCTGAGTCTTTGTACCACAGCCACAGCCAAATGTGAGCAGTCATTGTCTTGTGCCTTCGCAATGTGTGAGGCATGAGACAAGGAGAACAGAAACACACACAGTAATCCCAGATTTGATGCTGATTTATGGTCAGGTGTTGTGCAACCCATCTCTGAGGCTGGGAGATTCTCCCTGCCAAGGGAGGGCACTCCCAGCAGGTATGTGGGGTAGACAAATAGGAGTCTTAGCATAAGTATTAAGGGCAGCTGGCAAGGGAAGTAGGGCAGAACAAAAGAGCTCCTGATTTACATACTCCTTTCTACTGCAGATAAACACCTATTTCTACCCTTGAACTATGTGACTGTATTCAAGAAAAAAAAACCAAAAAAACAAAAACAACAAGTGTATGAGTATTCTTCACCCAAGCTAGGATTCAAGCCTTTCAGCGGGTGGTGAAAGCTTTTTTTTTATTTTGAATTATGTACCTCTGCTTTTCTTCATATTAAATTTGAATTTGCCTGACACACAGCATCAACCTCTCTCACCTAAGGCAGTGCAAGGATGCTGAATGTTGTTCAAAGCACCTTGAAACCATCCAAACATCTCTTCAATAGTCTTTTTTCTTTGTAAAGCTGCATGCCTATTCTTCTGAAACTTCAGATCTGTGGTATGAGACCTGACATTTTTGAGTGAACTTTTTATCTTCTCATTGCATTGTGTCTGCTGAAGTTTCAGTTCTAGCATGTTTTTAGCCAAATTCTGTTCACCTTTTTTTTATAAGGAGAGCACAAGAGAGTGTCAGCAACATAGCAGCTGCTAGGTAGAGCTGGCTGGATTATCTTGTTAACTTATGTAACCAGCCCTACAACATGAATCATGTTGTTGACTGGACCATGCAAGTACAAGTGTCATCTCTTGACCAATCTGTGTTTTGATTCAAGCAGATGTTAAAAGACTGGAGTTAAACTGACACAATATTTAGGAACTGATGTGAGATTTTTAACTTGTATTTTAAATTGTGAAGATACTTAAGGGATTATTTTTAAGTGATGCACCCAACACACACACACCCACACACCCACACCCACATCCACACACCATCCTCAAATAAACTACCTTACAAGACTGGATACTCACATTTTCAAGGGAAAGCATCCTAACATCCTTTGACTTTATATATAATTTTTGGGGTGGGTGAGGCAGCACTGATGTACAAAGCATACCTGACTACAGATGACATCAATGTCCACAGTGGAAATAACATATTTTTATCTGACTTCAGATAACAGGACAACATAATTTAATTTTCTAAAGACAAATTTTCCAGTGTGGAAATTCTGCAGCTAAAGACCAAGAGCTGACACTGTCTACCTGTTAAAGTCCTGTTAGAAGTTTGCAGATGGATTCATTCTTCCTGAAATGGATTTTCATGTTATTTCCACATTCATATTTTCACCACAAGTTACAAAGCTTCCTTTTTTTCACTATCCAGACCTGTCCTGTGTATTGTTCAGATTTAAATGAAAACTTTCACAGAAGTATCTGACAGCATTTAATGTGCAATTGGATTTTAACAGATTCACTTACCTCGCTGCTCTCTCATTAATTCTCTATAAAGCCAATTTTTGTATTTCATCTTAGAAGTCTTGGTCAGTTTTGTTGCTATTGAAAGATCACAGCATCCAGGGCTCAACTGGAATAATTCACCTGTGCACTGCAGTACCCCTGAGTGCTTCCCTGTCTCTTTACTTTTCTTTGGTCTTTTCCAATAGCACCTCTAACCTTCTCTAAGTAGTCTCCTTATTATTGTTGTGATATTTGTCCAAATTAGCAAAAAGATGCGTGAGGATGTTATTGATCTAGGTAGTTGTATTCTTACTTTCTTTGTTCTCGACACTCCTGAGCAACTGATTCCCAATAAGCAGCACAACACAATCCAATTATTTTGTTCTGTCAGCTTCTAGAAAAGGGAGGTCCTCTTACTTTCTCACACTTAAAAAGCCTAGGATCTGCTGTTACTTAGCAGGAAGTGTAAACAAATACAATAGGTCAACCCATTTTCCTCTTCTGAGAGTGGGAGATTTTAAAAAGAAAGAAAGGAAAAAAAGGAGCCCCAAACCACAACAAGAGACATCCAACCAATGACAGCTTTTTCCTTCTTGCAAAGGCAGCTGGGTAAATGCATTCAATACAAAGGTTACAATATGACAGTATATAAACCACCTGAAATTACATAATATATTTCATAAACTGAAACTGCAGCACATAAATAATCTACTTGTCAGCGTAACATGTTGCTGGGTCACTTGCTGCTTCCCTCACTATAAAAAAAACTTTTCCAAGGAACAGGAAACTGTCTTCCAAGAGGAATCAGAGAGAGAAGAGAAGCAGCATGTTCACATTGAACAATGCTGTTATGCAGAATTACAGGGCACATACCTAATGACAGGGAAATAGTTTTTTAGGAAATCATTAAGAATTTTACCATGAAGGTTAATACTTTTTCTAAAGATGAAGTGAATTGTGTTCATTTTAGGTATTTCAGCAATTGCATTTTTTCTTTGGGAAGCCAGTTGTAAGGGGCAAAGAGTACCAAACAGGTTTTTCAGCCTCTACCTACAAATAACTTTGTAAATACAGTCAGATTAATCCACTTCTTAGCTGAAAACTTTGGAGTGTGAATTTCAGAGGAAATCCCACAGATACTTGAACATATCCCACAAGAATATTTTCATGTAAGGACAAAAGCAAAGCCTGAGAGCTTACTGACTGCTCCTCAAAATCGCTGGCCATGTTCCTGCTCAGGCTAGACTCGTTGTTGGAATCCACCCAGCCATTTCTTTCTTTTAAGCACATGTTTATTCATATGTGTTGAAACATATTCCCTTTGTCAGAAACGTCTCCTGGAGATACCAACAAACACATGGCCTTGTAGCACATTCCTCATCAAAAAAGTAGCATCAGCCACACAGAAATTTTAGTTCTGCAATGAAAATGACTGCAGTTCTGGTGCTGAAAGCTATCCTGAAGAGTCAACAGAGACTCACTTTCTGGCAGCTGAGGCTGGAAACATCTATATTCAGATGTTTTAAAGAACCCTAATCCTGGCAGATAGGTTCCTTTCCATCAGTGGGTCTTTTTATCTTTGTTTCTCCCTCCTACTCTCATAAGATTGGAAACCAAATTGCCATCTCTCACTTTCTGCCTAAAATCCTTTTGCTGAGGGGAGGTTGCAATGGGAAGGAGAATAAAGGATATTACATGATTGAGCTCCTGAAGTTTCCACTACTTAGAATCATGGAATCTACCCATCTTTTAAATACCTCCAGGGATGGTGACTCAACCACTTCCCTGGGGAGCCTGCTCCAACATGTTATAGCCCTTTCCGTGAAGAAATTTTTCCTAATATCCAGTCTAAACCTTCCCTGTCACAACTTGAGCCTATTTCCTCCTATCACCTGTTACCTTGGAAAAGAGACCACCCTCACCTTGCTGTAACCTTCTTTCAGACAGTTGTAGGAAGTGAGAAGGCTTCCCCTGAGCCCCCTTTTCTCCAGGATAAATAATCCTACAACCCTCCTCCACTCCTCAAGGGATATAGGTTTCAGACCTTTGAGCAGCTCTGTTGCCCTTCTCTGGAGGCACTCCAGCACCTCAATATCTTTACTGCAGCAAAAGACACAAAATTGAGCTCAAGGTTCTTCTGGTAAGCATGACTGCTAGGTATGAAGACGGTAATGATCACAAAACCTACCACTATTTTTATAGCAGTTTAAATGTTTAAAGATAATATGCTGCCTAATCAAAGGTTGTATTTTGTATATTAAGCAAGGCTTAATTTTCACTGCTTTCTGAGCTGTCAAAGTTTGCAGAGTGTGTAGTTATTTTTTGACTGTGCAGTTTTATAAATGAACAAGTTTTACACAAAAAGCTGTTATTAGTCAGTCAGTAACAGGCCTAATGGGTTGAAAACAGGGTCCAAAACTCACAGCTTTGCTATTTCTTTCTTTGCTATTGACACACTGACACTTCAGTGAATCATCTAAACTTTTCCATCTGTAAAAACAGAATAGCTATGAATCTTTGCAGATATCAATCAGATTTTCACACTTAAAATTTGTACTCCTTTACCCCAAAAAAGCTATATAATATGATGATAAAATATCAAGTCAATACATGTACCATTCTAAAATTCTTTACAATATCATTCTAAAACATCAAGTCTGCTTATAAGGAGATCATCAGTCAGCACATTGTAAATCTAGTGATCCCACACACATGCTACATGAACAAAAGAATGATTTCAAATTGCTCAACCTAGACAACAGATACACTACATATGCAGGAAACATTTTCTATAACAGAAGCAGTCCCTTCACGGTGCAAAAGCAGAGCAAGATTTCCCTATAATCTATACTAAAGAGCAAAAGAAAAAAAAAGAGGCAAAGGGCATGCAAGCAGAATTAATTGCTCTATTTTTTGTTTGTTTGGAAACTAATGCAGAACAGATTAGCTTGCATGTAGTGCTTTCTTCCATAAACAAGCAATTACATTTGGTCAAAAGAAAAGCTGTTTAAAACACTCCTAGCTAGCTATGGGTAAAAGCTCAGAAAAAAAGCAGCCTAAAATGGATGTTATTATGGAAAATGACAAAAAATGCTTGTTACTGTGGAAAGCCCTTAAGACCCTTGAACATTTTAAAACCAGGCTGAAAAATCATCTTCCAGAGAACAAATGTAGCATCAGCTTTGAAACTGCTTGAACTGGAGGGGCTGAGAACTGATGCTTTGTGTATCAGAAGTTAATCCAGGCTTATCCATCCAAAACTGTCAAAGCTTCAGATGAAGCAAGTACTACAATAGGGCCCACATTTATCTGTTTCAACACTGGAGTTAAAAACTCTTAAGTTCCATATTTAACCTTGTATATTGTTACAAGAAACCAGTGCATTATTAATAGCAGTCTCTAGGGCATTTAAAAATTCTTTTTAACTAACATAGTATTGGTCAGAAATGCTTTCTTAACCAAGTCCTGCTACTGCTGCAGCAAAACCTCTCTTTTGCTTATGGTAAAAAATCAAGTATGTCCAAGCAGAAATGGTTTATCTGCATTCTCTCCATAAGAAACAGAAATACCTTTTTCAATACAGCGTACATACTGAATTGTTTTGTACTTTGAAATTTCCTTTCTGATAAAATCACATTGCTTGTCTATTACCACCTCTCTATACTTATTGGTGTGTCCCAAAAAAAAGCATCCCCAAGTACATTAAGCCTCATATCGAAACAGATAGATTTTATTTGGGTTTTGAGAACATTCTTAAAAGGGGATGAGAAAATATGGTTAAAGAACAAAGTATCATCCTCTTGCTCCCATATCCATTCATTTACAGTTCCTGGAGACAAGAAGCAGTTCCTGCATTCTACTAAAATGACTTCCTATTCTTTCTGTTATCAAATAACCCGAACTTCTAACACTGCCTCTCAGCCATAGGTGGTTTTGTTAATATTCACACTGACCTTTTCCTTCATGGTTCACTTGGTAACAGCTGATGCTGGGTATCTGCCTGAGGCTTGAAATACTCCATCCAATAGCCCTCGAGGAGCTCCTCCTTGAGGAGTTCCTCTGAAGGCCAACAAACCTTTCCAGAAAAAAAAAAAGTGTTAGTGTTCAATTGAACTCAGCTGAGATCCCAGAGGTTTTTCATGGGGCAAATATTGCCTACTACAGAAAAAAAATCCCAGTATGTTCAGAAATCTTGTGCAGAGATGGATACTGTCCACGAAGGATCCTCACTACCACTTTTGCTTCATGGGGTTATTAATAAGAAGGAAGGCACATCTTCTGGTGCAAGATGCCCATGGTCAGAATGGACTGAGGTGAGACTTAGGGCACCATTGTAGTACAAGCGCACAGTTCAACATATTTGTGTCTAGCTCACCTTTAACACGATGAGCTGAACCATGCCATTTTAAGATGTTCTGTCTGGTGCTGACCATGGCTATTGTTTGAACATCAATGCTGCTGACATGTGCTTTGAAAGAGCAGCTGAACACAGAGAGGGACTTTGGCTAAATGGCTTATCCACAGGGAAGAAAACTACCTTTTGTTTCCCCCTGGAATGCCCCCGGATCTGAAAAGAATGAAGATGGCCAAAAAAGAGTGTTCAGGACTGGGTCTTGCAGAGGGACTGGTGAGGAGAAAGACCAGCGGACTTTATCTAAAGAAAGCAATGATACAGACAGAACGAAAAATATTTCAGCAGCCAGGCGGCCGAAAGTGAGCTGACTCAAAAGCAGAAAGGTCAGTCCAGGCAGAAGGGACACATTGCACCTGACTTATCTTTTCCCTTCTCATGATTAAATATGTATTTTTCACTCCTGCTGTTATGCAATGCAGTTGTACAGTATGAAACCATTGCCACATCCTCCTAACAGGTGCTGCCACATTTTGTATCGGGGTGAAGCTGGAGTCATATTAATTGTGTTTGAAATTATTTGGGATACAGAGGTGTCATTTAACTTTCACTGTAGTGCATCACAATTTTGGGGTTTTTTTAACAGCAGTTTGACATATCTGGTAACCAGAACAAACAGATGGAACAGAGATGATGAAACACAGCCAATCTATCAAGTAGTGGTTCAGTTCTCCTAGCAAGGAGTTTTTAAAGAATTAAGGTTTCAGTAAGGAAGAAGCCAGGCCTGAGGCAGGTCAGGAAGCAGGATGATGCCTCTTATGATTCTTGTGGGTCTTTTCCAACTCAGAATATTCCATGATAGTAAGATGCTAATACTGCCAATAGATAAATTAAAAATTTATCAATTATTCTTAAATATAGGACCTGAAAAATGGTTCTGATGACAACTGTATATATTAATTGCATGCAATACACAAAAAAGGGAAACAACAATTTAGTGCAGGTTTTGGGCAGGAATTTGTAAACTTCAATGGCAATATAACACATCCTGCTAAGAAATGAGGGAGATCTGTTCACATCTTATCTGTTCACATCTTAATTTACATATAGTGATATAACTAGCTTAGGATAGAGTCAACCTGATATATATTAGTCTTAAATTAAATGAATAAAAATTAATTAAAATATACAAAATAAATGGATTAAGCAAATGGTGTTGAAATAAGTTGAATTTAAATGTTTTCTATCAAATATGTAACTGCTTGACAAATAACTCTGATGTAATGTCATGTGTACTTGCAATTTGGTAGAAGGCGAAAAAAAAAGCCAGAATTAAAGACTTACAAGCTTTGGGAGGACCACACCTCAATAAACAGCTTTTACAATTAAAGAAGACAACAAAGTATACTGCAAATTTTGTCACATACTTATAATTTAAATGTTTGTATAGTTTGCAGTACAGCCCCACTCAGAGCCAGAACAAGAATGGCTACAAGAACTTGCAGCCATTCCTAGGACATGCTATATGAAGTTTGAACAGTTTAAAAATGACAAATCAGGACACAAGACACATCATGGGTGAAATTCAGTTAAGGAGTTCCAGCTTCTAAGAACTTCAGCCCAGGACTTTGTTGCTTTTGACAGGATGAGACAAAATATAACTTTAATGCTGCATGGACCAAATTACATACCTGTGTTGCAGAAGCTGATAAGTACCACCCAAAACAGTTCTTGTTGCTACCTGAAAAGTAGAGGCAGAGAAAAGGAACAAGATTGAAGTTCTAGAATATGCATGCAAGACACTGCTCTCTCAAAGAAGTATCCTAGGAATTTCTTCATTTATAAATTTCAAACCACTTCAAACACTAGAAGTATTAGGATGTAGTTGCCTGGAAACTGCTTCCCCAGTGCTTGTGATACAAGTTTCTGCTGTGATTAATGCCAGGCTGAAATCTAGCTGTTGAACACAAGTCTTGTGGTAAGTATCAACGTGCTGTCCTGAGTTAAAACCCAGTCAAGAAGACCACTTTCTAAAATTATCATGTTACAGACTGCATTCCTCAGTTTTTCCAAAACATTATTATAAAATAGCCATGAAACAGAATAGGTTAACAGTAACTAACATTAGCTTAAGACAGCTAATGATTTCAGGATTTCAAGTTTTGGTTTTAGCACTTAGACCTAAGAGAGACCACTAGCTCTGAACTAGGTTAACCATAACTGAAATAAAATTGTAATTAAACAACACTGCATCAATACCTTTGGTATTCAGCACAGTTGATAGTGCTTAATGTAGTTGTTGACAGGGATTAAGAATCTGATTTGAATTTCTAGTCTGAATTTGCCTTGCTTCAGTATCCAATCTCTATTATGTCTTTCTTAACCAAACTATAAAAGCTTTGCAGCATTCTCTATTCACTTAGAAAAAACTGATTTTGGGTTGTTCACTCCTCAATTTTTTACTTGGTAAGTTGAAGTGATGTTCCCCAGATCTCCTACCACATATTCCTTGAGTATGAATTTTTGTGGCCCTTGTATCAGTTCTTCAGTACAACATTTCAAAACCTCAGCCCTGGTGTTGACCCAGTAACAGAGTGGTTTAACAGTGGTTTCACAGGTTCTGTAGGACAAGGTATAAAGCCACCACAACACATTCTGTTTACATCCACTTCCTGCAGTAGTGCTCTTTGCCACAGAATTACATTAGAAGTTTGTTTATGGGAAGCTCCATGTTCAGAAGATTCCTTAAATCCATTTCATTTGTGCTATTTACCAGGACATAATGTGTATATTTAAGTTCTTTTCCTGTTCCTAGAAGTACGACTTTGTAGGTGATTACACTAGCAATAGACAATAGCATACTATGTTTAGAGGTATGGTGCAATTAAAACAGAAGAGACTGACCTTTGTTTACATGCAATTTAAATAGGCAGGGTTTTGTCACATTTGTTTCTGGAATACCAGTGAAAATGTTGAATAATACCACTATGACACCAATAGGTTTGGGAAATCTTGTAGAAAGACTCTGTCAATGGTCTCTATTTGCCAGGCTGCACTTCAACATTTGGACATAGGTCTGTTATAAAGACCTGTCCATGTCACACTGCTCCGGGAAGCTGAAACAGAGACATTAAGAATGGTTTGAATGAAGTATAAGTGAGAATTATTTACGTGAAAGCACAAGCAGCAGCACAGTTTTAAGGAACAGCATGAATTGATAACTGAGGACATGACTAAGAGCAATCAAACTAGTAAATGCTGAGGAATGTGCTGTTTACACCAAGACCAGGAGGACAGAGCTCTGATAAGGCCATGGTAGGATGACTTGTCAGCAGAGGACCCGAGGTCTAATAGCAGGAGGATGGCAGCAGGGTTCCAGCATAGTGTGTGCCTAGTGCTTCTTATCCCAGGCATGGAAAAAGGCCAAAAAGTTACTGAAATGAGGAAACACACACAGGTAACAACCCTCCCTACGATTTATGGGTGATGAGGTAAGCAAGATTATGTTGGAACATCACCTTGTACTAGTTGATGGATACCTGGGTGGCTCGGGTATTTTTATCTGGTATTTAACCCTGGCAGGCAGCTCAGCCCCACACAGGCACCTGTTCATCCCCCTCCTAATGGGATAGGGGAGAGAACTGGAAGGGTAAAAATGCAATAACTTGTGGGGTTGAGATAAACATAATTTGCCAAATAAAACAACAACAACAACAACAAAAAACAAACCGGCATCACCACCATGCCCACCTTCAAACAAACAGACAGGAAAAAAAAATTTAAAAAGCTAAAAAAAGGCAAGCAAATATAAAAAAGCCCTAAATAAGGAAAGTGTTGCCAAAAGCCTAATTGCTCATCAGTGACAGATGCCCAGCCAGCCCCCAAGCAACTGCTGCTCTGGCTGACCTTCCTCCCCACTACAGATTAATTCCTGAGTTCAATGTCATATGGGGTGGGATGTCTCTATGGCCATTTGGGATCAGCTGTCTCACCTATGTCCCCCCCTCCCAACTCCTTGTGCACCCCTAGCCTGCTCCCTGGTGGGCTGAGAGCAGAAAAAGCCTTGACTCTGTGCAAGGGCTGCTCAGCAACAGCTGAAACATCCCTGAGTAATCAACAGTGTATCAGGCACAAATCAAAAACAAAGCCCCATACCAGACACTGTGAAGAAAATTAACTCCATGCCTGCCCAAACCAGCACAATGAACAAGTTTTCCACTGCCAAGGAAGAACCCCAGACACATGGCACTTACTCAAGCGTCATCATTCCTTTTCTCCCATGGGGACCCCCAGCCCGCCTGGAGTAGCTGCTTTGGCATGGGCTTCTTGGTGCTTGTGAGCACATGGGTGTGAAAACACAGCTGGGTGAAATCTATCAGATTCAACATGAGGGACTGAAATGGGTTGTGTTTAAAATAAATACCAAGTTCCCTTTCCTTCTGGCCTTGAGTTGAATTTTGTCCCATTAATTTAATCCTGCATTTTTTTCTATAAGCATATTTTACTACTGGCTGTGAGCCATTTTCCCCTGCAGATGTGCAAAGCAAGTTAATCCTCCAGTTCTGAGCCCACATTTTAACAACACAGCTCTTCACCAATACACGGGTGCCTTGTGCTTTACCAACTGGTGCACTCCTTCAGTTCTGCTTCAGTTCCTGCGTTTTGGAATTATCAGGATCTCCAAAACAGATAACAAGCAATTTTAGTGTAGTGTGTCACCTACCTATTTAAGAAGAAGAAAAAAATCACAGTCACAGAATTTGTCTAGGTACATTCAAATATTTTTTTTCAAGGCTTTATTGTCTATTGTGTATGTGTTTTTTTAGTCTCCTAGCACACCGTGATGAGAAAATATTCAGCTGTTTCAAATTATGGATGCAGAATAAGGATCTGACACTGCTGACAA
Organism: Geospiza fortis; assembly: GCF_000277835.1. Taxonomy (NCBI): domain Eukaryota; kingdom Metazoa; phylum Chordata; class Aves; order Passeriformes; family Thraupidae; genus Geospiza; species Geospiza fortis. The sequence goes on from NW_005054363.1 coordinate 2,263,627, forward strand.
TGAAAGAAAAAAGCTTTAAACAATCTAAAAAAAACTCCCTTCAACAGGCTGTTGTTGATGAAGAGAGTTTTTCTTTTCTGTCACAGGCCTTTAAAAAGTCTAAGTAGCGATGTTGACAATTTTTCCATCTCATTACACCAATTGTAAAAAGGGTTGGTTCCCTTAGTGCCTTGTTATTGATTACTATGGGTAACGTGGCTACTAAAGCTTCACTAAAAGAAACAGCTCTGGGCTTGTCCCTCCCCCGGAAACGTTCATGGAGTTCTGAGAGTTATGGAATGAACAATGAATTGAACAGTTTTGCTGAACTAAGGTCCTTTCCTTGCAGTTATCTATGCATCCCTGGGAACTTCTTATCTCTTCCTTTTACAGTCCACACCACTGATAAAAACCCAGGGCACTCACCAGCTCTGTCAGAAGTTTCACTTCTATCTTGGTACTAATAATGTTGGCTGGAGCAAAATGGTACAGTCACTTTCTTTTCAGACTTCTTCCAGGCTTCAGAATCCTTTTTTCTTTTCCCAAACATTAAATGCTAACTCAAGTTACTTATTCAGTGGCTACCAACATTTTCTTGTCTCAAGTTTGGTAGCTGTTCTAGGCTAGTAGGCATCTGATTTCCCTCATACACTTAGGAAAAAATCTGATGTGTGTATTGTAAATCTGTGCGTTTATTGTGTACCTCTGTAAGGTCAGTATTTGCCAGCATATCAGGAAAATCCACGTCCTGCGGAGGGCACCTGCTTCTGGAGTGCTTTCTCAAAGCGCTGTTTCCTCCCCCGATTTTCCAACCCGCCCTAGCTCAGCTGAGGGGAAAGCGGGGCGTGAGTGCGTGAATGTGCCACAGGCTGAGATTGTTTATTGGTGGAGAGAAGCACGACCGTGCTAAAGTTTATTTCGTGTTTAAGACGCGCAGAACTTGAATGTGGGGCTCGCCTGGGCATGAACGGGACACGTCCTCGGAGCGGCCGGGGGGGCTCGGCCCACGCCATGGCGGAAGGCGGGGGAG
>NW_005054363.1:2265419-2273210 GCF_000277835.1 Geospiza fortis
GTTCCCGGGTCCCAGTTCAGAGCAGGTTCGAGTAGTTCCAAAAAAGGGAAAGGAAAAACAGTCCAGGGAAAAATTCGGACTGCTTAGCTAAACTAACTAATGATCAGAAGCAAAAAGCAAGAGCAAAGCGACAAGCCAAGAAAAGCCGCACTATGTAGTGCCCCGTCTGCGTGTCCCGCCAGCCATGGGGGAGCAGCTGATAACAAAACCAAAACAAAACATTCGCTCTTCAGGGCCAGTCTTGAAGGCACAGAACATAATATCCAGCATAAGCAGAACACACGAATGGGGATACAAGCATCATAACGTCACCCTAGGACAGTTTCAGACAGAAACCGAACGCGGCGGCGGGAGGGAGCTCGGCGCCTCTCGGGCCGGGTGTGTCCCCACCGCGGGACCGTCCCCGCGCCGTGTCCCCGCATCTGCGCTGGGAGACGCTGTGTCCGCAGAGAGCGACGGGCAGTGGGCAGTTCTCGTGGGCACTGCAAGGCTCTGCTCGGAGCAGCCTCTCCTGACACACCGCACAGGTCAGTAAACAGAGTCCTGTTATTAATAAACCCCTTAGAAGGGAAACTAAGTCAAGGTACTGTAAGTATTATTTGTGCCACAGGGGTAAGAGAAATGAGACCTTTCTTCCAAACTTTAAAATATGAATTAGGAAAATGCTGAGTGATTTATCAGTTTCTCTGTTTGCCAAATTCTCCCAAGAAGGATCTCTTGGAATTTTGCGAAAGAATAGCAGATAGTTTAAGATGGTTTACTGTATTAAATTCTAAAATACCTTCTCCTGCACTCCTGCAAATAAGGAAAAGCCAAGGACTCTCTGGTATGAAGTGGAAGAATTCTAAAACAGGGAAAAAGAGCCAGCTCACCAAGACCATCCTGCCTGATGAAATAAACAGGGCAGGAGACTTTTTCTCCTTTTAATGCCTTTATTAAAAGCAATCAGCTCAAGGCTGGGAAGCTTGACGGGTCCGCGGCTTCTCTGTCGACGCTCCCAGGGTGACTCGGAGGAGGAAAAATGTGCAGCTTTGTCCACTAAAGGGCAGACCTGGGTGTCCCGTCCTCACGAGAGCAGTGGGCTTAGCCCTGTATTTCCCAACTTTTGAGTTTTCCAGGCTCGGGTCTTGGTTCCAGCTAAGGTCTTTGCAAGGGGCAACAAAGGTCTTCAGCATCTCTGCAGGTTCGGTACTTTGTTCCTCACGTCCAGACATCACTAATCTCTTAATTCTGTATTGGCTCGTTATTTTTGGGGTCTTTTCGGTAAGTTTGGTGGGGTTGCTTCCCATGGCATGCTGGTCTCTAGGCTATTTAGCATTCTCTCTGATGCGCCCCCCGCCACGTCCCCTCCTCTCACCGTCGGGGGAGAAGGACGACTTAGCCCCAGGCAGGGCCATAGCGATACAAAAGGAGAAATTAACGAGAAGGACCGGTGATTAAAATAACAAACAGGTAGAACTTCACCTTGGCAGCAACTGGTTTAACTGGTTCTGCAACCCTTTTTTTTTCAAAAACAATTGGCAGATTTTTTTCTTTATAACACCTGAGAGTTTAAATAACAGCCCAGTTCTATTCAGAAACCAGCTGGCAAAAGCTGGAGAAGGCAGCAGCTAAGAATTGCAGCATCCAGCTAGAAGCCAAGAATTACTGCATCCAACACTTGTATCCAACTCACTGTAAGTTTATTCTGTGACACAATTAATGACCCTTAATTTCCGACTAGCTGCAGAATTATTAACACTGTTGTTGATCTTATGTAAATCAGAGTGACAAAATTAATAAGGATTTGGTTGAAATTTGAAAGCAAACTCAAATTCTACCCCAGGTAACACTCAAAGGAGCTCACTAAACCTTGAATATGCTGTCAGTATTGACTTCATGGTTTCCAAACTGGATAAAAGAAGTATTCATAGTACCTGTAGTTATAGTTGGCATCTGTATGATATGATGGTGTGATTAAATATGGAGTAGAGACTAGACAAAGGAGAGTCTTGTTACTGTCTAAAAAAGGGAGAAATTATGCTGGTTTTTTTTTTTACCTTTTTTCCTCCTCTATATTCACCGTATTCCTTATGCATGTAAGGTATACAGTATAGCTTCTTATTGTAACTTAGTTTCAGCATTTTTCTAGGCGGGAAGAAAAAACAAATTTCAGAATCCCTATGCTACCTTAGGTCTCCCTGGCTACTAAAGTTGAAAACAGCTCTTTGAGACATGTTTTCATAAACAAAGTACAGCAAGTACCAAGGGGGGGTGTCCAGAAAAGGCGCTTTACCCGAGGGGGAATTGCATCACCACTTGTCCTCCTAATTTTCATTCTGATTTTTGTCAATTATACTAATTTCCTAAAACCTATAAAACTGTATTCACCCCTGTGGGAGTGGGATTTTGTGGACATTTTTCCATTTCTCCAACTGCCTCTGGAGGCCTTCAAATAAAGATCCACTTTTACATTACTTCCTCTGCTCATTTTATCTTGAAAGTGTGTTGTTGAATTTCTAGGTTGAAAAAGGCATCAGAACACCAAGCTGGATGGGAGTCTTGATCTCCTGTAGGGTAGGAAGGCTCTGCAGAGGGGTCTGGACAGCAGGGATCCATGGGGCAGTGGCCAATGGTATGAGGTTCAAAAAGACCAAGTGCCAGGTCCTGTCCTTGGGTCACAAGCACCTGTAGTTCTATAGGCTGGGGGAAAGTGGCTGGAAAACTTGCCAGCAGAAAAGGACCTCGGGGTGCTGGTCAACAGCCAGCTGAACATGAGCCAGCAGTGAGCCCAGGTGGCCAAGAAGACCAGTGGCATCCTGGCTTGTTGCTTATTGCATCAGCAATAGTGTGGCCAGCAGGACCAAAGCAGTGATTGCCCTCCTGAATCAGCACTGGGGAGGCCACAGCTCAAGTCCTGTGCTCACTTCTGGGTCCCACATTACAAGAAGGACATTGAAGTGATGGAGCCAGTCCAGAGAAGGGCAGTGGAACTGGGGAAGGGTCTGGAGCACAAATCCTGTGAGGAGCAGCTGAGGGGGCCTGGGGTGTTTAGCCTGGAGAAAAGGAGGCTCAGGGGAGACCTGGTCCCTCTCTACAACTGCCTGAAAGGAGAGTGTGTAGCCAGGTGGGCATCAGTCTGTTCTCCCAGGCAAAGGATGAGAGAAAACAACCTCAGGTTGTGCCAAGGGAGGTTGAGATTGGATGTGAGGAGAAATTCCCTCACTGAAAGAGTAGTTAAACAGTAGAATGGGCGTCCTTTCACCAGGGAGGTGGTCGAGTCACCATCCCTGGAAGCATTCAAAAAATGGTTGAATGTGGCACTTCACAATATGGTTCAGTGGGCAGGGTGGTGTTAGATCTAAGATTGGACTTGATGATCATGCAGGTCTTTTCCTACCTTAATGATTCTGTCATTTATGTAAACACACAGCTACTCTCTGACAAACAGAGGTCCTGTTTTGCTCATCTTCCAGTCCTTTCCCTCCTATACAGTCAGAGCAGCTGTTAAACTTCCTGGGATGTGGACTAAAGCCCACCTCTAGGGTTAAGGTGGTTTATGCAGAGCTTTGACTCAGGAGTAAGAATGAGCACGGGAAAGGGATAACATTTAACAGCCACATTAGAAAACCCACTGAATTACAGCTCTCATGTTACCTTTGTGCTGTGCTAAATGACAAAATCCTGTCCTGCAGTGGTGGCTGTAGGAAGAACAGCATTGACTGAATCAGGGGAAAATGGGGCATCTTTGATTTTTCTGAGCCTCTTTCTGGTGGAGGAGGACGATTTTACTTGTTACTTCCCCTTTGCTAATTTGTATCCCTTTCACATTTTAAAGCAAGACCCAGTTGTTCTATTACCACGATGGTCAGCGAATGTTATGCTAAAGTACTACATCAAGCTGTGAAAGAAAGAGGCAAAAGCAAGGTGTAGAGTATGCATAGGTGGCTTGCAATTGCTTCCAGGAAATTTTAAGAAACCCAACAACTTTGTATGGACATTTGTCTGTAACTACGGATAAGTTTTTCCAAAGATTTTGCTGCTAATAAGCCAATTTTTAAGAACAGCAAATGGCAGAGGATGGATTCACGTGGTTCAGAGAATATGACATTGAACTATTTTAAGCCAAGTGTCATTAGGCTGAGCTAAGGGGAATATGGAAAAAACACAGAAGCTTTACAGCATATTTGTAATATTATTAAGCATACAGACATACACATTCCTGTATCTACCTGACCATGGATGAGTGCAGATGAATTGCTAGAGCAGGGTGTCATAATTCACTACTCTTGCATATTGTTAGTTTACAATTATCAGCTGTTAATTTGATTCATTTCGGGGCATTGTCTCTGTAACAGAAAATTATATGCAAAAGAGCCTCTGAGTAAGTCTCATAATCTAGTATAGTATGCTGCTGTCTAAACACTGTCATATTTAGAGGTCAACTGTACCTCTCTAATGCTTAAAACTAAGGAACTGAAAACACTCAATTTCAGCCCAAAGACTGATTCCCCACACACAACTTCTATGCACTTTAGGTTAAAACAGTTTTGCTTAATGTCTTCCACAAGACATGTAATCCAGAGGTGTTATTACTGATACCCTGGTTCCTCTGACTGCAGGAGAGTGAGTGGGATTTCCATGATTTACAAACACTCCTTGAATACAGCTTTTACAGATGAGAATCAGTTTCAGCTTCCTTTTCATTGCTGTCTTGATCCTTCTTGTCTTCTTCCTTTTCTTCCTTTCTGAACTGGGCTTCAATCTCATTTGGATCAATATAGGTATAAAAAGAAGCCATGATAGCAAAAATAATGCAAACTACCAACAGCAGGGCAGCAAACAGCACATACTCTGCCCACTGCAAAGAAAAAGACAATCCAGAATTTATCCACCAATATTCATTTGTCAAGAGTATTATACCATTTTAGTATTTTCAGGAAGGAAGCTCAGAATGTGAAACTGAGTGAACATAACAAGTATCATATGGCTTACAGGACTAAGTATTAATTAAGCATATAATGCATATTAAAGCAAGTCAGAATTGAGGCTCTTTCGGCATTTCTGTCTTCACTGAAAAAAATTCTGTGAATGCTGAAAAATTCTGCAGCATCCTTTTCCTGGAAGAACTGGGAATTGAGTGAAAGACTGAGAAGGAAACTCAGCTGCTTCGTTTTGGTCATATCTCTAAACCAGGCTGGCACTGATTCTGCTCACAGCTGACCTAGTGACCACAAATGTGGGCAGGGATGTGAAAGACTGAGAAGGAAACACAGCCCCTTCCTTTTGGCCAGATCTCTAAACCAGGCTGGCACTGATTCTGCTTCCGTTCAAAAATTTTTACAGCTGACCTAGTGACCACAAATGTGGGCAGAGATCAGAAAAGCCTCTACCTGAAAAGCCTCAACATCTCTGTTTCATGCTCTTTCTGTTTAATTTAGCTTAAACTGGGGACTGCCAGAGCTGTTTCAGAGATATTGAGTGACACAGAATGGCACTCAGAAAGCAATTTTAATTCATTACAGAGCACTACTAATAGCTGCTTTTTCCCAGTGTAATATAATAGCACACCTACTGCTTGCATGCTTACCTGCTCTTGGATTGCGGATCCCCCAGCCACGATAAGGACAATTATGTTACCAACAGCCACAGTCAGCAGCCATCCAGCCTGCAGCACTGACTTCATGTTAGATGGGGCCTGCAGGGACAGACATTTAAGTTTTGGCGGTAGCATTTATTTTCTGATGCATTTACTGCAATCTTTACCTTACAATAAACACAGTTTCTCTGTGAGGAAGCAGGATTTCAGGGTTTGCTAGGTTTTGGTGGTGGTTGGGGCTTTTTTTAAATTTATTTTTTGACATTAAAAATTGCTAGAGAGCTAAACAGGCCTGGAGAAGGCTTTGAGGAACAAGAGACCACTAGCACACTAACTGTAACACCTTTTACTTACACACACCACGTAACTAACAGGTGCACAGGTGTAATTTTACATCTCAGAAACACGTGGCACACATGACATGAAGAAATTGAGTGCATCACCTAGCAAATCACACCTTACAACATGTCCATCACTGCAGTTTCTAGATTCACAATGAAGAGAAGAAATACACACAGCTACTGAAGTGGACTCAAGAGATAAAGGAATTAAAAGTGTTTAATTATAACATTAATAAAAGCTAACAAAAAGGCTGTATGGAGTAAACTGGTGGGGAGATGAAGTGCCACTACTTCCTCAGTTTATTTTTGAGAGCTCTCAAAAATAAAGAGTTTGGTTTTATTGCAGCAGTACAGTTGCACTTATTTTCAATACGTATCTACGTGGGAGGAGGAAATTTGAGGACTGGTAGTCAAGTCTTCAAATGATATAACTCAGCACAGCTTCACGGAAAACCCCAAATCCTTGGTTAAACAGGGCCAACTTGCACCAGTCTATACAGTCCTTCTAGGAGCTGTGAGGGACATAGGGGTCAAAGCAGCAGCACAGAACCACCACTAGAGAAACAATACATCATGGAAGATCTTAACTTGCACCAAGATTCTTACCTCAGGAAGAAGAATACCTACCTGTGAGTATGAAAACTCCAGCCCAGTGACAGAGAACAGTACTTCTGCACATGCAAGAAGAAAATACTGAGGGATCTGCCAAGCCATATGGACTGTATTTGGGGTAAAATAACTTCAAAGTATGTAACTTTAAATATGCTAGCAAAACACTAGAAATTGCAAAAAGCATGTTAGGACAGTAATAATGAGTGTGCACAGTTAAAGCATTCTAAGCAGTTCTATAATCATATAGAAAGTGGAGAGAAAATAAATATTGCACACGAAGCATTGCATACGTAGTTATGAAGTATAGTTTTTTTTACAGCAGACTTCATGCAAATCTGTAGTGTCTAACAGGGCTAAAGGTTTAAGGCCATTAGTGGTGATCATGAATTCTTGCATTATGTTATTATTACAACCATCATTATTTTTATAGTTAACAATGTCTTTGTGTCCTTTTAGGATACCAGAATTCTACCATCTATAGTTAAAGACAAGAGGAAATTAAAGGATTAAAGACAAGAGGAATAATTCTACAAGTGTTTTTTTATTTAAAGTATCAACATGGAAAGGAATTCTATCTATATTGTCCATTCAATAACAGTGGCAACTCACATCATCAAGTGAAATGGTATTGGCAACTCCATATTCAAGTATCTCAGAAAAAACTGAACAATAGGTCAGAGCTGTTGAAGCGCTAATGAGAGACGGTCTGAAAAAGAAAAAACCCATACCCCACAGTTCAGACCATAGGTGTAGTCAATTGGGATTCCTGGGGGCAGGCTTTAGCAGTAGGAACTGAAAGCAGGCATTCAGTACCTGCTCCTTGTCTTTTGTCACCAGGGCACCCACCTAACCCAGCAGCTGGCCCATGTTTTCCCTAGCATTCCTTTTCCTACTGATGTACTTGAAGAAGACCTTCTTGTCCTTGATTATATTAGGGTCGTGGTCCTTCTTATCTCATCCCTTCATACTCTGACATTCCCATATTCCTCCCAAGTGGCCTGTGCCTTTTTCCAAATTCCATAAACTTCCTTATTTGTTTGAATTTTGCCAGAAGCTCCTTGCTTATCCATGCATTTTTCCTCCCCCCTTTCCTTGATTTCTTATTCAAAGGGATGCACCAGTCTTGAGCTTGGAGGATGTGATGGTCTATAACGGCGGGGTTTTCGGCGTCCGTCTGTCCCTGGCAGCCGTCGGTGTCACGGACAGAGGAGCACTGCTGAGCACAGCCTGTCCAGGTGTCTCAGGCAGGCTGGCAGCCCC
>NW_005054363.1:2273224-2343833 GCF_000277835.1 Geospiza fortis
CTTGGCAAGCAGCTCAGCTCTTTAAGTGAGATCAGCTCTTTGGTGAATTCAGCTCTTTAGTGATTCCAGCTCTTTGCTTGCTGAGTGCCTTGGCAGACGCAGGGATGAGAGAGGAGAAGGGCTGTATGAGGTTCCACAGATGTGTCTTTATTGGCAACCTCTGCGAAGGGTGACAGTGACAGCTGTTCTGCCAAACTGGGTAGAGGCAGGGGTTCACATAGAGTATGTGGGTTTTGGGAAACAGTCCAATAGTAAGGGTCAAGGTGGATATGATCTATGGTCATACAGAGAGATAACGAGGGTGTGAGGTGGAAGAGGGGTTTCTTGGTCCAGCCATCATGACTAGGCATTTCTCATCTTAGGCAACTGACTGCCAGGGAGGCCTTGCAGGCCCCGTGCCTGCTACAATGCTCAATTATAAACTCTTGGACCCTCCTACCTTGCCCGTGGGATTCCTTCAAGTAGCCAAAATTAGCTCTCCTTGAAGTCCAGGGCTGTAATCCTACTTACTGTCCTGCTCCTTCCACAAAGGATTCTATACTCCACCATCTCATGGTCACCATAACCAAGACTACTACCGGCTCTCCTATCCAAAACCTGTCCTTCTTTCTTAGTTCAAGGTCCAGCAGGACAGATCCTTAATGACTCTTCCACCACCCGTGTCCAAAAGTTACCATCAGTGCCCTGCAGGAACCTCCCAGGCTGTGTGTTCCTGCTGTAATGATCCTCCCACAGGAGGGATCGTTCCAAATATTCTCAGTTAAAGGTTGTAGCTTGGTCTGTAAGATTGTTTCCTTGCATCTCCTAGGAAGGAAGAATACAATCATTTCAGAGGGGCTGGTGAGGTGAATCCATAACATGGAATAATTGATAACAACTATTCATTATTTAAGGATGAACAACCTGAGTTGAGATTGAAGTATTTTAAAGAAAATGAGGGCAAATTACTATCTGTTCAGATTACATGTTATTTATAAATATTATTAGATATTTTTGACTAATTTTTTTTAGATTGGAAGAATTGTAATAAGGAAAAAGAATTTGCAGGGGTGTGCAGCTCATCATGGAATAGTCAGTATTGCAACATTCATGGAGTTCTGAGAGTTATGGAATGAACAATGAATTGAACAGTTTTGCTGAACTAAGGTCCTTTCCTTGCAGTTTTCTGTACATGCTTGGGAATGTCTTGTTTCTTCCTTTTACAGTCCACACCACTGACAAAAACCCTGATAAAACACTGATAAAAGGGTACTCACCAGCTCTATGAGAAGTTTCACTTCTATCTTGGTACTAACAATGCTGACTGGAAAAAAATTATGCAGTCGCCTTCTTTTCAGACTTCTTCCAGGCTTCAGAATACTCTTCTTTCCCCCCCCCCCCAAACATGAAATGTTAACTCAAAGTTACTTATTCAGTGGCTATCAGAATTTTCTGGTATTAAGTCTGATAACTGTTCTAGGCTGGTAGGCATCTGCTTTCCCTCATACACTTGGAAAAAAATCTGATGTGTTACTTCAATTAATTTGAAAACTATATTTGTATAAAGCTGCTTAAATCTTATACCAATTCTTAAAATATTAAATTGAAACAAAACTAATGTAAAAGATTTTTTATTTTGGAAGATGAGTGTGCTTTGAAGGCCTCAGCTGCAGTTCTGCCAACTATGGTCACAATTTTCATGTTCCCCATCTTAATTTGTCACATCAAACTTCCACATTTTTGGGAGTCAGATATCAGAGTGATAAACATGAACAGATTATACAGCACTAGCTACAAAAATCACTATCCCAAGAAGCTCCACTTGCTGTTCAGGTATTTGCTGTCAATGAATCTTACAGGACAGAGGGAGGCACACACACAAAAAAAGATGTTCTAAGGATTCATAGCAAAAGGGTTATTTACCTATTCCCTTCAGCCTCCTTTTTTTGTCTTTCCAGCTAATCCTTCATAGCACAACCAAAACAGCAAAACAGAACCACACAGCTAGAAAGCTCTCAGTGCTTTTTTCATCATTTACAACATGTAGTAATAAAACAAGGTGTAGTATTTACAAGGTATTTTACAATACCGTGTAATATCAATCACACCCTGTTTTTGCAGGAAAAAAAAAAGTGGCAGGTTTTGCATTGAGAGAAGAAATTACAAAACTCCTTCCTAAGCAGAAAATACCAGCAAAAAAAGCCCCAATATCTACTACAGTTAACTTGAAAAGGATATACTGCCTAGTCTCTGGATATAGTTTTAATTCTTTATTTGTGTTGAGACCAAAACGTATTTAGAGTCTAAAAGATTCTAAATAACTCATATATTCACTATAATACTTAAAAAAGGAAAAAAACGCACCATCAAAATATTTTAAAGATATTAAAACGGTCACTTTCAAAATATCATAAAAACAATTGAATTTTTTCATTATCTGCCAAAGCTTTCTTTTTTTCTTCCTGCAGGAAGCTCCAGGACTCCCACTCTGAATACAGTTAAATACAGAATTTTTCTGTTCATGAAAAACCAGCAGTCTTCATAAATTTTAACAGCTAACCTTCATGACAGACAGTGACTCAGGTGTCTCCTTTGTACTGAAGTTTTGTCATAAAGAAATCAAAGATAACAGAAACTGGATATAAGAAAAAACCTTGCCTGCCTTACCACCTAGACTAGGTGCTTTCATTAAGAGCCAGGTCCATCCAAAGACACAGTTTTATTTGAAATAACTATATTCCAACTTAAATACTTATTCTTAATACTTATTTTATTTCTACTTAAATACTATTTAAAACAATATTTATAACATTTTTGTTAAGTTTCATTTACTGCTTACCATGTCCATCCTCAGACCCAACTGCAAAGATCCCCTTTACCTATTACAAGTTGCTGTTGTGTATCAAACTCTGGCAACAGGAAAACAGAGCCCGCTCAGCAATTTGAAAAAAGATTTTTGAAGAGTATGAATTGGAAAGGTCCAGTTTCATTTGTCCCTACACCTCCTCAACTTTACAGTCCTTAAGCCCCCTCATTCCTGTGGCTTGGCTTCCTGCTCCCTGCAGGGCATGACAGACTGGTCAGCACAGAGTGATGCAGTCGAGTGGAGGGGTCTCTGCTTTGGCCAGGGTCTGTTTGTATGTCCCCAGAGCCACAGATCCTTTGGCCAGTGTCTGTTTGTATGTCCACAGATCCACAGACCCTCTCCTCCCCTCGAGGTTCCCAGGCAGGGCTTGGTAGCCAACTGTCAGCCCTGGCAGTGTGCTAAGCTGTGTTTCTGCCATAGCCAGGACATCCTTTTTTATCAAATATTTGATCACCTCAATATCCTGCACTTGTTCTGTGGTGAAGTCCCCGACTGCCAGAGGTGACCATCCTTGTCACCTGCCTGTATTCTCCCACATGCCTTGCTACCCATGACCATACTGCCTCGGGACATACCCCTATGTGATATTCTTGAATTAAACTTAGGAAAAGCTGGAAAAATATACTTGAAACATGCCAGTAGGAATATCTTAGTTACCAAAGGGTATCCAAGATACTGAAGAGTTATTGTAGAAAGGGAGAAAACATCTACCCCACAAGAAAAGAAGGGGAAGGCGCCATTCTTTCTTTCATCCACCAAGTGGTTCTTGGAAAAGGGAAAATGTCTAATTTCATTATCCTCATGAGATGGTTCCCAAAGTGCAGGGAGGGCAACAATGCAGGGCCCAAATACCAGTTTAGGTTCAAGGCCAACTCTTTTATCATAGTTTTCCCAAGCACAACACAACCAAATGACACCCTGCAAATTCAGCCTTTAACAAGCTCTCAAATTTGATGTACAGGAAAAAAAAATAGGGAGCATGGCAGTGATTTAGATAAACTAATACTGTGAACAAGTAAATCAACACTATGACCAACAACTGTCAAACTGATAATAATTATCAGTCCCTTCTATAACACACTGTGGTCAAATCTGTTATCTCAACACTGACACTGGGTGCCAAAACAGGACTGTTGTGATTCAACTTCATCCAGCTGCTCGCTCAATCCTCTGCAGCAGGATAGGGGACATAATCAGAAGGGTAAAAGTGCGAATATTTGTTGGTCCAGATAAAGACAGTTTAATACGTAAAAAAACCAAAACAAAACCAAGAAAAACAAATTATGCAAAAAACCCTCAATTGCTTCCCAGCAGCTAACCAATGCCAGCCACTCCCTGAAGAAGTGCTGCTCTGGCAAACTATTTCTGCAGTTTTTATTGCTGCACATGACACCTATATGGTACAGGACAATCCTGTGCTCAGTTGGGGTCAGCTGTTCTGGCTGTGTCCCCTCCTCCCTCCTTGTGCACCCCTCAGCTCCTTGTGCACCCTCAGCCTGATCACTGGTGGGGTGAGAGGCAGAAAAAGCCTCGACTCTCTGCAAGCACTGCTCAGCAACAGCTGAAACATCCCTGAGTTATCAATGCTGTTTGCAGTACAAATCCAAAACACAGCCCCATACCAGCTGCTGTGAAGAAAATTAATCAAAAACCTGCACAGAGCCCAAGTCTTTATAAATAAATTAACCCACACTGGATAATTAATTTACATGCTACAGAAGTAACAACAGAGAAGGGTACAGGTAGTACAGAAGGAATTATTCAGGAGGAAAATGCCCACATTTATTACTATGTATAAAGCTTAAACAGTAGAGGGTGTGTTCCCTCATAGAAACACATCACAAGAGATTAAGTCTATAGACATGTCATTTATGTGTTAATCATTAATGATTTAAATGATTTAAGCCTGTGTAAACCTACAGCAATGTCAACTACAGTTTGCTGATTTTCATAGGCCAAGGTTCAGCAAAGCAGTTACACATATATTTGGATGTATATGTGCCTCTGTGTGTGCATCTATCTATCTATCTATCTATCTATACACACACATACATACATGCACACACACATACACAGATACATATTAACTTCTGAATACATACTACATTTATAGGTTGCTTGTCAGATGCATCTTAACCCAAGTGAGGTCTCAGTGCAAAAGGGAAACTGTCAGTTCTGCTCCCAAGACAAAGTGGAAAAAGTCAGAAAAAATGAGGCAATTAAAAGAAGCCATCGTGATACACACAATAGCTCTTAATACATGGATACAAAAGTCTTCCTGAGTGGCAAAACAGATTTACAGGATATATTCTATATTCTCCCAATAATGAAACACCTTTTGAGGTAGGTGTTCCTACACCTATTTCCACAGATGAACAGAAGTGTGAAGCATTTAGGGCAGAGGAGAAGAAAATGCCTCTTACAGCATTGTGAGTTCACTGTCTAGAAGTGTATGATTTTTTTTCCTCTTGAGGGAAAGAATTTTAAACAATGAGAAATTTTGTTTCAGAAACATAGAGAAAGCAGAGTATATGCAGCATTTCACTGCCAAGATGAGCTGCTTTAGAAAAAACCTTTGATGACTAATGGCAACATATGTGTTTCACACTGTTGAAAATGACAGCAAACCTTATGTCCTAAATAAAAGATGATTTCTACTGTCATGTGATGAGAAGTTTTGAAGACTTCCTAATATTAACGGTTTTGGTGAATAACAACCTGTAGTTACAGTAACATGGTACTAGAGTCAAATGCAAGGGACTCAAAACTGATGTCTCAACTAATAATTTAATTGCTTTTACTGACAAGGAATATGAAATAAGACCTACAAGTGTCTGCATCTCATATGCAGGATGCAAAAAGGCATTTTTTAAATTCAAGCTTTCATTTTTCCCAAATGTCAGGGTGAATCTAAAACAAAAAAACGCAGCACACAGTGAGAAAAGTAACTACCTTTTTTCTTTTAATATAGATGTAGTACAGAATGTTTAATTACAGCAGGACAGTGCTTCCAGTTAAATAAAATTAAAAACCTTTATTTTCCCCAAATATAAAATTACTAAATTAATGTCTTAAAAGAATAAGAATATGGAAAAAGCTTTAAATTATACCACCATTTACCACAGTAACCATGATTACCAATTACATACTCCATTGCTTTGGCAAAAAAGGGTTTTTTTTAATAACTGCATATAAACCTAACATAGCAAAGACTGTATACATCTTTATATTGCACTTATTTATATACAGGGATATATGAACTGTAAAGTCTGCATATACTTGGAATGAGAAAATTTTCAAAAGAAACTGAAAGCAGAATGGTAAGAGCAGGTATGCATATTAAAAAAATGCTTAGAAATGTAATACATTTATGTACAGACTGTACGGACTGTATTAACAAACAATATGTACATAACAATTTACTACTATTGATATTTTAGTATAACTCAGTGTTCATTAATACAGACCTTTGGTTGTATTTAGTTGTTCAGTAAGATCTAAGCTCACATATCTCCAAAATGCAACAAGGTATAAAATAAAGCACAACAATTTGCCAAATGGTACAAAAACTACTATTGTCAGTTCCATTAAACCCCAAAAACTAGTGTCTCTGTCTAGCCCCAAAATAGTTCTTGTACTTGGAATCTCTATGTGCCATACACAAAAAGAACACCTGAATGTTACATATCTGCAAAATTACATCCCACAACACTTTTTTTGTAATGTGCAATTCATCTTAATAATACTTTCTAATGAAAAACAGAAGCTAACTTCATAATTTTCCAACACGCACTTCTGCAATGACATTGTGAACAATTTTAAATTTTACCAGCAAGATTAAAAAATATGTATGTGTGCCTCCCTTACTCTAAAAGACTATTACCAGTAACTGCTATTTGCTAAGTGTGCTCAGACATTCATATGAACTACGCAGTTTGCATGTGCCCAACATTTAGCTTCAAGGTCATCCTGAGTTTGCACACAAAGAAGCAAGTCCACAAACTTCAAAAGAAACAAACATACTTTCCTTTACAAAACAATCATGCAACTGAAGAAGAACTGGGCATCCCGTGAACTGTTGTGCTTGTCGGAGTTCCACTTATGGCGTTGAAAATGTGCAGCGAGTTGGGCATGACACTGGCCTTTTCTTCCACTGGAGTAATCTTAAAATGAAAGACATGTATTTACCAAAATGTTTCAAAATGTATTATTTATGTATTTATTTTTTTGTTTCAAAATGGCACAGGCATGTCTAGAACAGCTAACCAATTTCTTGATGTGCTGCTCATTGACTCAACCTCCCAGTACTTTTTCAACTGCACAAAACTTTTTGGAAATGGTTATTCTTTTCAGCCATCTCCTAGATTGAGGAGAAGTTAATTCTCCAATATCAGTTCTCCTAACTCAGACATTACACTGTCCTCTGCAGAGGGTGCTTGGACAGTTTCTATCATTCCTCCTGTTAACTTTCAAAAGGAGTTTCATAGTGACAACAAGCTAACTTTTTGCCCCTTTTTGGTTTTCCTTTTTTTGACTTAGAGGTATGATTTGAGCATTTCTCACAAAAAGCTATCGAAACACTGCAAAGATTTCATTCTCAACAGCTATAAACAAATTAATGCTAAAATTAGAAATACCATAAAAAAGGAATTATATAAAGATTAGACAAACTAATAGAACAGAAGTAGAGAAAACTAATTACCATCCCATCTGATCATATTGGCAAGCAGCAGAGGAGAAAAAAAAAATCTGTTAAGATTCTTTTATGCATTTTTTAACAAATTTTTTGCAGTTGTTAAGACCTTGTATGGTTACATTACAGCTAATAGTTTATTCAATGATGGAAAGCTCTTTTTCCCAAAACAGCAATAGGCAGATACATAAAGGAGACATTTAAAAAGATTTAAGTGAAGACCTTCATGTTTCTAAGCCTTCAGGGGAATTATCAGTCTAATTGAAAAAAACCCAAAACCCTAAAGCAAAACCACCAACAACATGGCATGTTTTAATTATGTACAACTAATTACATTTGTATAAGAACACAGTAGTAGGCTTATAGAATATATTACTGCAGTCAGTGCTGTACTTTCATATTCTGTTCACAGTATCTTAAGGATATCAGTTGTTTGTCTAAATGTAAACCAAGAGAAGTAGGAGCAATGTGATTTACACCTGAAGTTTCAGGACATGCTTTTTCTTATCACCAATCTTTGGAAACTCACACACATCAGCATTTTTTAAGCATCTACATCTTCCACTGAGTTCAAAGTAGTTTTTCTTCTGTACAAATTTTCATTATATTCTTTTATTTTTTTTTTTTTATGCCAGGGAAATGCTAATCTTGCATTTATCATTAAATTCTTTGACCAAAACACTTGCCTCTCCTTTCCAAAGGGGTATTCTGTATTGCTGTCTAATTCTCTCATGTACCTTGTTCATCTCAATCAGCTTTCCAATCCGTTATCCTCCATTCCGAATCCTCCTCTGCTTATCAATAAATCACATTGAAATATAGTCCAACCGTCCCACTGCTGCTAGCTAAGCAAATTCTTTCTCTGTTCCACAAATCTTTCAAAACTGTTTTCTTCTACTACTGTTTTTTATTAAGAAAACATATCCAACCACATAATTCTGGAATAGTATCACTTCCTATAAATTTTGCTTCACAATGTCTTCTATTGATGGTAGTTAAAAGAGTTATGTCATAAGCTCTTCTCTGCGACAGGATATCAAAATAGGTGAAGGAAAATAAAGCCAATGTGCTTCATCACAATTATATAATATCACAGAGCTACTCAGAACACTGTCCTGAGGAACCACATTGGGAAATAATGAAAAGCAAGACAGCATGTGAAGTGAGCTTTAGAGAAGTGGCACATTTTTGAACAGAAAAAAAGTTCCCCTAGAAGTTTTGGGTACCATCTAAGCAAAGGTTGAATAAAGGGAAATCTCTCTTAAGAATCACAAACCACTCTATGTTTCTGGAAAAAGGTTATAAAAGTAACAGTGGATGAAAGAAAACAGGGCTGAAGTGATGAATATGATGAATAAAAATGTCAAGCACACAGGGATCAAGCACTGAACTTCAGCTCTTCCTGTCCTCCTGGAAATAATATCTTTTCCTTTGAACTCATGAGATATTTCTACCATGGGACCCAGATGCAAAGGCTGAGTGGTACATCTCACGCCACAAAAGTTCTGGTTTTCCTTCCCCACATATTTCTAGCTTGTCAGTATTGGACTTCCCTCAAGAAAATGTATTGGAATACCTCTTGAAAGACATTTAACTCTTTGTTGCAAAAGCCACTATTTATATCTCCAAAACTGAAGAAGAAAGGGCTAAACTTGCAGATCATATATATTAATTTCATTACATTTGTTTTATCTTTATTGTAGTCTTCCTTGCCTACAAAAAACAGGCTGGGAATACACAAGCAAATAAAAAAATAAAACCAGGCTGTGAAATACACAAGCAAAAAAAAATGAAGGTCCACCATTTAATGACAGGCTTATACTCCCATAGAAATAAAAAAAAGAAACAACCCTTTTGTGTAAAGCATCCCATACATTTCCCCTACTCTTTTCACATTATTGTTACATTCTGAATGATAGTATGCATAATTTAATTTCAGCACATACTTGTTCATGCATTATTTCAGAAAGCTCTTTTGCCATTTCTCTGTAGTTTGCTTTCATTTCTTCTTGATATTCCAGCTGATCTTCTTTTATCAGTCGTTCATTTACACCCAGAGCATGCCCACAGGCTTCAACAAATTGCCTGATTTGGAGAAAATAAGAAAGTCCTCAAACAGAAATCCAAATTATTGATTTAGAATGTCAGCCTAAAGTATGTTATTAATGAATCAAACCCTTTAAAAGTTGAAAGTTTCAAAAAGAATTTTTATGAGTCTTGGGAAAAAGGTCCATTTTTTTTTCCCTCTCCCCCATCCCCAAGAAATCCCATACCTAAAAACTTCTTTTAGGAGCTTTACTTTATTGTCTGGATATCTTTTGGTGTTAGTGTCATCTAAGAAAGCTCTTGCATATGCTAATGGACCAGCATTAACCTAAAAAGGACAAGAATTTAAAAATAGTTAGATATCTTACATACTGTCTTAGCAATAACAAGTGCTACAGGCATTTATTCCATTTGATTTTCCTATGAGAATACATTGATTTCAAAAAAGCTGGACTTAGAAAACAAGAAAACTGCTAAAGATGGAGCATTAAAGCAGGAGAGGTCTCTCCAGTGCTATAAACCTGTCCTGGCACAAAGAAACCACTTCAATGATGCGGCCAAGTAACTGCAGATATTGCCAATCTGTCATCTCTGTAATGAAATGAGGGTGGGAAAATGAGCTAACCTCCTACTGTTTGGTCTGTGTATCTATTGAAAACAGATTTCCAAGCTGAGAATTCTGCAAAAATCTGCAGAAGTTTTACTGTGCTCTTAAGGCAGCTACAGCAGAAGTGGTTTCAGTGACTTATGACTCATCCTTATTATTCCTTCATATTATCAACAAGAGTCTCTCCCTTCTCATCCCATAATACTAGCTTACAACTTACTGATTCTGGAACCTTGGTTTGGTTTTTTTTCCCTTTTCTGCTGAATGAGACAGCTGGTCATATCAGATGACTGTGTTAACAGTTCCTTTGTTTCCAATCAATTTGAAATAATAGAGCAGCACATTTGTCACTGCATTTTTTGAAGATCCTTTCCATACTGACTTGTACATGCTACACCTGCTTTTCAGGTACTCATTCTGGTGAATCTGATGGCTTCTTTTTACATTCCACTTCCTGCCTGCCTTAGGCAAAAAGGCATGCACAATGAGGTTTTCTATGGTTATCTTCTTCCTATATGTTATCACTCACTCTTTATCTCCATAGGGTTCGTACAAAAATGTCCTAGACCTACTGTGGGCAGACCTACAGCTAGGCAAAATATGCTAATTTATCTTCAGGTTCATCTATTATCTTCTAGCAGTTTCAGCTTTACACCAAAACCTGGTGGGGCTTGAAATGCAACATATTCCAGAGATGAATCTTAATTCTTTTGTGCAACTGTCTCTGATCAGTTGTTTATATTAAATACTTTTATTTCTTTTCCTATTCATGAAATAACTGCAGACGGTGAGCATATTTCTAATTTAGGACACTCTTGAACGTGCAGAATAGAAACCAATTCTAAAATGCTACTTATATAATTTTTCAAGGACAGAAGCAAATGAAACTGCACGACAAAGCTCTTACCTGAACACTGACACTTCCCTGTAGCTTCAGCTGCAATTTGATCATATCAACTTCAGCTGAAGAGCAAAGCTGCCTAAGCTCTGCAACTTTTTTACTCATTTCATCAATGGCTACTTCAATGGGGTTTAAATCAGTGTGGTGCTGGTACATTACTGGAATGCGCTTTTTCACATATGGAAAGCAATGTATGGCTGTGGACAGAAACAAGTTTAACACAGTCAGGAAAAGATTTTTTAATAACATATGCTTTGAGAGAATCTTATGCTAAAATCTCATTTTTATGTAATCAGCTGCCCAATTTAATAACTTATATAATTAGAAATATTACCAAATGGACGGGGAAGCAAGACACTGAAATGTAAATATGCACAGTGTTACAAGCATTACAGCAAAGAAAGATCACTGTCACTACTGCCACTAATAACCACCAAGAAATAAACAACTGGAACTTAATTTATAGGAGAACTCTGAAAAGAATTGCTTAACATTCACAAATCTCAAAGAAGACAAGAATCAAAAATAGCAAAGCTGTATTTTCTATTTCCTCACAAGTACTGGCTATGGACAGCTATAAAGTCACTTTTTATTACAAAATGACTTTGTTATTATAAAGTCACTTATTTGTTTTCACAACTATATTAATACAGAAACTCATACTTAACAGAGACAAAACACAAAATAGTCTTTTTCTAAGAAAAAGTCCAGATTCAGAATTCTGAAAGCTTAAAGAAAAGGAGATAATAATTTTGAGGATTCCTCACTGAAGAAATCAACCTGAAAGATCTAGTTGTGGCCAAAAATATGAAAAGGATTTTAGCTGATAGCTATAAAGCACTTAGTTAGGTGAAATGAAAAAACCCATACAGAACAAAATTAGACCATTTGAACTAATGGTTCCAGTGAAAGCATTCCATTCCATCAGTACCTGTCAAAATAGTCCTTCGCTTACACTGCTCTTCTACCCCTCCTTGTCTTTTACCACCTTGAGTAAAAGGCATCTCAAACATGAAGCGACGTATGTTATGAGTCCTTTCAAAGTCTGTTTTTCTTTCCTGCAGCTCCTTTTCTTCAAAGTATGGAATTACATGTGTAACTTGAATATATGCATATTTTGAATCTAAATCCTTAGGATTTACCTTAAAAACAGGACCAAAAAAAAAAAAATCAATGGCTACATTGTGAATAAAGTGGATCTAATAGTAGTCACACAACTTCCAGAAATTAAATTTGGTCTCTTAACCTCTAAATTATTGAAAACATGGGAAATGTTCATGCTTTTACAGGGGTTTCCTGTATTCAGTTTTTAACTATTAGGAAGAAAGACAGCCAGATGCATTACAGCACACTGTGGATTTTTTTGTTTGTTTGATTTTTGGAGGTTTTTAACCACTTGTGATTATGAAACCCAGCCCTTTCATCAAGTCTTCCTCTCCTTTTAAAGTTCAAATATTGAAATGCCCACCATTGCTGCACTTTAAGGCCAAAATGCAAAGACATTTTTGAGTTAAGGATTCAAAAGTATCCTTACCAAGGAACAAAAAGAGCCATGACATTATACTAAGAGGAAATCACCATAAAGTCTAAGGATGAGGAGAAAATCACCATATAGTCTAAGGCTGAGGCGTAGAAAAGAGAAGATCTTCCAAACAATGACTGTGCATGAATGGGCAAGAAATATAGCTGAAGTTAACACAGAATATGATCATAATCCAAATTTGTTCTAAGATACAATTACTGTTTTGAGAGGTAACACTACAGAAATTAAGCTTTTTGGTTGCTCTAAAAGGCATACTTAGTAGGAGATAATATTCCTCTCATGCCTTTCCAACAGCAGAGCTTTCAGATGCAGATGCTTGTGTGCTGAATGAGTAACAGCCAGTGATCCCACAGCATTTCAAGTAAACTAGTGAAAGCAGTATATTACAATCTTTTTAGAGAGAATAAAGATCATACTTTGCCAGAATCCTGAATCATTTTGACATTTTCAGCTCCAAATTTGTCAGAGTAGAGTTTCTGGAGTCTTTGGGAAATTTCTGAAAGAGGTGTAAGTTTAGGCTCTTTATAGATATATTCCTTTCCATCTTCATCCTCAAAGAAACCCTGTAAAAAATAAAGTAATCAAAATCTTGGGGAATAAAACATAAGGGAAATTACTAAGATGGAAATAGTGTGTGTGGTTCAAAGGAAATATAAACATTTAACATTAGTATTCAAGCAAACATAAATAGACAGAAATTAAAATCTAAGTAAAAAGATTTTCTAAGAGAATAAAAAAACAACAGAAAAATGTAATTCTCTACTACAACATGAGCGAAAGATAATGGAAACACAGAGTTTAAATTTTACAAGTTTGTAGCAATTCTATGGTGTGACAAGCCTTTGAGATAAGTTTCCTTCACTTTTACTTAAAAGTGAACTTGCAGCACTGTTTCACTTGCCAAAATTGGTAGTCTTGCCCAACAGAACTATCTGTTTCACAAGTGACTATTTTGGTAGAAGTTTACATAAAAACAATCTGAAATTTTTCCTTAGGTAGTGATAAAAAATTAATTCCACAAGATGAAATATAATTATGCAAAGATCTTAATTTTATGATGTACTATTGGTATTTATTTCTTTATTTCATTACACACAGTACTGTTTTTAAAACCACACCTAAATGCACAACACATGGGAAGTGAAACAGTTTGTTGGTTTAAAACAACAAGCCATGTTGAGTTCATGTTTGAAACCAGAAAATAAATATTTTTGTCATAAATGAAACAGACAAAATAGAAAAGCACAACATATCATGTATAAACACAGGCTAGATTGACAAAAATACCCACACCAAACTAAGGTGAAATGCAGTAGTTGGTACTGCATTGCTTGCTTTGTAAGCAGTTACTGTAATTACCTCAACATCTGTCTCACTGTCTGTAAACTGGTATTGCTATAAAGTCATAAAAGACAACAGAATACATGTAAAATTATACTGCTCAGAGTATTTTACAATTCTCCATGCTCAGCTGGACAATTAAGCAACTGGGCTATGCATGTAGAGAGTGTTTTACTGGATACTGCGTGATACCATAGGGATACAGAGGCATTCTAGACACGGACCAGAGGATGTGAAGCTGCCCAATACACAGCCAGAACTTTGGTTTGAAGCATGCAATACTGATGCATAGAAAAGAGTGATCTGTTCTCTAAATGGAGCTTGATGTTACTTTTGGACTTGCAATGGCTATTAATGCATACCAATCTAAGAAGCAGCCTTGCAAACCACACCGTAGCACTACAGACATTAAGTCAATGCATTGCTAAAAACTGACATTACAGAAAACTTACCGCTGCCTTAAGGTAGTAAACAAAAGAAGAAAAAAGGGAAAAGGGCAAAAAAATTTACTGAGGAAAATCATAAGAATTTTACTGGAATTGATAAATGTTTTAAAAATCAATTACTGATGGTGTTTCTTTATTTCATACAGAACACATTCCTTGTCCTTTTTATGTCACGGTATCAATACAGATGATGAAAGAGTAAACCTTGTAAAATAAATTCAGGTTTTTCTTACTGCATAGAGCAGGCCAGTGAAAGAAACACTCACTTGTCCAAAGAATGCTACCCTGAAATAAGTCCCCAGAAGCCTCTTGCCTGTATGCATAACTTCAGTAACTTTACTGTATGCTCGATGAAGGGTGTCATATAAGTGAGCAAGCCTCTAAATGTAAAAGAAAACAATAATGAGGGAGAAGAACAAAGCACAACTTTCCTATCTTAAAATAATAAATTATGTCCTTGTAGCCAGTAACAACTGAAAACATTCTTTTATTGAATGGTAGTATTAGGTTTAGCACGTGTACCAGGATGACAATATGTAAGACTAATTTTCAATTATTTATATTTAAATAAAAAAATTAATTATTTAAAATTAAAACAAACATTTCAACACATTCAAATTTCAGTTACTATTTTAATACTCTTATTATGTGATGTCCAATATGCCATGCAGTTAGACTTGAAAATTCAGGATTTTTTTCTTGATCAAATTTACATTTGATGAATTAAGTACCTCAAAATCTCTCCGTTTTTCATAAATGGGAATTATAAGCTTATATATATCAGCAATGAGTTCATAGCGTTCTGCCTTCCAGAGTCCATCAGCACACTGCTCCAACAATTCCATCAGCACATCCTAGATTTGGATACACATTTGAAAGTGTAAAACAATTCAATACTCATCAAAAGCACAGCAAATAATTATACCAAAATTTTTCCAGGTAAGGGAAATCTTGCCTCAAAACAGAATTATGTACACTTTGTAATTTAAGTTATTGTGGCAATCCAAAAAAGCTAAAAGCAAACAAAACAAGACAGAATGGTCTGAGTGTACACACATACTCCTTGTATTTACAAACAGCATGTTGCTTTTAGATATTCTTGAAACTTCTTTGGACCTTCTACCACTCTTGCATCACAGTGGTGAAGCCAGAAGCTGCAAAAAACTCCTTTCATGCTTAGAAGCTACTCTATTCCACCTCCTCTACCACTTAGTCCTTTGGAAGAGGACTAAGTCAGCTTAAAGACATCATTAAGAAAATAAATTTTTAGCTGCAAGCACAGACTAAAAAATGGTACCCTTATCCATGTTGTGCAACAGACCTTAAAACATTTCCTCCTTTCCCCCAGTCATTATGGGGCTGTACAGACTCCTCAGTATCTCCATTCTCAGCAGCCAAGTGATGACAAGTGACAGACCAGTGTCACTGGTGGACCACAAGGGCTGTCCACCAACACTGGTTTATGACACAAGTCTTAATTCAGACACCAGAGGGCATCCAGATGTAGCAAAGTAAAATTTTGTTTAGAAAAGGAAAAGAACATGAAGAGCACAAATGGGAGAGCTGATAGGAAGGAGCAAAAGAACACAACATTTTTAGAGCCCCATGTCTCAATATTTATCTATTCTCATGGGAATAGTTCTTTTCCATATATGCAATGTGTTTCCCTTGACAGCTGTGAGCACAGCCTCTTGCTCTTCGTGGTGCTTTTCTTGGAAAAGTCTGATTCTGGACTGGACTTTTTCCAGTTTGTTGACACCTGTCTTGACTTTTGGGGGTCAGTGCTGGACACAAGGTTACAGATGGGGCTCCACAAATGCCAGCATAAAAGGGAAAAAAACTCCCTTCCCTCTGCTTCTTGAGTCAATCCTCTCAAACACAACACCGCCTGCATTGGATTTTGTTTCCACAAAGCCACATTGATGCTTCCCATTCAACAGGCACTCCACCAGAACTTCCAGGTCTTTCTGCAGAGCTGCTGCTTGGCCTGTACTGAGATTTTTTTTGCTGATTTTTTTTTTAAAGGTGCAAGGTTTTGCACTTGTCTTTGTACAGCCTTGAGAGGACACTGTGTTCCTGCAAGGCTCCTTTATTTACCCATCTGCAACCCAGGACAATGCCTCTCATGGAATGTCACAGGCAAACATGTTTTGATGAAATGCACACAGTAGCCTTGTTAAAAAGCAAAATCCCAAACTAAATTTTTGCCTACCTTAGATAACCCTGGCCTCAGACAGAATTCTTTTAAAATGAGAACTAAATCAAGAATCCCAAAATTTCAATTTTTGAAAAATGAGAATTTATGTAGGTCTTCAGAAAAATCTCACTTAATTAGGAAGAGGTTTAATAAACTGGAGAATATGAAAGATATTTTGACCCTTTTAGAAACATGAAGGGACTCTCTCTTATCCTCCAATACTTGTAAATGCTCCTTTGGAAATTTAACACTAAAATAACTAGCAATAAGGGAAATCTCAAGTTTTAAGGGAAGAAATTCCACATGGCTTGTTACCATGGATAGGAAAAATTCTCATCAGAGCATCATTTTGCTAAGTAGTAGTAAAATACAATTTGAAAGATGTTTCTGATTTTTGACTTCTGCCCCCAATTGATCTCATTTTTTTTCTCAGACAATACAGTTCTGCTTACTTATGAACACACTGAGGAAACAATTTATGAGCATGTTCCTATTCCTGAAGGAACAGGGCTACCTGTTCTGAAGCACTTCTAAAATGATTTTTATTCTGCTAAAGCCAAACAGTTCTTCCCTATTGTTACTCTTGTTATTATTATTATTTCTCCCCTATTATTACTTTTCCCATGTTTCAGATAACTTTCAGAAGTTATCTGAAAAATAGTAACATTTTTCAATATTTCATCAGTTAGAGTACTACGTGGTTAAGTTTAGAAAGAGTTGCACGCAGGGAAAAATGAAATTTGGCTTGGTTTGATCCTTCTGCAAGCTGTACAGGGTTATATTTTCACTCTTGGCTTACTTCCGTTCCACGGAAATACTGAGAGATGGAAATAAATTTGTGTAGGGTTCAATGACCCAGAAAAATCAGTATATTATTTTTGCAGGGAGTGACTAATGAAAAAAAGAATAAAGACATTCCATTTTTTTAAAAACGTGTAATAATTTAAGTCTGACAAATGGTCTGGCAGGAAAACAGTGACAGAAATTTCCAACAAAACTTTCCATCAGTAGTAGTCCCTAGAATTCCTGATCTTCAGTAACTTAGAGCAGCTTGCATTTCGCTTTGAGTAACATGCTACATTTCATGCTGGATCAGAAGAATCAATGATTTTAAAAAGACAGCACAAAAATTGAAAAAAAGTACAAACCACAAAACAATTTGCACAGTCAAGTAATATTGTCATACAGCTTTACCATACACTAATTAAAACACAAAAGAAAACTATTTTTGTTGTACAATTACACTTACAAACCAGAGGGTTTTCCAACATGACTGCTGCCAATTGTGGTCTGCCCCTCTCTGCCACAACAACACCAGCAAATATATAGTGCAGACATAGCTTTTCATGCAAGATTATTAACATTTTCATATAGGCTGCTGACTAATAAAATTTACTGTAGACCTTGCACAGATGGATCAGCAAACACACAAGGAGTGAAACTTAAGCCAGGAAAACACATGGACACAAGTTTAGTGTCAGTAAAACTACTTTCATTGTTATGGCATATTTGCTTCGGGAAATTGTAAACAGCAGAAAACCAGTGAACACATTTTCATGATTTCTGATGGAGTAATACTCTACATCCAAGTCAGTTTTACAAAACAACAGATTTTGCTAACTCTAATAAGTAACTCACATTAGTGTTCATCCTGTCAACTAGAATAAGCCCCCATTTTGCTTTTATTCCCAAAGTGGTGTTGAGTTGATGTGCTAGCACTATATTTAAAATACATGCATACGGTAAATTCTCTAAATCTAGCACACCTCACAGAATTCTTTTATTTCAGCTTTAGGTACAAATAGCAGATCATAAAACAATTATTGTATCTCTTACATCAGTAATTCTCCAGACTTGAACATAAAATTTGCAAAAATCCCCAATCTTTCCATGCATGTAAATTTTAACATTTTTATGTTTACTTACTTCATTGAAGTGAACATCTTGCATTCCAACATCCTCCATCATCGAAGCCTCTTCATCTATATTTGGTGTGATTACTCTGAAAGCAGTACAGCCTTGCCTAAACATCCCTGTCATTGAAAAAGA
Source organism: Geospiza fortis (assembly GCF_000277835.1). Lineage (NCBI taxonomy): Eukaryota > Metazoa > Chordata > Aves > Passeriformes > Thraupidae > Geospiza > Geospiza fortis. The sequence goes on from NW_005054363.1 coordinate 2,291,893, forward strand.
AATACAAACAAATTTAATTTTCTGCAGCAGGATAACATTGGGCCATTTTGTGATTCTGGATAAAGCAGAAGCCATGTTTAAATATACCTATCACCAAATAAAGGAATAGATCAGCCTCCCACTGCATGATTAAAATACAAGACCTTACATTACTGTGAATGTACAAATGGGTTTTAAAAAACCCGAAAACGTTAATACCTGGACGCCTACCTATCAAACTAAGTAGTGTCTGAATCTTCCTACTTTATCTTAAATTTGTGTCTAATCTACCCCACCCTAAGTCTAAGGTACTCAAGGTAACTTTTACAGTATTTAATTAAACTGCCATGAAGTTTACTTACTCAACTGGACCTGAGTACAGGAGCAGGACCTGGCACATAGTTTTTTCCAGTCTGAATAATATGAATGACATTAACTATAAAAATATGATCAAGGGATGGCAAAAGATTATTTAAACACAGAAAACCAGGAAAACTAACAAAATACCAATCTAAATTTCTTTATTGAAAAAAAAAAACCAAAAATGGAGTATAGAATGTTCCCATGTCTTTTACTCAGGCTGTTTAGATATTTTTTATTACATTGGACTGCTGAATTAGGGCAATCAGTAAATATTATGGAAACTTAAAGATTTGCACATATTTATTTTACAACTCATTCCTCCAAAGATTCTTGCTGCTCAGTGAGGAGTTCTGGCCATCAGAGGGGAGTTCTGGCCATCAGAGGTTTTATTGAATGATTGCCTCAAATGCAAGAGGCTTTTCTGTTCTTAGAAGTACCACAGGTAGGAGTTTGACCCTCTGTATTACTGAGAGGAAAAAAATTTTGTACTACAGTATACAAAAATATCAGAACACCCAAAGGACTCACAAATAAATAGAGACTACCACTAGTTCTCAGGTATCATCAGGCTTCCAACTGGACACAAAAATTTGTCTAAGCAGCTTATTTCAGATTTGGTCTCAGAGAAGGTTCTGAAATCACTGGGGCAAAGAAATCAGCCTATACACTGCACAAGCATTTGATGAGAAGCACAACAAGAATAGAGATAAGTCATCTTTTAGACTCATGATTTTACTTCATTTGAACTGCCAGGCAAAGGCAAAGCTAAAAAGATGCAAACATGAATTTGCCCACAAATCCAAAACACTATCTCATAATCATAATCAGTTTTAACAGATTCCTGAAATTTTCTTCAAGAGAGCCCTTTTTGTTAATTGAAGTTCTATCTCAAATCCCTGACTGACAACTCTTCTGATCCTGTAGATGAAAGGTAGTTTTCTACCCTATCTCAAGGGTCATCAGAATCCACTTTTACAAACAGCTGCTGGCACAGAATATACCACAACAAGGTGAAACAGCCTGAGCACTATTGTCATTGATTGAATGTCTGAAAATTTGTACAAATTTATTTTGACTACTCTGGCAGTGCCAGGTTTCCCTAGAGGCAGTGAGAGACTGACTGCTTGTAGAACAAGAATATTCACAGATAACTTTGCTTTAGAAGGGATCTGATTTGAGCTATTAGCAGCTCTGGTGAATAATTAAAATTTTTACTTTCCAAAAATTTTACTTTGCCTTTGCCTAAAATGCTGCCCCTTAGATATACAAGTTTACTCTTAAGTATGTGAGTTTGCTACCTGGTTAGGTCAGAATTTTTTTCCCTAGTGAACACTGAAATACCTACAACTTCCTCAAGGAAACAATTGATTTTCCCAAACTCTAATAAAAAATATATTTGAATACATGAAAATAAGGTTTTGAAATCATACCTTTTCGTGTGAGATATTCTGCAACCAGTGCTGCTACATGGACATAGCACATTGCTGCCTAAAACAGAAACAGTAACAATCTTTTAAAATACAATTAAAATGGGAATATTAAAAACAAGATATGTAAGGAGAGCAAGAGTATGAGACAATTTTTTCAGTTTTCCTTTATGTTGCTTTGCAGGAGATATTCTATGACTACTGCAAGAATTCTCCACCTCATTTATGTAAAGCAGTAACTCTGCAAGTGCACTCACTCCTTCTTAACCAGAGCCCTGAGTGGCATGGACAGCAGCTCACAACCTAAGAGTGACCCTGGGTCACAAATCACAAGGTAGGAACATCATGCTGTAATAAAAACAAGTTAATCTCTCTTTTGGGGGGAGGTATTTTAAGTGTTAAGCTATTAATGATTCTACTCAACATTTGGTAGCCCTTCTGCTAATGTGTTTTGTGTGCTTTTTGGCTCCTGACCAAGAAAAATGCAGAAGAAACTGGTGACAGGACATTTCAGAGCAGCAAGAGAGATCTAATCTATGAATGAAATATGAAAGAATTGGTGCAGTTTGGAAAACAGAAAAAAAAAGAAGAGGGACAGAATAATTTTCAGATATCTGAGATTTTTAATGGATTTGACACTGACCACTTTTCTCAAAAAAAATAAAAAGATTTCACATCCTTGTTTTATTAAAAAGGCTTAGGCTTTCAGCAAAGTAACTATCAGTTGAACAGCTCAAATATGGAGGCTGCACATCCTCAAACAATGGAGGTGAAGGAAAAAGGTAAAAATCTGCCAGAAGTTCTAACTCCTACTTTGTATTGAGTTGAACTTGATGACTTGCAGACCTCTTCATCTAGTTGCACAGTCAAAAATTCCAAGATTTTAACAAAAAAATTAAAAACATAACTGAAAAGGACAAAAAGACCTTGTCTTCTTAGACAGGTGAAGCTGTTCAGTTCAAAAGACAAGCTAATAACAAAGTAATGTGTGTGCCTTCTGTGTTGCTACCATGTAGAAGAGAATTCTAGCACTAAGAACTGAGTTAGGAAGATAGCACCTTCATTTCTTGGAGATCTTTATTTGCTTACATGATGCTCATTTTAACAGATGTTTATGCAATGCAATGATTTCATACAAATTTACTTTCAGATAGAAAAACCTTCTAGAAAGAGACAAAATTAATCTGTATCCAGTTAAAGCGTTAAAGTCTCATTAAGACATATAACAATCCCCAATTCTGCTTTTTGCTAGAACTGAATATTTTAAGAGCACAGTAAAAACAGAAAGCTTCCCTTTTATTCAAACAACACAAGAAATTATTTGTCAGTTTTGAGAACATTAGTAGTTTTTTTAATAAGCAATTTGGAATAAAACTAAGCTAATTCTGTAAAGGCAACTGGAGGAGAATTCAAGGAGTGGCTTTGAGTGTTTAAACAAGTAATAACAAAGATATTTTTAAGCAAAAGGCCTCTCTTCCATGGCTTGCATTGTGCATTCCATTCTTAGTAGTGTGTCAGTTATAGCAGTGAAACATGTTCCTTACATTAATAACCAGAAATTACTTACAGATGTACTTGGGTAGGACAAAAACTTATCAGCTATTGAAACCAATCCAGCAGCAATTCAAAAATTGTTAAAAAGATTTATTAAGTTACATGCTAGCAACTACATATAGAACATTCCCTTTCTATAAAGATAAGCTTAACCTTATTACAGAGCTAAAACTAATTTGTTTTTTATTCTCTTACCTCTGAAAGATCTCCATTTTTAACATGGATCCTTGCCATGCTGTCTAACCATGTCTTCCTCAATTCAGGTGTACTTGCATAGGACTTTGCCAAGCTGTACTGGAGGTCTACGAGCATTTCTGGATCATTCTCATGTTCCTTCATCTGAGCCGTAGCCATCAGCACCGTACGAATCCGTTTGGTTAAATCCTTAACATCAGAAGGGAATGTAGTGTGCTAAAACATGCAAAAGTCAGGTTAACTACAGTGTTTTCCTAGTCATTGCACAACAAAGTGATAAAACAATACTGGAAAAGATGCTGTGAAAGAGTCTTCAAGCATCCTTCTACAGTACGGAAATAGAAATAAAAACAAACCTTAATAATTCTGTCGTTATTGGCACAATTGTTGATGATGGAAAGAGACTGCTGAAATCTAGTTCCCCCAATTCCAACCACATCAGCAATTAACTGGCTTACTGAAATAATAACCTTGACAGAAACAAACATCTTGTTAGTGCATATTTCATTAAATACCCTTGAGATGTACCTCTAAGGCAATTACAAAGGAAGTTTTGTTCTTGTTGAAAAATCATTCTCCTAAATAAAATAATGTTTGGGGGTTCTTTTCCAATTACTTGTACAATAACATAGGATAAAGCAGGTTTGTGTAAATTCAAGACACATGACTGACTGCTAGGTGAACTAGCCAGAGGTCATTAAACTGCCAAACTACTGCTCCCAGCTTTGTCAAGACAATTTTCAAATTATTTGCACTATTTTAGACTTCTGTGTGCTTGTTGCTGCATTCTTTTCCTTCTTCAGATGCAACAGGATACACCATTTAACAAACAAAATAACATCTACAAAACAGAATGTTTGCACTGACAAATAAAATTCATTTCCTACAAAACACAGGGTCATCCAACTGTTTCTAAGTCTTTCCTTGTACTGAATATATTTTTATGGCCATCTTCTTACTCTTGGTACCAACCTTACTTGAACCCCAAATAAATTATTTTAAGTCTATCTGACAGGGCTTTGCACACTGGTATGCAACTGTGTATCTACAATATTAAAAAAAAAAAAAGGAAATATACTAACTTGCAGATGTGTTCGAACAAAAGACTTCTTCCCTGTGTAGTCAAAATTATTTCTCATCAAAAAGTACAGTAACTGGGAAGCTTCATTGCGAATTGAACTCAGCTTGGAATTACAGTACTTCAGAATTTCATAGCACAGTGCAGAACACATATCAGCTCTACCTTCATAAAATGTAGAAGGAAACTGAAGAAAAAGAAGAAAACAAAGAATTTATTCATTAAAACTAGGGTCAGATCTTGATAAAATAAGCATGTCAAGAGAAACATAAATATATTCATATCCTCAAACTGTGGAAAGAGCAAGAGTTAGAATAGGTCATGACACAAAACAATTTTTACAACTTATCAAAGGACAAGCATTCCACACTGTTGAGATCAGTTCAGTCCTTATTCACCAATTTTATTTTGGGATGTTAGTTCTTATATTCTTATATAGTATATTGTTAACTAAAGAACTGGACAAGTACATGAAGATTAATTTTTTAAAACTTCTTACCTTGAAAATAAGTGCCCTTAAAGCACTGAATACATTTTTCAATGCTGTTTCAGACTGATTCTTTTGAAGGAAGCAGAGGTATACATCAAATACTTTCTTCATCAGTGGATTATGTCCGTGATCAGTCAGTAGCTGATTCTTTAAAACAACAGCAAGGATTTATGAGTTTTGTACAGCAATACATTTATTCTATAAGAACATATACAGATCATCAAAAAGCAAGACATTTAAAAAAATATAACCTCTATGGCATTACCAAGATGTATGATAACACACACACATCTGAATTCTAACTAGGTATTTCTAACACTTCATTAATTTTGCTTATAAAGGAAGTGTTGCCTTCTGAATAGACTTACAGAACATGATTGTTTTTATCGGTTGTTAATTAAATCCATTACTATTAATAGCTTTTTGAGGGGCACACTCAAAGTATTAACAGACTTTGCTTACACTGGCTTTAGCTTTAGCAGCCCACACAGGGGAATTTTCTCATAGCAGGATCTCCTACTACAAGGTGATTCTACAAGGTCCTGCCCCTTCTGCAACTCCCCTGGGTGCACTCCACTCTTCCTTATCATCACTGCAAATATACAGGCATATATAAAGGAGTGGAAGAGGCTGGGTTCAGACTGGACATAAGCAGAACTTTTTCTACAGTGAGGGTGCTGAGGCAAGGGGACAGGTTGCCCTGGGAAGTAGAGGATGCCCAATTCCTTGAAAGGTTTTTTCAAGGCCAAGCTGGACGGGGCTTTGAACAACCTGGCCTAGTGGAAGTTGTCTCTGCTCATGCAGAAGGGTTGAACTAGATGATCTCTGAAAGTCCCTTACTATCCAAACCATATGACTCTGATTTTATGTATTTTAGTGCAGTTTATTGAATAGAAGCTCCTGATTGTCCTGTTTTATTCGTATCTTTGAGACTATTCTGGCATACTCTTGCCTATCTTCTCAATATACAACACAGAGATAACCTTGAAGAATTGTCATTCCAAGCATGATGGGTTGATAATTGAAGGATAATTAGCGTTCATTCCTCTTTAAATCTTCATAGCTAGTTTATTAATTTTCAATTCTGTAACCAGATCTGTGGACAGAACTGGCTCTAAACTCTACTAAATTAATTACCAGGAAAAAAGGAAGCTCATTGTAAATAAGCTCATGTTTTCGTAACTAAAGATAAGACACTAAATTTGAATCTTCAAGCAAGAATCTGGATACACTGCCCCAATTAAAGGAGAAACAAGCTAGAGTTATCATCTCTCCTTTTTATGGCTTCAATTTTAAAGTCTGGAAAACTTCAGAAAAACAGCCAAGAGGGGTAAGTGGTGTGCTATATAAAGATTCCACAGGAGAGCTACAGCAACTGATACAACTAAAAGAAGTCTTATTAGTGTGTTGGACAAATGGAAAAAAAGCTACAGAAGAGGAACACACAAATCACTATTAAGGAGTGCATTACTATAATAAGCAGCCAAGTTCAATATGAAAGTCTGAGAGTACCCAATTATGGTTTTGCCACAGATCTTTCACCTCACATGACCTTTAAAAGCCACTTTTACCACTAATATTAGATAGACACTAAAGCTCCTAGAATTATTTTTAAGTTAGGCTGAGGAAGGAGCTTTTCCCATAGATTACTGCTGGTGTATGATGTGTAGCTAAAGCCAAAGCATTTTGCTGTGAGACATTATCAGTTTTACATGAAAATAATAAAATACAATGCTAGAGAAGCTAAAAATAGCAATGCTATTTAGACTATAAAAATGTAACTTAAAAATAGTTTTTAAAAGTATTTATTCTCAAAGATACTTAGGGGAAAAGTTAACACCAAGTCATGAACAAACCTTAAAAGCCATTGTGAATAATGACAGAGTGTCCAGAATTGTAATGCAAACTTCGGTGGCAACATTTGCTTCAAGTAAAGACTGGTGAAGGACATCTGCATCTGAATGGCCATAGCCTACAGAAATTCCAAATGAAATGTAAGTGCTGGATACGCTCATTTAAATGTTTTTTATTTCCAAAAGACTTGCTGAACTAGGAAAAGATTAACAAGTAAAAAGCCTGACAGAAGTTAGTATTCAATACAGGAAAATAATTCAGATGCATTTAAATAGTTTCAAATATGGTCAGACAATTATTCTAACATAATTTGCAAAGGACTATAAAACATATTAAGGAAGAATTTCAAAAACAGAAGCATTAAACAGCAGTTAAAATGATGTGATATTTCATATATATGTGCATGTAGGCACAAATGTATATATATATATATAGATATAAAGCTACACAGTTATATATATATATATATATACACACACACATATATTGGTAAGTACTGCAGTAGGATGAAGTTACAGCTGAAAATATGTTGTTTTAGCAATTTAGTGATGTTACAATGGTCTCAAAGTTAATCACAATTCAACCAGGATAAAAATACAAAATAGTAAGAGTTGAAGGAACACAATCTCGTACTTATATGCAGTTTACCACTCCAGAATGAATTCTGCTCTTGTAGCAATACAATGCAATATCTCCATATTTAATAAAAACATTCTATCACTTCTAGCTCCACAGTGAACTTTAATAATTTTTAAAATGTACCCTGCCTCAGCACTGATAATAATGTGTCACTTCTGTTCCCTAATAGTGGTCATGAAGCACCAGATTGACAAACGTGACTGGGCTGCTTTATAAACATGTGGTCTGGGTCATGTTTATATGTCAGATTTACAGACAAATTAGCATCACTAAATCAATGACAAGGATGACAAACTTGTTGAGATCAAGTAAAGAACAGGAGAAATGCCAAACTCTAATGACATCTGGCCACTTCTTTCTGCACGTTCTTGCTTCCCTGGCTGAACTACACACATATGCCCATAACCACCAGTTTCTTTAGATTTATATGTCCTTCCTTTAAGCACAAAACTATACTGGAGTTTCTCAGAGATGAAAGGTATCATACCTTTCAGGTATGATAGGTATTGAAAAGGTATATATCAAAAGGTATTTCAGTTCTATTTCTAGCTTAGGTGTTTAGAAAGGGAGAAAATAAGTTCATAATTTACACTAATAGACAACTATCTTGCCAAAGAATCTTGATTTTAGAAACAAGTAAAGCAACTATTTCCACCAGACACTTCCTTTCTTTATGTATCCTACACAAAATATGTGCAAGATTATTCAAGCTCTGAATGCTATTTTGGATACGTGATAGAGGCAGACTGACAACTAAACAAAACTGTAAGTTAACAACAACAGAACAAAAATATAAAAATCAATTTCATACTTCATGTGGTTTTTACAGCAACATAATTTGATTTGTAAAACCTTGGTCAATACAATGTGTAATATTCTGATATTTATTAACTGTCCATTAAAAAAAACACCTATTATCAGTTTAGACAAAATTATCTGAATAAGACACCTTCCTTCATAATTTCCTTCAGTTGGAAAAGAATGGAAAGTTTCTTTTTACATAAGCATGCATTTCTTAAAGTCTTTCAGCTCTTTGTTTCGTAAAAAATCAGTAAACATTGCCAAGTTCCAAAAGCATGAAATCTCTTTGCACAGGGACATGTTATCTGTTTCTCAGAGTTTTTTTTTTAACCAGTCTTTATCTGCAAAGTATTGTACTGTACCAAATGTGTAGCCACATAGTGTAAAGGCTTTCTTTTGTGTATCAACAACCATGTAGAAATTATGATGATACAGCAGTAGCAGACTGATTGCAAGGGAAAAAATTAATTTCCACATACTTGTCTGTCATTTTAAAAGCAGGCATTTGCATTTTTTAGATTTAAACAGATGTGATAATGTATTTATGAATAGAGAGGTTTTGTGGGATTTTTTTTTCACTTTTACACAAGACAATGTGATAAGTCTTGTGCAATTAGGCTAAATTTTGCTTTATATTACAGAAAAAGAGCTAAAAGATTTTAAGAGACAGTTAGATATGCTTTGAGAAATCAAAGAATGAACACAGTGAAAATACAGTTAACTCAAGTTTTGCTGCACACAACTCTTCAATACCAGTGTTGTATTTTACTGAATTAGTCAACCAGTTTCATTGTTTTTTGAAGCTGAAATTTGAGAAATGGTGCTTCAGAATACTTTACATACAGTATATTGCAATTTAGAAGCAGAATGTTTAAAAAGATAGGCCACAAGCAGATTTAGTTTTCAATACAGCAGTCTATACAAGCTGACTTCAACCTGATTAAATCTTACCATTGTCTACAGAAATTCCAAGAATACTTGATATCTTTCTCACACTGAAAACAGAAAAATCACTTCATTATTGGACGCTTTTTCACTTCCAGACAAACTAAATCATGGGCTCGCAATCTTTGTAGAAATTCTAAGAAACTTATTTCTCCTCGGGGGATGTCAAAACATGGAGATATGGTCAGAATACATATATTTAATTTGAGACTAGTAATTTATAAGACCACGTAGGAGAAAAAAACTGAAGCTTAATAAAATAAGTAGGAAAAAAAAAGTCAATTTAGTAACTGTGCGCAGCACAAGTCTGAGGCATACAAAACTAAACTATTTTAAGATAGATTGTAGTTAACCATGCTCCATGTTATGGCACCACCCAGCAGTGATTGTTCTATCACAAAGCAGAGAACAGACCATGGACTGCTTCCAGCTATTCGTTTGACCTGGAACAGTAAAAGTCATTGGGATGCACTGGTGTGGCTCTGGGACCTGTCTCTGGTGTTGTGGTACTGGCTGAGGATGACAGATGTTATCATGTCATGAGACTTACTGTGGTTAAAAGTGAGAGAGTTATCCAGGCTGCTCAGCTGCTGCAATCTGGCATGCATCATTCCTGTTCTGTTACGGGAAACAGGCAATGTCTGAGATTTTCGATCATGAACTATGGATCCTAACCCCTCCTGGTTCCTGCAAGATGGGTGAAATGGGATAGAAGCAAAAGTTAGACATGTCAAACTGCAGCAAGACAGGAAGTGCTGTTAGTTAAGCACAAGAAGTTTTATAGAAAGAATTATAACGCAACCTATTCACTGTTTTCTTTATAAAATAAAAATAGGTAGCTCAAAAAAAAAGCATCATAGCAAACTCTTTCTTAAAACCTCAGCGCATGAAAGCAAAAGCACACAAGCAGTCACTCTTGAAGTGCTAAATTTACTTCAGAGCTTTCAAAAAATATAGTATTTGCAAACATAAATATTCTGAAAATATTCAGAACCCAAAACTGAATCCTCTATTTTGATTGCAAAAAAAATCAGCAAAAAAAGTTAGGACACACAGCAGTAAAATTAGAAAGCACACATGCAACAGGAGAGCAGGAATTAACTGAGATAGTATGATATACTTCTTACCCAAGCAGGAAGGGAGAAGAGCCATAGACTTTGTTAAATTTGCAGCAATCAAATGAAGAAAACAGAAAAGTGATCTGTGTTAGCAATCAGTACAGGCTAACTTCCTACTGTGTACCACCACCAGAGCTGATGAAAAATGAAAACCAGTGCTTGAACTGCAGAATTCCCTGTTTCCTCTCATTCTCTGTCATTTGTGTATTTTAACAGCACGTGCATTGACTGTGATATACTTCAGTGCAGTGACAATGTGAAAGACATGAAAGTTACATTTACTGGGAAATTCACAACACCAGATGCTTTCCACAGCTCAGCATTTTCAACATTAACATGCAGCACACAGACCAGGTGATCAGTAAACAAAAAAGAAGTGTGGTAGTGTCCTCTACAAAATCATCAAACAAAGTAGTTGGAAGAACTTTTATAAAAAGCTTGAGAATTAGAGACTCCTGTACATCCAGAGTTTGATGTACATTTGAACACAAAGATTACAATCAAAACCTTAAGAAAGCCAGATTTATTTTTGAGGTTTTTATGTTATGTGAACCATTTTTCCCTCAGAAAAATCTCCAAGGAGACAGTCAAGTCTGTAGAAGAAGATTCACATTATCTAAATTAAAACCAAAAAAGGCTAACATTATAGTTAGAATGTATTACCATCCAAAGTCAGCAACAAATTTCTCACTGAGTTCAAGAGGGCCAGTATTTTAACCACATTAGTTTAATCATAACACTACCATGTTAACCACAGCATAAGGCCTAAAGAAGTTGCTATCTTTGGCTCCATTAAAAAACACTTTGTATTTAAAAAAATAATGCAATATATTAAAATAAATTAATACAAGTTTCTGACTCCCACAGATTTTCTTCAGACTCCAAATTTAAAAACAGCAGTGTTGGAATGTTCACTACTCACCTTCAAGTAAAAACACTATATGTATGAAATTTCTGAAGCATTTCAATTTATGCGGTTTTATGGCCAACTGAATAAACAAAACATCATAAAATTTCTTTCCCAAAGACATTATTTCAATGAAACAATGCTGTAAAAGATAGCATTTAAGGGGTGGCTTCTGAAGTCATCATTAAAAAACAGCTCACAGACCATTCTTAAACAAATACCAGACTTCCAGACAGGATACAGATTTGTTAATATGGTAACCAGTTACTTACTTCAAAATCTTGTGCATCATTTCACACTAACTCTTCTACTTGTGCAGTTTATTTGTTACAGAAGTTCAAGGCATATCTTACACAGTGCAGTTATTAACAAACAAGACAGTGACATTTAAATTCCACACAGTACCTGGCTATGTATCGTTTCCCCATGTACTGGAACTGATGTAAGCACACTCTGCAGAGAACACAAGTCAGAGAAGCCACACTTTAAAAAACCTTTTCTAGATTTATGTACACTGGAATTATTTAATAATTATTGTTAACTTTAAACTCTTGCATCATAAAAGTTCTTTACTTCTCCCAGCCTTAAAATTCCTTTCAAGACCGCAAGTCAAGAAAAGGTAAATGTGTCAATTATCTACAAATGGAAAACAAGACAGGGCAACTAACATGGAAGAGGGAAGCAAAGAGATAACCAGACATTGCCTATTTACACCAATTTTGTAAATTGCGTGTAAGTGTTCAAAATAAGGGCAAAACATTTTGTTTCCCTTCACCCCAGCCTAAACTCACTTGGTTACAAATTGTTTTTTTTTTTTTTTGTTGGGTTTTATTTAAGGTCTCCAGATTCCAGGATAATAGTTTCTGAAAGAACTGTTTTCAAAAGGGAATATGCTTTTATAACGAGATGATGACAAAGACAAACTAACAACAGAAAATATTCATTAAAAAAGTAATCCATATTACTGGTAACTGCACAACAGTAATGACTAATTAACTAGAAGTCATATTTTCAAATCAAGAGAAGTAGTGTGAGTGGAGCTGTAATACTGATTTTATTTTACTCTTTTCACACTGTAAACATTTATTCCAATAATACGGAAAACAACACAACATCCTTGTTGATCCAATAAGATATTCTAAAAGTTCTTTTCTAAAGTGTAAAGCCAAAATGAAAGCCAGTTTTCAGGCTCTGTCTTCCATGTGCCAGCTGAGAATGAGAGAAAAGACTGCCTTACTGCTTCTTCAACTCAGCTTCATTTTTTACTGAGACCTTGAGTAGCTCAGCTGTCTCCAACCTGCCAAGGCACAATGGTGTTTGCCTTCCCCAGACTTGTCATTCTGAGCACAAAATAACCTCAACTCCTCCTTCTGAGATCTTCTTGTCTTTTAGACTAGTGGACTCATAGTGGAATGGTAGACTCATCCTGTACCTATTCCCTTAGGGAACAGCAGAGGACACATGAGGAATCCTAGGAGCACAGTTCTGAAGTTATGCAATTCAATCAGTTTTGCTACACAACCATGTATTTGCAATTTAACAGCTGATGTTACAAGACACAGTTTAATACAGAAGGGTATCAAAACAGTTGGTTCCTCTTCCATGAGCACTGCAATACTCTGAGCATTGTTTGTTGCTCAGGAACCCCCTGAGATCCCTTCTGTATAGTTTGATTCCAGAGACTACCATGGACTTGGACAGACATGCAATTGTGAACATCAAGTTAAGGACTTCTGAACACATCAGCACAATATTATTAAAAAAAAAACCAAAACAACAACCAAAAAAGCATTTACACATGCTTATATCCACACTCAAATTGTTAATAGAACAGCAAAACATACAGCTGCATGACAAGCACAACAAAAACTTACTCTGTAATGGTGAAAAAGTCCATGAGTTCAGATTTTGTAGCCTTGTTCCAATATGTAAACAATGCATCTAGGAAAATGAATAACAATTTAAAAGATAACAATTACTATTTGAAGTTTTCCTTAAAACTGATTATACAAATGTTCATATCAATTCTCCAAATGAGTTTCTGCAATATTATGTTAATTAATACCCCATAATATTCCCATCCAATTTAATATTTTACATAGTAATAATTGTGTAGTCTGTAGTGCCTACAGTCTATAACAGTGTAAGACTTCAGAATATTTCAGTCTGTTAGTTCTATAACCTGCTTCTTTACAGAAGGGTCCCAACATTTTTTTTTAATTAAAATGAATTATTTTTCTTTGATCACAGACAGGGATGATTCCAAGATGTATGATCCTAACAAGTAAGATGTGCCATTCATGCCCGGTTTCTATACCCCTGTAACCTTCTCCAGGATAACACAACTCTTTCAAAAATTCAATGGATCATCTCACAAACATCCCAGGAGAATGACGAAGCACTAACATCCCCATATTACAGAAGTGGAAATATATACAACAATCAAATCATTTGGTTCCTCGTAATACAGCAAGTTCTGCAGAACAGAGCCCAAGACACTTTTACAGAACAATGAATTATTCTTCACCTCTGTTTTCCAAACCAAACTGTACCATTGCACACAAATATTCACTTCCTTAAAAAGTCCTTTAGTTGACCTCACACTTTGAATAAATAATGAGTACTTAATGCTTACAAGGTTTCAGTCAGATTATAATTTGAGTGATTACACATATTTGTAAAATGCAGCACATCAAGGTACCTACACCTATATTCTGCTGATTTTGAGAAGTTATTGAAATAACAGGCATAAATCCAGCAAATGACTTTGAATTTATAAAAAGCAGGAGGAATTACCTACCATCTGACATGCTTCTTAAAATATGAAGGAAACACATGAGCAGGCTTTTGATCTCTGCTTGGTCAAGTTTGTCATATCGAACAACAGAACTCCCTAAAGTGCTGCTCTGCTGGTTCTGAAAAGCAAACAGATGTATTTTGGCTGAAGAGTTCTTAAAATGATAAGAAACTAAATTGTTTTCAATTGCTTTAATAATTCCTGCAGCAGAAAAAGGATCTCAGAATGGAGACAAAAATGTTTCATGTAAAGACAGGTCACTAAAACACACATTACACACACCAAGTATACCAAATTAAGCCTCTTTGCTTTGCTTGTTTTTAATTCCTTCTAGGTATATTTTTTTCCCCTTAGGAGCAAAAGGAAAAGTGACACACCTAGGAGTGATTACTGAACAAGTTAATTATACCTAGGTACTCACATTGTAGAAATCAAGCCTGGCCCTTCTGCTTAGACTGAATACTTGAAAACCAAATGCTACTGTTAGGTGATACATATATGCTCCTTTGCTTTTCAAGGGACTTTCTGCTAAACTGTAGACAGAGGACTGCCTCTACAAAATTTGTTCCATTTAGAGATATAAGAACCTCAAGAAAAACATACATGAAGGGCAATAATATGCATTCTGGAAGACTAACTACTACTAAGTAACTTGCTCTTCCCCTCCCCTCCTCTCCCAACATATAAACAAACAAACCCAAACAAAAGCAAAACCCTCTCCCTGTTTCATTTTTTAATGCAATTCCTACACGTGTGGGAAGTTTATCAGCAACCCACAAGAGCATCATCTGTGCAAAAAGAAAAAAGCTCTATAATTGGTCTTTCAAAATGTATACCACCAAAGAAAATTGGAAAAATAAAAATTGTAAAAATATATAACTTGAACTTTTGGCAGAGACTTGTAAAAGAAAAATTTCCACACAGTCTAGTGTTACAAAATCCTCAGTCTGAATCTTTTATAGATATACTGCATAAACTTTTGTTTAAAGTATAAATTATGCCCTTTATAGTGCCTAATTCTCACATCCAATATGCCACCTATGCAAATGGAAAATGAACAAGACAACTAATAAGTTTTCTGTAAAGTCAACAGTCTGGTATAATTGATCTGTACAACTCTTACTATAAAAAATTTACAAATATAAGGGTAGCCTCAAGGGAGAAAAGCACTTGGTTTCACAAACAAAGCAAGAAGTGACATTAGAACAACCCTTCCTGGCATACTCCTAACTGAAAGCAGGAGACACACTAACCATGAAGGAACATTTCACAGCAACCATTGACTGCTGAGCCCTTTTTTTTGCATTCTGTTGCATTAAAGAATTCCTGTCCTAAACCAATCTGTGACTCAGATACCAGAGTAAATGTGTGAATCACATACTATGATGAATAGCCAGAAGTTACTGTAATTTAGGAGGAGGTGGGCACCTCTGTGAGCTCAATTATTGCAGATTCTAAAGACCTCAAAAAGACATCAAAAACTGTTTATTTTGAAATATCTCTGGTGAACAAGGAGGTGCTACTCTACAGCTTTTTGGATGCTATAGCAGGCAATCAATGGGTGACAGAGCAGAAACAGAATTGTGTTTCCAAGACTCTAAGAAACTGCCCAGGGCACTAGATAATAATCCCACTAAGACTGTTGAAGATACACACAGATAAAATAGGACTGTAGCTATTTCATTTAGAATCATGTCAATAACCTAAATAAAGTATACACATATTGAAATAGAAACTGATATACTTCCAGTTATTCTGATTCCACAAGCATAATACTACAGATTATTCTGAAAGAAAATTAGAACAAAAACATGGCTCTTCACTATAATGATATCAAGCAATGAGCAACAACTTGGAGATAACATGCACTGAACAACTGATCTACTAGAAAGAAAGTTCAGAAAGCAACAAATAAGAAGCCGGGATTAAGTGTTATTTGGGGAAAATATCAACAGCATGCAAAACATAAATCCACTGTTACCTAAGTTGGCAGACCAGAGCAGAATTTTCAAAGGCTGTTGACTCCTTTGAAAACCCTTTTACTTGGTGAAAACACTACACATTAGTAATTAACAGCACAGCAACTAAGTAATAGATGACAGCATTGCCATTTAGCAACAGCGCATACCAAGGTATTTCTTTATTACCTTGGCCATAACCAAAGAAGAACTTTCAGTTCTATCAAAGACCCCAAGACTCAAACACTTCAGTTATTGAAACTGATTGGATTTTTTATATACTTGAACTAGATCCCATGCATGTACCCTAGGTTTGACATTTGAACATATTTTACAAGGTCAAATTGCATATATTGGGTTTGAGATTCAACTGTTGCAAAGAAGCGGCAAAACTACTGACCACACACTTCACTCAGAAGCTTAACTATACCAAGCACAAAAACCAGATACTTCTTGTAACTGAAGAGAGAAAGTAGTATGCAAAATGTTCTCTGGCAAAGCTGGGATTGTCAGAAGTGAAAAATCCATAGTAACACGGTTTTTCTTTGGAGGGTGACAATTTTCCTCTTCTTCTCCGCCTGGGCGCAAAGCATGAGCAGAGTGCCTTCTGAGAAGCTTCTCTCTCTGCCCCACGAAGGCATGTCAGGGTCAAGGGGAAAAAGTCAACATGTTGCGACTTGCACAACCAGAGCTAAGGAAATGAAATGTGATCAGCATTGACACAAACTCTAGAAAGACAGGACTGAATACCTCATAGCTGCTGCAGTCAAAGCCCCTAATTTGTAACAGCTTTTAAGAAATCGTTTAGAAAAGTCAAACTAAGATAAAAGAAATCACCCAGAGAAAGCACAAAAACTGGTTTTTTCAACGTTTTAAAAATGCCAAGTATACTGAGCATAGGAAGGGATGGAGTGATGATCTCCAGAAAATCAAAGAAGCTGTTCTAACTGGAATTCAATCCTCCGAAGCACAATTCAATACAGTTTATCTAGTGCCTTTCACTAGCAAAGGAAACAACAACTGCTTGCTTTTATCTCTACATTGAAAATCTGTTTGCATTTTTTGTGAAACAACTCTGTAAATGCAATGCAAAAGGAGTTCACAAGATAATTATTTTGCAAAAAATTTACATAAAATACTGTTTTGAAGTTATTCTAGAAAGCCCATTCACAATGGAGATCAGAGAAGTTAACTTCTATGAGACTTAGGATGAAATTTTAGAAATACACTTTTAGGATTTATCTTGGTTTGTTTTTTGTTACCTTGTCAAGAGAATTGCTCTTGTCACTGTGTCTTTCTGGGAGACTGTTTCCTGAGTCTGTGCTTATAAGAGAACCTCTTGAGTCAGCATTCCTCACACTATTAATATTTGGAGTCGATGTGGTGTAGGGGGAAGCTAAAAAAAAATAAAACCACAACCTCAAACAACATAAAGATCTCAAACAATACATACAAGTCACTCCATAGCTCAGTCAGACTTTTAAAATCACCATATATTTTTAAGCAGGCAAATAATTGATTCCATTTACTTATTTTTAATTAAGACAAACTTATTCTAGAATTTCAGCAAAGTATATATGTGTCTTAGGGTGACTGAGCACATACACCCTGACTTATGTACAACTATGTAGATATATGCATAAAAAACGTATGTAGCAATATATATACACTTCCATTAAGAAACATGTCTATCTAATAAAAAAAAACCAAACAAATTTTTCCCATTTTTTTATATCTTAACTATCACCTTTGACAGGGAAAAAAAGCAGCCCTGCTCTAGCAAATAGCTTTAGTTTCATATAAAAGAGCAAACCCCAAAAGATCCCAAAAGACAGATTTCATGTACAGAGTGAAAAAATAAAACAGTTCCTCTTTAATTATTTTATTTTACTTTTTTAAGTGCTTACCAATGCCAGAGATAACACCAAACAGATCTTTAGGGAGGTTGTTATCCAATGTGTTTCCTGATTTTTGTGGTGTTACTAACTGACTTGCAGTTGGCAAACTTGGTGCATCATCCTTTGTGCTCTGTTTGGTAAAGAGAGGAAAATGTGATTATTTTCCGAGATTAAGGACTTAGTGAATATGACATGTCTTCTAGAAAAAGATTTGTTAAGTATTTCTTACTTAAATTTTGATTTCTATTAAATATGCTCAAAATAATGGAGATGTTCATATTTTCATAAGCTTGGGATACCTTAAATCTTAAGATACCTCAGGAAACATTGAAGAAATGAGTATTCAATTGAATTTGAAACACTATAAAACAGATATTTCAAAAAGGCTCACATTAATTTTATTTCAAACACCCAAATATTTATCTTGTTGGAAGAGTTTAGGAGATTTTTTTTCTTAATACTAAATGGAACACAAGATAAGAACAGAAGTAAAATACATGAATAATTAAATCTTAGATTCTGTGTTCAATCATATCAATATATACCCTTCACAAATTATATTTTAATTAATTCTCCTCTAGCTCTCTTGCACTATAGGTCTTTCGAAATCACTCTCCTTTAGGGTTAAGTTCTTCTCTAATTTCTAGAAAATTAACAATCTTTCTGTGGTTCATCTGTTTCAATGCTGGACTGCGCTGAAAAATTGCAGAATTCTGAAGCTTCTGAAGCTCCTTTTTTTGCCAGGAGTATGCAGTACTTCATATACAGCTTACCAATAAATTATGATAAAAACAATTCAGAATACCAAACAGAAATTGTCACTCACATTGCTGGAAGGGTTAACAGGAAATGGAGACACATCTTTCACATTGATCCGCTGAACATTTTCTATGAGCAGACCAAAAAGTGGCAAATACATAGTGGCTATTCTTGCTTGATGGCCCTAAATAGAGTTTAACAGTTCATTAAACAACTACAGTTTTAATTTTTCATCACCAACTAGTTTTAATCTATTCACTCCTAAATTGCAAAAAAAGATTTAAAAAAAGGCATTTAATAAATATTTGCCAAGCTAGAGCTCACATTCATAAATGGCAAAAGCAGTGATCATCACTGTATTTCATTTTAATTTACAAAAGATCAGCAAATTTTATCTACTGTCTGAATAAAATGCAGAAAAACTCCAAAATTAATGTAATTTCAGCTAAGACTAACCAAGTAAATTAATATTATGTTAGCTTATGGAGTTAATGATACCTTTCATTACAATTTTGTTGGCTTCTCCACAGCACTGCTGATGTTATAAAGAGTCAGAAAAACAAAAATCACTCAAAATTTACCACCATGACTTGTAGTTTTCTTATACCCTTTCATAAATAATAGATGATGGAAGGACAGCTTCAAAATATTAAGAGCTAATATTTTATGAAATGAAGATCTTGAAACACACTTGTAAAAATCTGATTACTTTAATCACAGCAGTTAGAGTACACTGTGCTAAAATGCACATCCACACATAATTATATCAAAAGGTGCTTTGTCATTTCATTTGGTAAAAAGATGGAATTTGCAGATTGGTCTCAATACAGTTTTCATTACAGTCTGGGCAGAAATAATTTTGCTGAAAATTAACAAGGGTTTCTTCTATGAAAGAAAAAACTTTCTGTAGGTGTGCACACCTAATCTTTATTATTTTGTACTAGTAGCATAGCAATAGACTTACCCTGGTAGCATATCTATCATCAAAAGAATGCTTTATCATCAAATTCTTGAGCACACTGATGGCAATCTGCCTCACATCTCTGAATTCTTGTAAGGCATTGCCCACCTCCCTTAGAAGCAGTCCAACCAAGAAGTGATTTTTACAGAATTCATCAGTTAATGAATAGTCCAGCTGAAGGTCTGGAAGTAAAATACAAATTTCACATAAGGAATGGTTTTATTTAAATCAATTTACCAATCAACTTAACGCTGAAGTAAAACCCAATACATCAGACACAGCGAAGTCAAACTGCTCCCTCTGTAAAGTACCTTTTGTGTAATAAAAGAATCCAGTTTATTTATGTAGTGAATATATGACATCTTTAGAGAAACTTCAGCTTGAAGGGCTCATTTATTAGAACATATATATGTTTATAATGTCAGCTGAGGAGGGGTAGAGGAGTTTCTCATGTTCTCTGTCATTGCTCAATACAGTGATCAAAAATGAGATGCTAATCTCAAAGCACTTTCGTTTTCCAAAGAACTCTCTCAGTAAGGCAATCCCTTAAGTCAGAGAGAAGCAGATCTGAGACAGCACAGCCATTAAACAAACATTCTACAGGCATTCCTGTAACACACTTAAGAGCCAGCCACATCACCTGAGATATCTTTTGCTCAACACAGCAAAACAGAACCAGAAACACTTCTTATAATGCTCTTCTTTCCTGGCTGAACTCCTAGCTCCCAGGGAGCATTTTATACTCTCCTTTATTGTGCAATCAGAAACATTGTCTTCTCTGGTTTTGCTATTTTTTAAGGTTCCCTAAGCCAGCAGCTCATAGTCTCTCTTTTCTATGAAAATAATTATGCAGAGTTATTATCCAAGACACTCCCGAAGGCTGAAAAAGCCAAAGACAGAAAGAAGTTCTAAGCAGCTCTTCAGCTTGTGGTCTCAAATCTTGCTTTATCTTGCTCAGCCTTGAGAAAACTGTTAATTAGTGATATTCAACTTTACTAACTAGCAGAGTCTACTGAATAAATATTTCAGGAAAAATAGCCTATTCTACAAAAATATGTTAGGCAAGTTTACTTGTTCCTTGTAAAAGCACCTTCTTTGCTTCTGTTTAGTGATTTCTGCTGTAGTTCAGTGCCTGGAAGAAATTATTGTGTCTTTACAGCCACAGAAGGAATAGCAAACATATGACTTGTTTTGGCAAAAGACTGGATGTACCAGGAACCCAGCTGGGCTGCACAGAACTTTCATGACTGAGCTCCTACACACACACACAAAAAAAAAAAAAAAAAAAAGAACTACAAAGTGGAAGAGAGAATGAGCTACAAAAGAGGAATACAGAAGTATTCAGGGAGAGTGCCAGGATACAGCTGAAACTGGTAATGGACATCAATAAAAACAAGAAAAGCTTTTACCACTACATTAGCATAAAACCCCTGAATAAGGAAAACATGGGATATTTGCTTAATGGGGATTGTGATTTAGAAACAGTGGGCTTGGGTAAGGCTGAAGTGCTCTATAGCTTTGTAACTTTATCCTTCACTGACATGAGTCCCAGGCCTTAACAGTCCAGAGACTACCTTCAAGAAAGACAATCAGACCAGTGGATAAGGATCAGGTCAGGGATCTCCTGAGAGACCTCCAGCCATGCAAATCCATGCCATCAGATGAGATGCTGAGAGAGTTAACTGATATTATTGGAAGATTGCTCATTATCACCTTTGTTAAGCCATGGTGAAGTCATTTTTCAGCAAGTGAAGAAGAAGAGTGTGACTGGGAATGGTCAAAATAAATTTTGAAATTTTAAATCATGTTTTAAGACTGAACTGTTGTAAGGGGAGAATAGCAGATGTTGACATGGTCATTGTATCCAAGGTGGGATATTTCAGTCTAGGTGAAGAGACACCCAAATGTGAAAAATAACTATGTGGATCACTCAAAAGGTGGAGGTTAATGGTTTGTACCCTATTTGGAGACAGCTGCAAGAGGAGTTTCCCAAGGACCATCCTATTTAATACTACTTCATCAACAACCTGAAAGGGGAGATGAAATACAGCCTCATGAAGCTTGTGGATGGGTACAGTCCATTTGCTCAAAGGGCAGAGCTGTATTTCAGAAGAATCTAGATTCTACAGAAATGACAATCAAATTCCATAAGGAATAATGCAAAATTCTGCACCTGGGATGGACAAACTTCCTGCAATGACACCAGGTGTGGCAGGACTAGCATTTCTAGAGAAAGGAAGGCCTGACATGATCAAAGCAAAAAATTGGGCTACAGACCTACTCAAGTCCCTTTAAACCTGAATAAATATATGAAAAAATGTTTACTGTCTCTCTTTGGAAAGATTACTCTGCTACCTGAGCACTTCCTTTAAATTTCAATGAAAGGATTGAAATTTTAGACTTGTATTTAACAATTTCAAGCTTTCCATCATCTCACAGACCTGAAGTTACACAGTGCACACATCTAATAATAAAAAGCTGACATACAAGAAATATGCCATACACTACTTTGGAAGAATTTACCTTGGTATCTCTGAACTCTGCCTTTTCCAAATGGCATTGGTAGATTCAATGGTATATAGTGCTCATGATTACAGACAACACGAAGAAATTCAAATTTGAATTCAAAAAGAGCCTGCAAAAAGAAAGTACAAATTAAACAATTGATGAAGTGATTTGAATAACATACTAAAACCAAATTTCTAACACAAAAGGGTGATTCATTTCAGTCTTGCACTATGTTGGATATAGACCTGTCAAAGTTCCACATGTCAGCACAAAATAAATCCAGAATAACTCATACTTAACAACTGGTCCTATTCACTATTCCCGTTGTCCAAAATTTACAACCCTATTATGTATTGATGTAAGAAAAGTTTGGACACACAGCAGAATCTCTTTGGGCATCTGACACATGCTTTCCCCACTCCAGTAAGTGTAGCTTACAATATTCTATCAACTCTTCCAACTTCAGACTTCTTGCACTCACGCTTAAAATTTCTGCTTAGTGTGGCACCCCCACTACTCCTGTGATTCACATACTCTAGTGTGGCAAAATTGCACCTGAAGATGAGAATCAAAATAGGAAACAGTGGTTTGATGGAAAAAAAATGCTGTAGGCACAGAGCAGGGATTTCTAATGTAACAGTGAAAAGACTTAATGCAGGACTTTATCCCCATGCATCAAGAAGAGACAACACTTGAAAATAGCTTGTTTAAAAAACAGAGTACCTTTGGATCTCCTGGGGCAAAGCAGCTGATGTAGTTATTGATCTGCTTGAAAACAAAGCCTCTGTCCATAAAAGTGAAACACCTCTGGGGAGAACAAGTAAAACCAAAATAGAATTGATTTACTACTGTCTCTGCATTCAGTAATTATATTTCTGTATTTAATAAGTTTATTTTTGAAACACATTATTGACATTTCAGTTTGAATATAAAAACCAATAAGACAAGCAAACTAAATAGATGTATACATATATACATTTTATATGAATATCAAATTTTCCCTTAGGAGTGCTGATCATAAATCACATATAAAAAGCAGTTTGAAAAGAATCTTGACAGAAATGAAAATGTCATGCCACTTGAAGTTTTATCTGCCATTTCAGTTCTCATCCTTTTTTATCCCTTGTAGGTATTATTGGCTGAAAAATCAAAGACAGTGAAATAACATCCATTCAAACAAAGCACTGCTGAAAACTTTTGCAGGATTTGAAGGCAATCCAGATGATATTTTTAAAGGAAAAAAAAGAAAAAGCAAAATACATTTTGAATAAAATACAAATTCATTTCTTAAATTACCAAATTTCTGAATGGATGTCATCTCACTTAGAGAAGATGTAAATCATACTTTAAAGCATTTTAACATGGACATAAAACTGTATTTAAAAGGCTTTATGCATGTTCAGCTTTATATGAGTTGGCTTTCAGATTTCATAACATCCATACAGAAGCAATATTATTGAAAGAATAACCACAGAGTCCAAATCTCTTTGTGTACCTACTTTTATAAAGGCAGCCAGGCTGTGGTTTGCATTTTTTGAGGCCTCTGGATTGTCTCTGTACTTCTGAGTGATGTGTGGCATTAGCATATTAACAACTGTTTCCACTGCATGATGAAAGGAGGCAGAAAATCTCTGGTTTCTCAACAGCTGGAAATTAATTCAAATACAATATTAAATATGGTTTACAACACTAGAATTTATCAGAAAATTTACTTTAGATAAGATATAGATAACCTGACAGGGAGAGAGGAAACAGTTTTCAAATTTTCTCATTTTCTAGAGGGAGGGATCATTTGTTTACAAGAAAATATTATAACATGCACTAGCATCTATTAGTGAAATTCAAGCAAGGCAGTCTTTGATGACATAAACCACACATATAAAAGCTTCTAAGTGTAATGCATTAATATTTTTATATACTGCAATAAACATCACAAGCTTAAGAATAAGAGGGAATCTTTTAATTTCACCCATCTTCCTCTCCAAAGCAGACACCAGCTGCTTCACATATACTAATTACATTATCAGTCTTTCCTGTCTTGGAAAAAAACCCCTTTTTTCTGTTCTGCAATTGTCTTGGTAATAACTGCTTTCACCATTGAGCAAATTGTCATCCATGCTTCTTTCTTTCTTTCTCTTACTCCTAAGCAACTTCAAAATCTCAGCTCTTCAGGCATCAGAACCTTACTCTCTGTGTTTTTAAGCTTCCACAATCAGAACTCCTTTCTCTTACTTTTTGGTAGTTTGCCAATTAGCCAAAAAGATTTCCTCTTCATTCATAATTTCTTACTTTCCACTCACCACCTATATTATCCTTATCAATGACTTTGTACACTCTGACAAATATTGGTCAGTAAGTGCTCTTCAGCCTTTTGGCACCGCAGGGTCTCTTTTATTTCTCTACATCTTACAACCTTTACTACAGATTCTGTCTTTTGTGTAAAGAGACTAAATGGCATGTGGTATGAGGCTGATGACATTGACAAAAATTGTTGCAATTGTACAGTCATTATTTCTTTAATTTTTGAAAACTGAAAGCAAAACATCCATGTCCAAGTACTTTTATTTAAATAGTTCTATGAGCTACATTGAATGCAACATTCCTAAACAGAACGAGTCATTGTCAAGGCCCCGCATAAATCAATGATTACATAATTTGCTTCCTTTGTGTTTGAATTGTGGTCCAAAACCTCTAGCTTTAGTTTAAAAAAAAATAAGATATATATTAAGGCTGAAAAAGATCCCTTTATAAATATAAACAGTACTCACTCATGCAAGAAGTAACAAATAAGAACTAAAGATTATGTTGGTGGGTATGCCAATGTTCCTACAACACCCTTGTAGCTCTGTCTTTGTTGGACAGTAATTAAACATAATCCTTGCTATAGAAATAATTTTGCTCCACATAGAAATGCATCTTTTTATCAGATATCATAAGCAGGAAACATCTGAGGGTATGTTGCATTTATTACTTTATCTAGTTAGGCAGAAAAAATCTAGCTAAATAATTTATATTTAAGGGACTTGTAAATCAAGAAGCAATGTTCAGGGGTGAGAATACCTGCAAACTGCAGTAAGTTCTTCTCCTCTCCCTTTCACATTACAGAGGAGGTGACAATGAGGCTCCTTGAACTGGGACTCAAACTCTACTCATGATACCACAGAGTATTAAGTGCAGAACTAGAAAGCTTTTTTCCTGATCATTGTACAATTATTTTGTCCCTCATGTACTTCAGACTTCCAGTTATATTCTAAATACACAGTGAAAATAGTGATAACAACATCACAACAACCTATTATGTTACTCAGGTGAAATTATGTTGTATACTTGAAACTTTCAAGAATTGTTTCAATCCAGAAGGAAATACACTAAAAAGTTGTCACCAATGCAAAAAACACTGCTCACAGGCTAAGCTTGTAGAAAAATGCATTTCTGAAGTTTTAGCATTCTCCTTCCAGCATAGGAAATAACACAAAATTAAATATTGACGCTTCTTACTACAACCAGAAGACTGTAAATTTCATGACTCGCTGTTCTCAAGGTCATTTAATATCCGAGCTACAGTACTGCTCAGGAAAAAGCCCACACTTTTTGGATACTGCTTACATCAAAGGGTTATCTACTGCTCCCAACTTCTTTGTACCACAAGAATTACAAATTCCTAATAGAAAGGCTGGTGATTTACAAAGACTGCTCTACTCTATGGATTCTAAGGGTTTCTATTCATTTATATGAATGTTGAATCCAGCCCTGTAGTTTTTTCTATCTAATATTTAAACTGATTTCTCCTGCTGCCTCTTTCTCTCCCTTTCTTCCTAATATGCAATAAGAAACATGTGATTGGAGAAAGAAGAAACCATGCAGAATATTCCTTAGAATATTTCTTTGCAAAATTTGACATACCTTCACTTTAGAGTTTTCTATCAAATGTTGAGCCATTGACTTTATCAGAACTTCAAAGAAAAACCATGAATACTGCAGAGGAAAGAAAAATTCAGTAAGATTGCCACATGTGTTCAACAACTATTTCAGTACATTTAGTTCCTGTTCTTCAGTTATGACTAGGTAAGAATATACAGTAAAAAGTACAGTTCAACACATACCTTAAGCAGTTTGTTGCTTGTAAGAAAGTCAGCAGATGGCTTTAAAATTGTTGTCATTGACTTTGTCAGCTCTTCATGTACTGTCTTATATTCAGAAGCAACATAGGGTTCTGCTTTATACGCATACTTGGGGAGGAAAGCCAGAATTAAATACAAAATTATGGCATAATACAAAAGAATTGAAATTAAATAGATGCAACTGAATTTAAATATATTCTTTCTTAGGGAAATGAAAAAAGGAAATATTCAATTTACTTTTACCTACCTTCACATAAGATCTCAGGTAGCTATCCAAACCTTCTTCATGACACTGAGCAACAATATGGATAATAACCCTAAACAGAAGTCACAAAACAAGTAAACCTATAAAGAAATCTGTGATTGCAACAGCAAAAATGCTACTCAGTTACAGATTTATGTGATAACCCAGACATCATGTAGATTTTATGAACCACTTAAAATTCTTTACCTTGTCACGTTGACTGCAACTTCCTCTTGAGTTGCTCTGGTGAGAACTCTGAACAACTGGTTTAGAATAGTTGGCAGGAAAGCTATCATCACATGGCCCTCCATAGCATGAAGGCTCTAAAAGAGAGTGGCAATACTGTCACTCCTGTGAATCAACAGCATTTAAATCACAAATTCTAAAACCAAAAAATTTATTGCAAGTCTTTTTCCAAAAATACAAGCTGCTTGCACCATTTGGTGCTTGTTACCAAAAATATGGCATAGAAAGCAGTTGAGGATATTTTCCAATATAAATAATTAGTAAATGTTTTCTAAAGGAAAGCAAATTAGGGATACAAACTAGGTGTTATTAACAGCATTTTAGAAGTACTTATTTGTGCTTCTCCATTGAAATGCACTCTAGGTAATGATTCAGTGAAAAGTCTGTCCATGTGCTCAACAGCACACTGAGACTGATATTGGTACATTTTGGTATTTAATCCACCAATGCAGACATTTAGCAAACAGAAGCCCCACAAAAACATGCAGATTTCTTGCCTGAGCTAAGTGCAATACTAATTACACTAGTTACTGCTAAACAATAAATTAACTACTATGTTAAAATTGAGGATGAACTAAAACCCCTAACTACTTAATGGAAATTGGAGACAGTGAATTATTAATGACAATTTCTTCCTGATATGCCTTTGCATTCCATCACATGCAAAAGATCCTATGGACATAACCACCCCAACAGAAAAGGCAGTGTATGAAGTTCATCCTACAAAATATTATGCCACAAAATTCCCTGGAATTAAAGAGAATTTGACAAAAAGAATGTATTTGCTGAAGGTGCACACAGGTAACAAATGTCAAACATTTCCATTTAGTGTTGGGTGTTAGGAAGCTGTCTTGTCTCCGACTGTTTGCCTGCACATCCACACTATTCAGGAGACAAAATGGTCTTTCATCCTATGTGATCTGTGTCACAAAAAAATGAAGTGGAAACCATTGACTCTATTGATCTAATCCCAAAAGACATGATAATGATGACCTTCTAAGCAATATTTCAGAAAAATCAAGAGTTGTGATTCCTTACAATTTCCATACACAGTTCAATTTGATTATTTTGACAAACTAAGTCATTAGTGTTTTGAAATTACCACTCATAAAGCTGACCAATGCTGTCTCATTATTACTTTGTGGTTTCCTCTTACATTGCAATTGTAAATTTATTTAAGGCAGAAAGTATTTTCGTGGGCTTTTTCCACAGCATATTTCATTAACACAAGTCATAGTCACAGAACTAATCCTCACACTGAAAAATGAGACCTATAAAATGTCTGAAGCTCCAAGGCTTTGCAAAAACATAAATGAATTACATAATCTGTTATTCACTGCCATTTTTTACCTTAAGATATTTCACAAGATCTGTTCCTAGTGCACGAGCTCCGGACTCTGTTTTCTGACAGTACTGAAAAAAATTATGCAAGTGCTGGTCCTGTCAAAGACAAAAACCAACAAATTAAAAAATATCTAACATTACAATCTATAATCCATTTAAAATATTTATATGTAAATACGTACCTTTGTCCATAGATTCAATTTTCAAAAATAATAGCTGAAGTCCACTATTCTGAAGATTTATTAAGTCTTATTTTTTTTAAATTAAATTTCAAGTGTTTTTTGAATACGTATTATACAAAATGCCACCTATATTTGCTTCCTACTGACAGAAAATAGCATACTTAATTATCCCAACCAATCATAATATGTTTTCTATGAAAAGGTCTAACAGGACTCATTGCTCTGCAGACATGCCAGGAAACAGCTTTTAGACAACTATGACCTCTAATTGGAAAATTCAGACTGGAATGGATGACAAGAGACCAAAGGCTCATGTTTTGAATAATTGCCATATAAGATCTGTTTTTCACATCTGATGTAAAAGAAAGAGACCATGAGAAAAGCCCAAGAGACAAAGAAGAGATGAGCACACAGAGTTCAAGAATCTTCCCATATATTGTATATACATACTATAAACATACGTAATTCTTAAAAATTGTATAATTAAATTTGTTTTATAACTCACCTGTGTATACACAGTTGACACCAGATGAGTGGATATTTTTAGCAATTGTTTGCCTCCATCTACCCATTTAATTTCAGGACCAGAATGCTGCACAAACACATGAGGGGGAAAAGTAAAATAATGTAGTAGTATATTAAAATAAAACAATTAACAGTACTATTAACAACACTTCTTTCAAAAAGAAAAAAAAACAGGTTGAAGAAATGCAGTGTGCAATGAATAAAGTCATAAACAAAGCAAAATTATGCAGGCAATATTTCCAAAAGCATTTATGAAGCTTAAAATGTATTTTACAAGTCCCACAGTATTTTCCTTGGTGGCTAAACAAAATTGATTCTCTGCAAGTCACAAATTTTGTGTTTCCCCTAAAACTCTGCAAAGAAATTTCTGACTAGAGAGAAATATTTACTAGTTTTCTCAGAAAAATAACACAAGGATTTCCATATGTACTCACAAGGTTTAAAACTTAACACATTTCACTGACAGGTAGGGACACTGCCAGTCCTTCCTTCTCATCCCATTTCCAAAGAACTGAGAATGCTGACCCTGATATCCAGTTAGGGAGAGATTTTATTGCTAAATTTACCACTAGTCATACTGGTCCTAACATTCTACCCATGGGCATGAGCAGAGACAAACAGCAGAGGCATAAAGAATACACCTACAACGTGAGAGGATGAAAGATGTGAAGGAGACAATGGTTGGAAAGCTTACAGCAGAGTTTAAAAAAGACCAGCTGGTAGAACAGGAGGAGAGCAGCACATCTTGCTGTTGATTTTAGGTCTCTTCCTCCAAAATTAGTCAATTTTGTCTCTGCATTCAAACTTTGTCAAATTCCCTATCACATTTTCATTTTGTATCCTCCTTGGTATGATTTTTATGACTACAATTATGCAAGCTTTCTGCTTTCTGCACAACCATAAATTTTACTTGTGAAGTATAGAGATCACAAAAATCAAGATGTGAGAATAAGACTTGTTCAGGAATAAAGGACTTACTGAAAGGAGACAGCATGAAATGCTAAAAAAAATTTAGTAAAGGACTTCAGATTATTTGCATACCTTCATAAACTCAAAATAATTTTAAATGTTTAAAAATTACTGTAACTTCTAGTTAATTATTGCTGTAGAAAATGAAACATAATCATATCTTAATTTTATCAGCTAAATAACAACAGAAGCATGTATGTAACAACTTTCTGACTTTTACAAGAATTTGACTCAACCTGTCCTGATACATTTTTTTTGTCTCCCACTTCTCTTTGGGTTTTTCTGTATCCTCTAAGTCGAACATCTGACTTTTGCTAAGCATTCCATTTCAACTACAAAAGAAAATAAATTCTATTGGAAAATTACTTAAGTCTTATCAGCAGACTAGGGAATTACAACTAATCTTTCTCTCCACTATGTTTGGGTTCTTTTTTAAGATTAGAGACATTTTCTGTAACATACCTTTCCAATACCCACTTCTTGATAACTAAGGTAGCCCGAGGGAAGATTTGCTGACACCGGGATTTGTTGCTCATTGGTGACCACTCTTCCATCTTTTATCAAAGGAAGCCAAGAATACCCAACTACAGAATATGAAAGGCAAGTAATTTTACATACACCCTTACAACAAAAGTCTTACCAAATGATTCCCACATGTAATTCATAAAATAGAAAATGTTACTCTAAAGGCCAAATGATTTGAACTCAAACAACTACAAAACATTGAAAGCACAAAGTAACTGTCACTGATTTTGAAAAACACTGCACATTCAATGGACACTCTAAACCAAAATTTGAAACATTTAAATTAGAAGAAATATTTTATTAAATCTTTCAGTCAGTCCTATGTAATTAGAAAGCCTTATATAGATCACAAAAATTATGTGTTACCAGATTAGCATACTTGAAAAAAATTCACTAGTAATGACTGAAAGTAAGGCATTAGTGTACAGACCTTGTGTTTCAACAACATCTTTCTTCTTTGTACTCCCTTTGCTTGAATTATCACAGCTGACATGGTAGAATGTGAACAACAAATGGTGCTTTTCATGTAACTGAGTGGGCAGCTCTATTTTAATCTGAAAGGCAAAGAAATCTCTGTAGAAGTTTTCAGCCAGAGCACTGACATGTGTTACTGGTTCTACATTTAAAGAGCAATTTCAGGTTTTATGTTATTTGAAGCTAGACCACAAATCAAACACACAAAACTACAAAAAGCCCCTAGAAATTGATTTAACTGGGAACTTAGCAATCCTCTAATATTTTCTTGTATTTTGAAACTTACATAGTAGCTGACCTGGTAAAGTTTCCTCAGAAAGGCAGCTTACCTCATCATAGAACTCTGGATTTTGATGGTGATGCAGAACAGCAGCAAATGCACTTCTAGTAAATACTGGTCCACCAGGCCTACCATAGATACACTAAGAATACAGAAAAGGAAAAAAAGAATAAAAAGACCCTGTGATCCTTTTTTACTCTCAGCTTAGGATGTCTCATCCAGGATTTGAAATATTTTAACTTGTGTTTAACTTGGTTTCTTTATATGATGTTAAGTCTGCCTGCTGTGCAGTAGAGCTGACACTGTGATCTCCCTTCATGTTTTAACTTACTGGGGAGCAAGTATAAGCTACCTTTGTTTGCAACAAGTTTATTCCTGGAATTTTAGTAAAAAAATATTAAAGACATGAAATGCTCTGAGGACTCTTTAGAATCTCTTTTATCAGAAACAAGCAATCCAGAAGTTACTCTCAAGCCACCATCCCAAACTAGTTCAATTAAAGTACTACTGTTAGTTAGCTAACTGCTCACTATTTACTTCTATCAGCCACAAAAATGAAAAGACTGACCTTCAAAGGCAAAGAATCCTCTTCATCAGAATCCTTGAACTCAACACACACTGCAATATTTCTAGCCTAAAGCAGTAGTTAAAAAACATAAACCCAAGCAATTAATGATAGGGATCATCACAGAAATAAATATGTAAACAATCTTAACTAAACCTGAGAAAAAGAAGGTGGTACAGGTTTCCTCTACTCACCTTTGCAAAAGACTTTTGACTGTCATATTTTAAGTGCTTTGGATAAACATAAAGATGATTGTTGTAGATGGTAAAAGGTTGAGTGCATTTTGGTATACAGGGAACAAACTCCTCTATTTCAAATGCTGTGAGTGTCTTGGTATTGTTTTCAAACTGTTTCATGGGAATGTATGATGAGTTAACGTAATCTGAAAATACATTGGAAAAAAACAAATAAAGAACTGAAGAGGAAAAAGCCTGAATGTCCATTTAACAGTGTTTGTTAATACTTACTTGGAAAATCTGGTGACACATTGTCAATTGTAACATCCAGATTTCCTAAAATAACAGGAAGTTTGGCCATCTTTTCAGGTCTGTAGGAAGGGGAAAAAAAACAACCTCTCAAAGTCAGGCTAAATGCAAATCAGATGCCAGTAAAAAAAAAAGATAATAGGAAACAGAGGCAAAAGTAATATCCTGAAATTGGAATATGAGAGGAAAGGTGGTTTCAGGGTGCATGACTGATCTGGTCTTGCTTTTTGCCTAGATACACAGTTTTCTTTTCCTTTAAACTCTCAGGAAAAGAAAAAAAAAAGACATAAGTGTGTCAAAGGTTACAGAAAAGCATGACTTTTTCTTTCTTTAAATTGAAATGAAACACCTTTTCGAAATCAAGTTTTGCGATGTAGTAACTCATGGCAACTATCATTTGCAGCCAAGAGGGAATCTGTAAGTAAGTTTTAAATCTCAGTGGCCAGTGATAAGGGTTTATGGCAGTAAGACAAACCTGGGGGAAGAGAAATCAGCAAGTTTTTATCTCCTCCTTTTTCCAGATTAACAATTCACCTTGCAAAACCCAAGTATAGATGTTATGGTGTAGCTACTTCAGAAACATGAAGTACAAGTATTTTCCATGCCAAAACCATGCAGAACCCTTTATTAAAGACAATCAGCAGCATGATTTTTTAAAAATTATTGCACAGCAGGTGGAAGCAAAGTTTTCCCAAAAAGCAATCCCATGCTGTGAAGCAAACTTCTTGTTGGAGGTGGGATTCTAATTCCAATACATATGCCTTAGACATTAGAACTCCTTTCCTCCTGTATTTCCTGTGAAATACTGTACATGGTTTCACAAACAGGATGTTGAAATAACCAAAAGCACTCCCTTAACTCACAGAGTAGTGTGGCAGGCTAATTTACTGTCTGTTTCAATTCCAGTAATAGTGTTTATGGCAAGGAATTCTATTATTGTCTGTTGTGATATCACACACTTTTAATTAAACTACATACTTATAATCTCAGTTCTACTACTTAATTTAAAAAAACTTTCTCTACCATCTCAAGTTAAATATAATATTCTCTTAAAAATCAGTACTTAACAACACAAAAAATCTAAAATTCTCAACAACTACAGCTCCAACAGAGTACCAGTATACTCCACTGCAACATGTTCAACAAAACTTTTAGCCACTTGCTAGAAATGAGCTAAAATATCTATTGCAAACCTCATGTCCTTATCAGATTTGCTAAGCAAGTAGAAATAAACTGTAGTACATTTTGTGCTTAGTGATTGTTCAAGCTAATACTCATAAGCCTTGCACACAAACTGATGAAATCTTTAAGAATGCTTGTAAAAAAAAATAAAATAACCAATGTTCTGTTTTTTAGGTATCCTGAGACACACAGATTCCCAAGGAAGGTGGACTGAAGACTTGCTTGAATCCCTTTCCCTGAGAGCCAGCATCCCCTGTCCAAGGTCAGGGAACAGATGATTTCTGCTCATACTTGTTTTCCTTTGAGAAACAGATGAGCGTATTGTGCAAACATAACTCCTAGCACAGAGATACTTCAGGGTATGACAGCATGTTACATGTGGGATTATACTTCAGTCCTGATTACAGCCCCCAAACCATCTAAAAGACAGATCTGTAGCTTGTTTGAAGGCTTTAATTATATTTATACAGATTCTATATTTGATGTGAAAGACATGTATAAATACATACATCAAAATATTAGACGCTCCAGTTCAAGACCATAACAAAATATTGTGTGGGTTAGGAGTGAGGGGTCTTAGGCTGGTTTGTTTCTCTTTTTTCAAGTGGGAAAATCAGACTTACTTCCTGAAATCTGCTAACAATTTCAACATGTCTTCATTTGAGAGTTTATTACTGTCTTGTCTGAAGAGAGCAGAAAATCTTGCATTTTTGTCCAGGGTTCCTGAGGCATCTTTAAATAATGTCCTGAAAGTAAAAATCCTGCTTTTAGCTGAGTTTATGAAAGTGTTGAAATTCATTTCAAGAATTTTTTTTATTACAATCAGAATATCCTGCACCATCCTTCATTAATATTCAATAAGCATTTAATATTTTACTCACTGTAGGTGAGTTTAATATATAAATAGCTCAGTCTAACAAATAAGTGTGAGTCATTTCATCCTTAATAATATTAAAAATATTAACAACTGAAAACAGCTGTCAGTATCTACAGTTTGAATAATAACGTATGTTTGTAACTCTTTTCCTACTACAGACGTTGTTGGAAATCTTGGGTTAATTGAAAACAAAAGAAGAAATCATTTAAATAGCACATTAAGTTTTACAAGAAGGGAGATGCAAAAAACCATCTTAGAGAAAAGTTAGGAAAAAAATACAGATTGACAAGATTTGTCCTCACCTAGCTGCCCAGGCAAAAGGCATTCTATATTGACCTAATCTCTGGCATGCCTGCTTAGCATTCTTCAAAACTTTCTGTGCAACCTACAAGGGACATAAGAAATAGCCATATTTGAAAAGCTACATTTTTCTGAACCATTAGTACTCAAGAAAAAAACCCACAAATTGACACTGATATGAATTAGAAAATCTTCTTTAGAAGACTATAGATTAATCCTAAGTATGTGAAGGGAAAGACAATTGATAATGCCTCTTAACTATTCATTTCAGGTTAAGCACAGCCTGCTGATTTCAGCACTTCATGGGTGAAAACAGACCCATCCACATTTCTGATAAGAAATAATTAATTAAGCATGAGAAACATTATTATACGCAGAATACAGACTAAAAGCTAGAGCAAAATTAAAATGTTTTTAAAAATAAAACTCCAACTTCAAAAAAAACCCCAACATTTCCCCTCTCACTTGCTCCCCCACCTATATCCACCATTCACTCTATGTACCAGAACACATTCCTGCAGAACAAGTACTACAATACTCTGCAAGACTTGTACTACAAATACACACAGACTACGGGGAAAAGTTGTATGAAGATCTCATGGACAACCCTGTGTATGGACACCGCAACATTGTTCTCATTAAAAGTTTAAATTCTTGATTTTGTTAACTATTAAATGAACAAAAAACTCCATTATACAGAACCAACAACTACAACAGTCAGAAGCTAGAAACCCACTGGTTTGAGATGTTCAACACTGAGCTGAACCACTTGGGCTTCTCTCTTCCAGAAATCAGTTTTTCCCATGTGTTCATACAGAGCAAAACCAAGTACAGACTAAAAATTCCTGAATATTATCCCTGATCTGTGCTGTTGATATTATAAAGAGTTGATTCTATTAGTGTGTTTGAGAGAACTCTCCATTACCCTTTCCTGTAAAAAAGGGGGAAATAGCACTCGGAAGCATAAAACCTTAGTAAGCAATGATCATTAAATCACTGTATTCAACATTAAAGGGGAGAAAATGTGATTTTTTTTTCTTTTTGGCTGTAGAATTTGCTGCTTGCATTTTCCCTTTTTCTTGTCCAGACTAGTAATTTTGCAGGGAACTGGAACTCGCTCCCTGCACTGACCCACATAGAGGCCTATATAGCTGGTACTGCTCTAATTTGTTTCAGATTAATGCAGTGTAGTCCCTGAGAACAAGAACAGAAGAGAAATTCAGACTAAGCATCCATTTGTATAAAATTATAAGTGATTGAATGCTAGAAAGCATAAGTTAATAAAACCATGAGCATTCTCATTGTCCACTCCCATCGTACAGGGCAACTACAAGTCCAGAACTCAGCATCAAATGTGGGAACACCTGGGCTTTTTTAACCTCCCCACATGGCTCAGGCCCAAGGACACCAAAATCACCTACACTCAGCTCAGGTTTTATTTTAACTCAGAAACAGTCAACATCAAAACCAGACTCCTAAAATACAAACCTGCTGTTTTCCAACAATAGCTGGAGGGAAAAAAAAAACCTCACACATTCCTGGAAAAACAAATCAGTAGGCTGATCTATATTAAGACCAAGTGAAAAATACATGGTTTTTTACATGCAGCTCAGCCAGCATCAAATTTGTAGGAAAGAACACTGTTGCCCTGCAGAAACTGAAAGTTAACTGTTTCTTCTTAGCTGAAAACAGGCAGAATGTCAACAGTAGCTGACACTGCTTACAAAAACACTTTCCTCTCGTTTGCTGGTCTGGCTATTTAAGCATAACTGTAAATCAAAAACACTGAACCTCTGCTCCTTCACTGACAAACAAGAAGTAGAACCTAACAAAACTTTTTGTAGCTATGTTACGCCATCCTAGATTCCTGGAAACTTAAGATGTTCCAGTAGATAATTTCCAGACATGATTTGGGGTTCTATCAAATCTGCAAAGAATTTTATACATAAAACCAGAAGCTTAAAGATCTCAATGGTTCTGGAGAAAGAAAAACCAGCAGGAGTGCAGATAAAGTTACAGTAAACTATTGTCACCAAAAAGTAAGACAACGAAACATCAACTGTGTTACACTGAGTAAGATGCATTAACTAAGAGACACAGTTATGATCTATATTTAACATTTCACTGTTCAATAATTTTCAACTCAACTTTCACACTGAAGTCCAATATTCTTTTGTCAAAACAGTTTACTTTAAGGCATTCTAAAAATTACATTGTCACAATCATAAAAAGTGAAAGAAATATTTCCATTAAAATGTTCTTTTATCTAGAATGTAATAATAGTTACTAGAAATAACTACAACTTACTAAATCAAATTATCCAGTTACATGAATTTACTATAAAACAATTAAGATTTTGATTTATAGTTATTAATTTGAAATCAATCAATCTGGTTTGCTTCAGCATTTTTTTCATGCCAGGAAGAAAACAACATACCTTTGATGAATCTGAACTTTTCATATATGGCTCAGCACAATGTGTAATACTCCCCTGTAACACCTTTTCTATTCTAGCCACAAGGAAAATGTCTGTATGAGGACACGTGACTGAGAATATTCCCTAGAGATAAAACAAGAGATAAATAAAGAAGGAAAATGCACATTTTACATCACATAATAGAAAGCAAATGAAATCATGCATGAAGCTTGCATCCAAAATCCTACTAGTTCTTCAGGTTCCTAGCTCTTACCTGCTTTGGATATTGCAAGACAGTTTCATGAATGTCCTGAATTCTGTGTAAGCTGTCACCACTGCCATTCATCATTTGTTGAGATGCACTGGACAGCATGTGCCTTACTGAGGCATGGTTCAAATCAACGTGGAAATCTGCTGAAATCTTCCTGTTGTTTTTAATATCAAATAGTGACAGTGTGACAAAGAAAGGCTCTACCTAGACATTAAAAAAAAAATCAAGTGTCACTGCTGGCATCACTGTAAAAATGTGTATGTAAAAAAGATAAGTAATATTTTCATGAACACATATGGCCATCACCCTAGGTATTACTGACAACATGTAAAAGACAAAAAATTTCTCTCTCCACCACCCAACAAAAATATTAGCAGCAAAGTTACTTTATGTAGAATTTAGGCCTTCATTTTGATTTAAAAGAGCAAAAATCCCCATAATATAGATTTTCCAATCACATCAAGGAATCCCTGTCATTAAGGATAGTGCCCACCAAACATTAGGACATTTATTTCCAAATCAACAGAAAGTAATTAGATTAATTATTTACATTTGTTGTTGGTCCTTCTTCATTTTCTGCAACACAGCTTTGCAAATTAAAAGATAAATCATTACACCTTACAAGAATTTTTTTTCCAAATTTCTCTTCAAATGGCTTAACTTCTGGTTCAATACTAGAAAAGTCAAGTTTCTATAAAAAAAGAAAATAAATATTAAGGTAAGTTTGCTTTCATCTCAAAAGGATCAACATAAAATACCCCTGCTTCCTTGTAAGAAGTCTAACCTGTGCATCTGGATCCAAGGCAAAAAGTTTAACTCTGCTTTCAGTTTTCAGCTTGATTTCTGCTTCTCTGGTACTCTGTTCAAAATAAGAAAAAAGGTCTTGATATCATACTATTAAAGTGAGCTTTAATTTCATGCTTTTTTCTGTGATGTTCAAAGCTCCACACATTTTTGATTCATGCATTCATTTCTACCTTGCTGAGCTTTGTACCTCCTGAGTTTACACTGATCAAACATGACTAAGCACAAAGTGAGAGCCTCTTCTCCTAATGCTTTTTTCCAGCCCTAGAAGTACAAAACCTTACATCAGCAACATAGAACCTTCCATTTATATATCTGCCTCCTCAAACAATAACTTCCATAATCCTATTTTATTTAAATAAAAACACACAGACACATAGTATGACTGCAGGTTAAAGCTCAGAGCTATCCTGAGACCATAAGATTGCTGAGGAAACAACAGATCACCTAAATTAAGAAACACCATCATAGCTTGCTTTCTTTTTTCTTTTTGTTGGTTATTTTTTTTTATAACTTTTCTTGAGCTCTACAGCCAAAGAAGTGGTTTTCCTGTGGGCAGCTGGAGAAAACCCAAAAAGTTCCAAAATATGAACCCTTCACATTTAAAAGTTATTTTGCAGAGTTCACTGTACACTGGGATTTGTAGATACCTATCCTTTAACAGTAAATCAAAAGTGAAATGGAACAAAATAGAATGTGAAGACTGATGGTATACATAGGTTATCTTTGTTTGAAAAAGGTGTCATTTAAAGAGCATTCTATGATTTTTAAAGTCACAGGACATGACAAATGAACAGATGCATGTACCAAAATTACCCACACAGGAGAAATGCCATTCTTAAAGTAGCAGCTGGCTAAACAAGGATACAAAATATTACATTACAGGCAGGTGTTTCTTTTTGGATCAGCCTGTATGGGTTAAAAGAAATTACAACCCAAAATTCTCATCACTGGCCATCAGCCGGAAGTGATCTACTGTCTACATCTGCTTTGCTGGAGACTGAAGCAACTTCTACTATGTCTCAAGAGAAAGAAGAAACAAAACAAAACAAAAGAACAATCTCTAAGAGCTCATAACCATACTTTGAGGTTGATAACAGGAATTAAAAAATAGAATTTGGCTTAGAGGATGTATTACAGAAGAGAAAATTCTGAGGTGCTATTTTGAATATAAATGCTCCAATGGTTTTCATTTACTTTACTTTGCTAACTTTACACAAAAAGAAGAAAAGAGGAGAGTTGCTGTGAAAGAGACGACCCAGATACTCAATACCAGCACAGTACTGGCAGAATTAGCTTGTTGAACAACTGGTATAATTGGAAAATAGAGGAAATGTAAAACAGTTTAAGGATGACAAGAAAGTTGTGTGCATGTTCTGCAAAGGCAAAATTTAGTGGCAAGAACAGAGGAGAAAGATTGCCCAGCGATAGAAGCCAGACAGAAACTGCTTCAGCTAAAGCATCTTGAATAGTTTTAGATTCTTTAGTGTTTTGTGCACGAAGACCAGATGATTATATGCATTTCTGACTGACAGAACAGGGGCAGTTGTCAGAACTCAAGAACTGAAAATGCATGAACCTGTTACCTGTTACCATGAACTCTGTCTACAGCACATCAGTGGCTCTGTGATTTTATTGCCTCATCTGTAAAACTGAGACAATATTTTCCCACCTCAAGGTATTCTGGGACCAATAATGGTTAAGGAGGTGCTTGAGCACACTGATCATGACAGTCACAGCTACTTCAGAGGTCTAATTTATTTTAAGATTAATAAATGCAACAAAAACAAACAACCCCAACCAACCACAAAAAAAAGTCTACTACAAAACCCCTTTATTCACTGCTGGTAGTTAAATTACAGATAAATGGAACATGAAATAGGTAGGAAAGACAGATTGAGACAGATGTGTGTGCATCTAAGCACTGAAGTGCAAAGTACCATCTTATTTAGTTTATGTTATGAACTAACAGCTACTGATAGAAAAATGAAGGCTTGGAGATGTATGTACTCACAAGGGTTAAACCCTTCCTCGGAAATCTGTTTTTTCCCCTACTGTCAGGTGCTCTACAATCACCCCTGAAGGAATTTCTCTCTCCTCATAAGGATATGAGGTCAGCTATTGTGAAATTTTCCTCCTAGAACTAACAAAAATAATAGAGCAGCTATAACTCTTCTAAAAGAAAGCCCAATGCCTTGCAAGGCTTCCACTGGGGAAAAAAGAACCAAATCCAAACAACAGCTGAAAAGACAAGGCAAGATAGAATAAAGGACAAAAAATCCTCCAAACAACACCATTTATATATAACAATCAAGTTAAGACACAAAGAGTAATGAAAATGGGCAGTTTTCCCTGTAATTTTCCTCAGGAAAAAAAGGGCTATGAAAATACATTAGAGGAAAAAATTATTTTGAAAGGCAGTGTTTAGGAAAGGTGAATTGGAAGGGGAAATTAAAAAAAAAATGAAGGAAACAGAAATGTAAATGGGTCATAACAATGGAATAAATAATAATAATAAAACATGCCCGTGCTTAAAGAGCTGAGCAAAAATAATATTCTAACAAAGAACGAGCTTTAAGAGCTGCATGCTTCTGATCCAAAAATTATGGAAACAGGAAGTGGCAACTGGAGTACAAAAACTATATGCAGCCCTGAAGTAAAGTCCCCTCTGTAAGGAATATGGACCATAAGCATTATAATAACTGACTGGGAAGAAAGAAAAATCTTCCACAGAATAAGAGCATCTAATTTGGATTTATTTCTGCAACAAATTTTCATGGCCTCATGCAAATATGCTATTTGATGCTTACAGCCCTTCCTAGGAATCTTTGATTATATGCACCACAATCCAAATTAACTTCCAATTACAGCTGTAGCTGGAGCTAGATTATCACATAACAGCTTTTTGTGTACATGTGCTAAATTGATTACAAAGCAGTAACAGAAAGAATTAAGTCAGCCAACCAATTTGGGTGCTAAAAGCTTGTTAATGTATTCTGACTGGATCCTTTGATATGTTAGCCACTGTAGTAAATAGAATTTGGTTTGCTTATTCTCAGTTCATAAGCTGCATTACTTTCAGGAGGAGTTACTAGGTCAGACAGATCCTCAGGAAAAAAAGGGAGAGCATTCCAGAGAATGGTCAAGCAAAAAAGTTTCAATTCTCCAGGCTGTACCACACAGAAGAAAGAGTAAGGAAGTCACAGGAAGGAGTTTGGATCCTGCAGCTTCAATAAAAAAGGTCACCAGTTTAAGTTCTTCGGTGAGTTAACAAAAATTTCTCCTTTACAAAATTCACAAAACCAACTGCAACACAGAATTCACGGATTTAACTGAAAGCCTGCAAATGGGCTGAGGAAGAGTTACTATTATTTTCTATTTGGTTCCATTTTATTTCATGCTTGTTTATATCATACTTCACTAAGAAAAAAATGGAAAAGCAAGAACCATGGCAACACAGGAAACATCCATGGACCTGCCAGTTCATTATAAACACAAACATCTTAAAATACATTCACTTCATCACTGCTATTAAGCTGCCCTGGATTTTTAAGTCTAAAAATAAAACTTGACTTTAGTATAGCTAGATTTCTATAGAAACACTTTAGCACTTACCTGAATGCAACAAATCAACACAAAATATAATGAATTAATAAAATAAGACATGCTGAATTTAAACAGCATATTAAGATTTATATAGGAAACTTCAAGATAATATCGCATTTCCTTCCAAAAGCAGAATATAATGAAGCTCAATAATCACACCTCATAAAAGAGCTTCTAAGCTTTCCAAGCACCACAAGCTACAAGCCAATGCCTTACCTTTACTGAAAGTTCATGTGGCTAACTTAGGTTTAATACTTTATATTCCAAGTTGACATTTACAATATATATTACCTTGGCAATTTCAGGATAGTAGTTATCAAAACTACTTGATGAGCTTTCCAGTTTGCTTTGTTCATCATCTGAAATTATAAAACTCATTTTAAAATAAATATAAAAATTCCAATGTGCTCACAAAACTCCATAGCAAAAGAAATTCATCTTTTTTAATCTCCTACCCCCTCAAAAATGACAACCATTAACATAAATAGGTTGTGGACAACTGCATCATTTTGATGCAGTGATTCTTGAAAGATGTAACTAGTTACAAAAATCATTAAAGTAGCAGTTATTTCTAATCTTACCAGAACACATCTTTAATTTTAATTTTAATATCTGCATGAGGCAAGCAGATACTCAGTGCACAAACTTACATTACTCTTTCCACAATGCACTGTAACTTGATTTCAAAACAAGTTCCCTCTGTTCATTAGGTTCCCAGCTCTACTCACCAACAGTTACTGGATTTACAAAGCAGTCATTCAGTTAGCTATAAACATCTTGCAGTGCTAAGGTCAACTAAGGACCACAGACTAAAATGTCTTTCCCAGAGCTAGATGCTTCTCCTTTTCAGACCTGCTTTTTTTGCAAACATCACACTAAATTCTCACAGTCTTTGAAGACTGCGATATGTCTTTTTAAATTCTAATGATCCCTTTTGGTACTTGGAACTATCTGTAAAAAAACAACCTTTAGTAATATCCTCCAGGTTCTTTTGGATATGCATACAGTTGGGTTCACACCAGCTTCCCTCCCCATCCACCC
This sequence comes from Geospiza fortis, assembly GCF_000277835.1. Lineage (NCBI taxonomy): Eukaryota > Metazoa > Chordata > Aves > Passeriformes > Thraupidae > Geospiza > Geospiza fortis. Next base: position 2,334,581 of record NW_005054363.1, read on the forward strand.
TCAAGAGGAAAAATGAATGATAGGACATCTAGACTATCCTTTGGTCACTGAAATACAGGTGACATACACTGAATTCCTTACAGATACCTGCCTGACCCATTCTTAAAGAGCTCCAACAGAAAGGATTCTACACTCAAGCAGTCTATTTCAATACTTGCAGGAAATATTTGTGGTCAAGGGAATTAAATTTAAATTTAAGCCCCACACTGTAACCACCACTTCTACCTACAGTGACCACAGAACAGATTATTTCATTTTCAGTAGCATTTTACACATTCCAAAACAAGTCCATCCTAAGTTTCTTTTCTTCCTTAAACTGCCTCAGTCCTGATTCTACATTATGGGTTCTACTTTTCTAGGCTTAATCAGTCTCATTTTGTGGACTTGACTTAACTGGAATCAATACAGAACAGTACTGCTTTAATGCCCAAAAGGTTAAAATGCTCATCAGTTGAAGTGGGCAGTGAAAAGGCCTGTAATTTTTATGACCAAAGAAAACAAAAAAAAAAAAAATTTAGCCACATGAAAGCCCTTCTTTCCAAAATGCAGGTAAGAAGACATGGTCACATAACATCAGCCTTGCTGGAAACTCTGCTTACCTTCGTGGGACTCGCCATTTCTTTTTTCTTGCATTGCAGCCTCAAAGTTAAGCTGAAGGATTTTGTTCAGAGTGTTTATCCACTCTTCCATTTCAAGTTCACTGTCTGCAGCTAAAAGGAAACTACTCTTGTCTTGCATCTTGAGCTCAAATGCGAAACGTCTGACTTTATTGTTCTATAAGAAAATAAAAGACCTGTGTAGCATTTCACATACTGTCTAACCACTACCAAAGGAAGTTACACATATTTCAGATATTCTATACAAAAATACAGTTTGATATTTTGAAAAAATGTGTCATAATGACACTTTTTGCTCTCTGACATTTGATCTTTTGAAGTTATTCATAGCACTGCAACGAGTGCAAGTAGGAAAGAGAACAGCCTGTATTCCAGTTTCCAGTCATCATTCTGCTTACAATCATTTTATAAAAACCCAAAAGATCCCATTTCCAAATCTTTATGTACTCAGATCACCTAGAAATGAAGCTAACTAAGGTCTACTAAAAAAAAAAAAGAAAACAAAAAGCATGAAACACTATTATATTTGAGTGACAACTGTAACCAACATAACCTCAAATGGCCCGATATTGTTCATCATATAGATATACATAAAGCTGTGAATCGGTTTGTCCTTTTTTCCTCAACCATTTCTGCCATCCTTCTCTGCACAATTTAAACCAGGCTTTCAAATGCTACTTAGCCTGACTCATGTTTCTGGGAATGAATTCAGAAATCTTAAATGAAAATTCTATATTATCATCAATTTAGTTTTACAAATTGATAATGCATTAGATAAACATTAAAATTAACAGAAAGGCAGACTTAATGGTTGGGAGATTTTTGTTTAAGTTAAATTAAATGCCAAATTACATGTTAGTTTCACTGTATCTCTGATTCTTCAATTAACAGACTAACTACTAGTTGACAAAACACTCAGCTTTCTACCAAAGCTGAGTTTCTGTCAAGCATACAACAAAAGTGCAGACTTCAGACAGACCTAAGGCAATCTTACCAGTTGAAGTCAGTGCTGAAATAAATGAAAAATCCTGAGAAAAGTAACCTCTATGTTTGACAGTATAAAACCTTGACACAGGCAGTAGATGTCACAGATCTCAGATTTCACAAAACACTGAATTAGAGCAACTATACCTACACATGTGGCTGAATGTGTGAATAGATACACTGCATATATTATGTGCTCCACATCTCTGATCAGAAAAGTCTCAATATAATTTAATATTAAAACAAAAACCCCAACAAAACAAAACCAAATCCGAAAACACCAAACAGAATTCTGGGAATTCCAGCCTCTTTATGTAAGTTTGAGGGAAAAAAGAAATCCACCCAAACCAAAAACCCCAAGCAAATAAACCCCCCTACTGCACAAATTCGGCATTACTCTTGATACAAGTTCTGATGAAGCAGCATATTCTGGTCTAACTTTATGTCTATAAGTGAAGTCAGTATTTTTCTCTCAGGCATCTACTGTCTTTGAAAAAATAAGTAAGCAAATGCACTGAATGAATTCAGACCAGGGGAGTATTATAGCAATGCAGCAGGAACTAATCTCCCCTCACTGAAAAGACTGACTCTGAAACAAGTAGTTTCATTCCAAGAACAAAATCTTGTAAGCATAACTACCTAAGAAAAACCATTTCTATGAATTCCGTGTCAGACTACTTCAAAGTAAGATGCCTGAAGTCTTTACAAATTTTGTCCTTTGTTTTCTTCTGTTAAATGGAAATGCAATTTCTACTGTGTAGATACCACTTTTTTCCCATATGAGTTTTTAAATGCTAATTCAACACCAACAGTAAGAAACAGTAAATCAATAAGGTCAGCCATAAAGGATACAGGACATAATATAAGACAATAAAATGACACGTCTGGAACAGGGATATTTATGGATAATATTTGATAGTTTAAATCAGCATTTAGCTGCTCCCCACCAAAAGTTCAAGTGAAGAAAAGAGTTATTTTCAAACCCCTTTATTCTAGCCACTGAATAACTACTTGGCTTCTTGGAAGTGAGCATTAACTGGTTTTGATTTTGCACACGATGCTAATTCATAACTAGCCTCAAATTTTTACACGCAGGTTTGAAGACCAGGTACCAAGATGATCATTGAGGGTACTGTACAATACAGTACAGCATTAAGAGAGATAGCCAACTATAAATTTTAAAGCATCCAAAGTACAGTTTTACTTAGAGATGACTGTATCAGCTCTACTTGCAGAAGAACAAAAGAAACAGTAATACATTGTTTGTTTTAAAAAGCAAGCTTCTGGCAGAGTCTGAGGAAACTTGAGGTTAATTGGATTGAACGGCCGGAACAGAAAGTATGGAACAGTATGAAAGTATGTGTGAGGAAAAGAGATTTTCAGGTTTTAAATCCCAAAATGAGAGAACAGTTAGAGGTTAGAAGGGGCCTCTGGTCGTCACTTCATCCAACACTCCCTCCTCAAGCACAGACAATTTAGCACAAGATCGTGGTCAGGAAGCTTTTGAACATCTCCAAGGATGGAGACTCCAAACCTCTCTGGGCAACCTGTGCCAGTGCTTGGTCACCCCCACAGTGACAAAGTGTCCCCTGATGTTCAAAGGGATCCTCCAGTGGTTCAGGTTGTGCCCGTTGCCTCCAGCCCTGTCACTGGGCATCCCTGAGCACAGCCTGGCTCTATCCTCTTTGCACCCTCCATGGGTATTTGTATTTATTGACAAGAGAACAGCTGTGTTTAGGAACCACTTTTGTGTTTGTTAGCTTGTTTTAAAAACACAAATTAAATTCACTTCAGTGGAGTTGGCCTGAATTGTATCTCTAAGGCAAAATAATTCCTGTAAAATTATATATATAACTTGCAATATGATAACATTTATTACAGTTATAAGATTTTCATAGAAGTTACCTATTATATGTGTATCCAAAAGAAAATATTACAATATTTGGGTGGAAAAAATCCTCTGTAAAGCTGTTTTATCTCTCTGTGTAAATCTCCAAACAACTTTATGTTACAAAAATATTATTTAAGCAATACCTTTTTATTAAACTTTGCCTATTTCTTTATTTATTGTACAAGTTGAAAAAAACCCTAAGACCCATGGGGTTTTTCCAGGTATGCTGTGCCTAACAGAACAGTTACATGCTGTTCTATAAATACATAGCAGAATCACAAAAAAAATGAAAAACAATCTTTTCTTTGGCACTTGCTACTGACAAACATTTTACCAAAGCCCTTAACTTTTCAAAATAAAGAAAAGCACAAAAAAGTAACATTAGAAAGGTCAAACGAAAGCATCTGGAAGGGTGTTTGAATTCAATACAACTCCCGCAACAAAAATCCCACACAAGAAGCTATGAAAAACATTTTACAGCTCATGCAAGCACAAAATCTAACTGAAATAAACTTCAATTTTATGCTGTCCTTTGCCAAGTTTGGGCTTCTTTGTGCATTTGCCTTAGAATTTGGTTTGCTAAGTACTTGACATCAACCAGTAATTTATGTTCTTTTCAGAAAGATTTCAGAAATTCAGTCTCCTGCCCTTTGAAATCTTGTTCACTGCTTTGGCAAGATGCAGCCTGTCTACTTGTTTCTCTGCATAATAGGTACTTATCTACATTCAACAACACTAATCTATATTTTAAATAAAATTTCACTTGCTAATAAATACCAAATTAATTGGCAAACAGGCAGAATAATTATAATTACCTGAACCACTCCCATGCATGAATCTAGAAATATTGATCCTTTAGGTTCTTTTGATATTTTTTCATCTTTGTAGAAATTGAGATTATAGGATCCATCACCAAGCTGGATTAAGTGGAAAAATCTTCTTTTAAATGACTAGTGAAAAGAAAGAAGGGAAGAAGAACAGTGACAACACTAGTATTAATTAGTTTACATTATATACTCAAAAGTGCTATTTACATAGTAGGTAATAGAAAAAAAGTTTTTATTTATAGATAACATAATCAGTATCTGCAGAAAAGAAAACAGAAACCATTAATTTAAAAAAATCAAGTTATGATATCTGCAGCAGGACTGTACTATATCATTTGACTATTTTTGACCTATTCAAAGGTATTTAAAACTGACTCTTATAATATACATAACAGGCATATTAAAAATTACAGTTTTATATCAAATACAAACAAATGAACCCCCATCAATATTACACAGTCCCTCTTCCACTAAAATCACACAAGGGTACAGCTAGGAAAATTTTACTCCTCCCATGTATTAGATTTTTGATGGGGTTTTTTTCTGATTTACATAAAATAAAAGCAAGGTTTCAGATATATGAAGTACATACAAGCTTCCCTCTTTCTTTTAATACAACCTTTTTTAGAACTAAACCACATACCACAAATTGACATCTCCAAGGCCCAGGGATATTGAATATCAGTGCTCAGGTTTCTGTTATATGTAAGGTATTCTTAAACTTACTCTCATTGTCACACTGATTGCACTGTTCATGTTGCCTTTGTACAGCCATCCTTGTTTTGTTATTCCACCCTTCTGAGACCCAAGAGATGCTGCATCCTGGAGATGAAGAAAGGAATACAGGGAAAGGAAGAAAGAAAAGAAGAAAAAAGAAAAGGTAAATGTTTGCGTCACAGTCCATGTAGTACTTATCAATAATTTCAGAAGTAATTTTAGAAGTTGGAATAACTATGGTTATAACATAATGATAATAATGTACCATGAGTCCCTGCTGAAATTCTATAGCTTTTCAATTATTTTATTTAAAGACCTGGCATGAGATTGACCTCATCTAACTTTTGCTATGTAATCTGGCCACTTCTACAGGCTTTATCTACAGCCAACAGGATGATCCAGCCTACAGATAGCTACATGTTAGTCAAGACAACTCCCAATGAAAGAGGGGAATGAGCGAACAGTCAAAACTTAAAACATTTGCTTACATTTACCTTGTAACCTTTTCCACAAAGTGTAAGAATTTTCACCAATTTCTATTGCCAAAAAGAACAATGAAAACACATGCTTATCCAAAACTTCAATCAAGATTTCTCAAACCATTTTACTTTACATACAGTACTTCAAAGACATTACTTAAAAATTTAGAGAATTAATTCTTGAATTGGGTCTGCCCTTTTACAGATCAGAATCAAAGCTTTGCAGAGAGAACGAGACTGAACTTGGCAGTGATGGTAAGTTCACAAACAGCAGATCCAATGCAAGCATCACACATCACACCCACTGCCTGTACCCCACATCCATCTGCCAGGGGAGGGAACTGAATGACTGCATCAAAAACCTTAGGATGTTACCAACTTCCAAAAAGCAGCCCTCTGCAATCAAAACAGATCAAAAAGACAGATTTATAACTGCCATGGAATAAATATTAAATCATCAGTTCCAAGTAATCTTTTAGAGTACTACGAAGCTGATGTTACCATGGTTTCCAGTTGCTGTACCCCATTTTGAAAGAAAACTACTAATGAATTAGACATGTAGGAGGATTTTCATCCATATAAAGGAGAAATACTCCTGGTAATTTTTTTTACTGAAACATTCAGAATTAGCTGAGCATCCAGCTGAAAACAAAATCACAAAACATCCTCGAGTACTTCAAGTATTTTTCTAATTCTTTTTTTCGGCTGTTAAAGAAAACATGCAACAAAACCTGATTAAATAAGGGGAAGAGAGTCATTAGTTCAACAACTGAACATTAAACCAAATCTTGGAATAACATGAATTTGTTTCTGGAACTGAATCAAGGAACATTCTGTAAAATGTTACTAGGTAATTTATTTACAGATTAGTCTGTCTAACTTGCATACTTGTAAGCATATGCACATGTGAACTTCAAAAATCTGTGAACAGAAGGCAAAAGATGCATCAATCTGACCTTTTAAAATTTACTGTCAGCTTGGGACTACTGAAGTTTGGCCCAGTAAGGATGACAGGGTCATCATCAGAGGATCTGATAATGGCCCAAAGGCATAGAACAAAAATACTCAGTAAATTTTCATGTGCCCCAAAGAGTCCCACTGTCCAAGCAACACAGTTATCATTTTTCCATATTTTCAAGTCATTAGCCTCCACTGCTGTACTATTACCTGGATAATTATTTTTCTTGTAGAAGAATAAAGATACAGACACAACTTAAAACCCTGGGTTTCCAAATATGACTCTATATGACTCTTCACCTCCCCTGGCATGAGTTATCCCCAAGGAAAGGGTGGGTTTAAATCACTTTTACAAGTGGAAGGCCATGAGTAGATGATGAGTTATTGCCAAACTTGGCACAAAACAGCCAATGCTTTTCTGTAATTGCACAAATCATGCATAGGATCACCTCACATGACTAAAATTCATTCATTACAAAAATTAAGATTTAGCTCTATTACGACTCCAGTTGCCAGACTTTGAGCTGCACATTTTCCAACTCTGTTGAGCTGCATGCTGTTTTCTAGCAATAGAACTGAGAGTCATTTCGGCCTCTCTAGTTACAGCATTTCTTCTGTCAGGCAGAATTCCTGCCTACAGAGCCAAAAAGCTACTGAATCTTTCCAGCTGACCATCTGTTCATACAAAGGAACCCGGGATCCAGTTGTTAACACACCACTCTCACACTGAAAACATACTTCCTGTTTCCAACTGGTAAGGTAATTTCCTCACTTTTATCATTACTGCTGCACACTGTGCTGCCCTTTTTAAAGTGATCTTTCCCACAAACTTGGCTCCAAAGTTTACTTCAACAGCAACTGTTTCAACAAAAACAATCCTGTATCTTGATCCCATACCAGATTGAAAAATTCCATTTGCAAACATCAACCTGACGGCTTGATAGCCTGAATTAATTTTGGATAGGTAATTTTCTCCTTTTTAGTGATGTGTGATTAAACTAATATGTATCAGATTCTCCTGCTTTTTAAAATCACTTTTAGCTTTTTGTTTTCTATGATTCTCTTAATAAATCAGCTTTCTTCAAACACAAACAAAAGTGAAACAAAAAGACCAAACAACCTTCAATCTAAGGTTTGCATCTGTGCTTTTTGGCATAGAAAAATATTCATGTCTGAAAGAAACACCTCTGGCATGAAGTCTTCGCTTGATGAAAGAATTTATGGTCCCCCCACTGCATTGTCCCACTAACTTCCCTTTTCCTCCCAGCATGTCCTCTTCTTGTGTTTATTTTCTAAGTTCCTCAAAGAGCAGCAGAGCTCTCCTCCAGTGACTGTACTTCTGAAAGAGATACCCTGTTCCTGCCTGCTCTTACAGGACACAGGCACTCCTCTCTACCTACATTTCCTAATAAAACACATACTTCCTGCTAATGGCCAAATTATAGTTTTTCAGTGTTTAACTAACTCTACCCATAATGTATTTCCTGGTAAAAATTATAGTCAATTATATACCCATTTAAATTTTTAGTGTTTAATTCACTGTTTTCTAATACGCTTCTGTTGTCAGAAATATTATCACAGTAAATAATGCCAAGTCTTTTAAATGTCAGTATAATAGTAATCATAATTATTCCCATCCTACAAATAGGAGGTTTTGGATATAGATACATAAAGTTATTTGTCCAAATATCACAGTGCAGATTAATAGCAGTGCTGGAAAAACATCAGCCTGGGACTCTCTGCTTAGAAATCTATCTACTCAGATAAATTCCCCAAACAACTTCTTCACATTTAATCCTTTCATTTCATATGCAGCAGTTCTGAGTACCAGGAATTTAGAAGCAAAGTAATTGCCAAGAGGTAAAAAAACCACAAAAAAGAAAAAATATTTTATTTTCATTCTTGTTTGAGATGGAAGAGTTCAAGTAACTGTAAGAAAAGGTAACAGTGGCATTTAAAAACATGCTTTGGAACAGGGTGTGGTAAAAAATAAATAAATCACAAAAATAACAGAGGCAGTTGCTGAAAAAAAAAACGTCTTTGGCATTCTAAGTATACTTGAAAATTGCTTGATGCTATACATCTCTCCTTTCCCTAAGTCAACAACACCAGAGAAAAAATCTAGGAGTTTTAGTCAATTTTTAAAGCCTTTGTTTCCATGACAGCTCCTCAAGTCTTATCCTGTGCTCAAATTTGTGATGAATTGATTTTAGCTCACCCTGCATGCTATACTGTCATGCATGCTGAAGTGTCTGTGCTGTTGTTGTGCTGGAACAGATTCACCTATGATTTTATTCAATTCCATGATTAAACTGCAGGAAACACTTCCCTCTGGAAACCTGCCTACATAGACACAGTATAAAACAGATTTTATGACAGCTGAAGGATTATATGTCACCAAGTACTAAAACTTCAATTTTATTATCTGTCAAAACTTTTTCTGGCTCACCTGACAGATCTCCAGAGAACAAGGTTATTTGAAAGGAGACAAGATAAGTAACGCTTTTCCCAATAAGGTGGTTCAAGCTAATCTCTGTTTTCATGTCCTGACATCAACACTTAACCAAATTCACAACCTCTACACACCCAACATTCTTTAATGAAAACAAGAGAAAGTAAGGAATTGTTATTATCTCACCTCATCTTTATCTGCTTCTTCATCCACTTCATATAAATGAACAGGAAGCTTGTCTGGCTTTGTCCCTTTACTACAAAAGAAAAAGCTTCTGAAGTACTAGGAACTTTATTATCAGTTACATATTTTACTGACGCAAAAATTAA